>NC_133216.1:18171291-18771291 GCF_040436345.1 Pagrus major | reverse complement strand
CCCGATAATCTGCCAGGCCGATAAACCGCAGTGCTTTGCCCTAAATCAAGACTGCCATTAAGATTTCTTTTTGGCCCTTCAAGGAAAAAAAAGTTTGGGCCCTACTAGATGGAAGAACAATATACTGTAGCAATGTGACTCCAAACCTGCCAGTGACGGTGCAAAATTATGACCATTCAAATGTCCCAAATCCTCATTTTTTTTTGCTTATTTTAGAGCGAACAATTGTGTGTTTGTTATATTGCGAATGGTCAATGTGTGACTCAGGGAGTGATTGTGGACACAGCAGGAGTCCGCTTGTAAAACGAAGCGAGAGCCAAATCCTTCCCTGTATTTGGGTACAACTCGTTCCAGTGTTTGAACTTCATTGCCCGGCAACAATTCATTATCAGAGCTCACTTCGTCATCCAGTTAGCTGGTTACTGTGTGACGGCTGCGTGCTCTGCTCTGCGCACTGTATTAAATAGCCACAGCTGTTGGGTTTTTGAGAACAAAAAGAACAATAGTTTATCAAATGGTACCAGTCGGATGTCATAACGCTGTCACAGACACACTCAGAGAGCAGAGAAAGTGGACAGTCTGTTATTATGTTGTCATGCATTCATATGCATTTATATGCTAGTATGGGTTTGTGTATGCGCATATCTCTCTGTGTTGCCTGCGTCTTCCGCAGTGGCTCGCACAATGGTGCAACTGTGTCACCCGTGCAACGTGTAGCATAGCATAGTTTACAGCGTGGTCGGACATACACACACACATACACGCACACACACTCCTATACAGGGCCCGGGCCTTGGTCTATATGTGGGCTGACTGGGCCGTTTAGTCCTATTCTCTCACTCGTCTTATGTCATCCAGAGAATCATGACAGTAGAAACACTCTGCTTCTTCCTCCCTTCTCCGGTTTTGTCCTCGTCGTCCTCTCACCCTCTCCGTCTTCTGTCTTATGGCATCAATTCGCCGGTTTGGATCATGCTCTAGCTGCCAGTTGAGAAATGCGCGTCAAAATGGGAATGGGAGAAGCTGGAAGTGTCGGAGCGTCGTTCCCGAGTGGCTTGTGGGATCTCGGATTAAGGCGCAGGGAGAGGAGGAGGATGATTGGAAAAGACAGACAGGAGCTGCGAAGGCCAAAGCAGCCTCACAGGCAGGTGGTGTTGGTCCTCTGTGTGTGTGTGTGTGTGTGTGTGTGTGTGTGTGTTTTAGTCTTTGCTTGATATTGTAATTGTAATTTCATCTAATAGGAGTTGTCTTAGTTTGATTAAAACTTTTAAAAATGACCTAAAAAGTGCTACATTGAAGTTAAAACATGTTTCATTGTATGTGTGTGTGTGTGTGTGTGTGTGTGTGTGTGTGTGTGTGTGTGTGTGTGTGGATCGTTGGCTGCTGAATCAGAGCTTATATAAGTGTTGTAATGTTTAGCGAGGCTGTCATTGTAATAGCTCATCCATCACGTCAGCCCCATCACGTGGATTTCATCATCGCGCACCCCCACGGTGTCATTGCATCACCCGCAGCACGTGGATGACATCATTGTAGAGCACACTCAGTTTACGCACGCCTCATGACTCAGATTGTGTTTTTGCTGATGAAATTTATTGTCATTAGTTTCCAGTTTTTCAAACTGTTCACAGGATAATCAAGAGGGCAAAACCAAACAATACATCGGTCAGCAGTGCTCCACAGAAAGTAGTGCAGTGTGTATTTCTAGCAGCAGTAAGTTCGATGACTTGTGCATAGTCAGTATTAGCAGTAGCGCCTGATTAAAACAAGATAAGAACAGTACTTTACAGGTGGCAGTATGCTACTAGGAAAGCTTTAATTGGTGTGTTCATGCAGGCGAAATAGATGTTTTGAGATGGAGGTGATGTGACACATGCTTTGATCGCTGCACAGCCTTTTGGGCCAGACTAGAGAGGATATTTGTACAGCTTTGTTCACCACTCCCCACTACACCTCACCTGTAATTTGTTGGTCAGCAGTAGTGCATACTGTGTACTTTTCACATGCGTCCTACTTACTGCGTGTTCTGTTTACACTGCCTGCCACGGGTGGTCCTCTTTCCTGTGCTCATCTCCAAGACTAATACGTTTGTGTTGAGATCGTCTGCGTGTTGTCTGTTGATCCCCAGTCTGCGGGGTAGTTTTGGGGGAATATCGTTAATTAAGCAGATCGCTTACAGTGCTGAGATCAACAGAAGTTCAGATGAAGGGAATTTAATAATTAATAGTTCAGAGCTTCAGTGCGCGAGCGCTCACGTAATAATCGAGCCCTACATTTCCTTTAGTAAACATTACGTATTATGCATCTAATCAGCAATGCAGCGCTCTGTTTTCTAAATTTGTTTTTAAATTCCATGAAGTCCAAAAGAGTGACCCGTTTCCTCTCCCTGTCCCGTCCCAGGTGAGCGTCGACAGGCTCGATCTCTCTCGCCGCTGCTGCCAACCTTTGTGCTTAAGAAAAACATTTTGTCCCAAGATGAGTTTTCACAAAACTATGAGTCAGTCTGAAAATATGTTGACCTTACCTCAACCGAGAAAACTTGGACGTGTGTGCGTGCGTGTGTGTTAGAGTGAATGAGAGGGAGACTGAAATAGACAGGCATGGGGGTACTGTGTGTGTGTGTGTGTGCGCTTGTCTGTTTCAACAACTTTGATGCCAAATAATATCGCCTGACTCTTCCCCTTTCCCGTCGTTACTCATCTTGTCTGTGCTGTAGCTCGCTAATAGATAAGGATTTCAAAATCTCATACAAACAGTCGGTCAGTCTCCCCCAACGTTTTTGAGCAAAGTGCCGTGTAGATCTTGGATTCATTCATTTGAACACAGTTAAAGAGCGAAGACTGGTGAATGGTCAGACATATAAACATTAACGTAACAGATATTTGAGTGTTTGATCAGCACGTATGAGAACTGAGCTGTGGGTTTCAGTGACTGTGAGAAAGTGTGTTTTACGTGATAAGAAGCTATTAAAATTCACTTGAGTCATAATGTCACACATACCAGCCCCCTGTGTTTCTCTGCTATTGCTGTGTATTGTTTGCATGTGGTTAAGAGCAAACAGGTGTCACCGTGAGTGAGACTAACCTCTGTTAATAATTAGGTCAAGGTTCTTGTAGACGTGGTTGATTCAAGGTGTGTATCAGATTATATTTCTTATGGTCACATCCTTTAAGACTGTGGTTTCAGTCCTCAGAGGGGTCACAATGTAAATCTGATAAATAACAAGTTAGAAATGAATTGAGGTTTTCACACTTTTGGGTTTACAGATTAAACAAACAAGCTTTGATATGTCAGTTAGTGAGTTTAAGGGTGCTGTCACTGTAGGTGGTTACCTTTTAGACAGAGCCAGGCTAGCCTCATGCTAAGATAAGCTAACCGGCTGCTGGCTGTAGCCTTATATAATTCACAGACTTGAGAGTGATATCGATATTTTTATCAAACTCTTGCCGAGACAGCATATAGAAATCATGTTGCTTGATTGTCAACAGAAATGATGTGTATTTTTTCTGGCTTTTGTCAAATTTTAGCACATCAGGCTTCACAACTGTTAAAAATAAACGATCTAAGACGGGAAGCTTAGTTTGACGTATGCAACCATGAGTAGACTTGCCGTCAGGGAGCCATTTCTGTAAGTGAAGACCTTGGCTGATTACAAGGTTGGAAAACATTTTGGATGCACTGACAATACCCTGCATCCATACTGAACCAATCCTGTAAGATTAACATTGACCACTGGCTCCAGTGTGAGTCAGGACCAAGTGTAAACCCACTGTGCCGTCACCCATTGGTTTGTGGACAACTGTTTTGAAGCATCGAGGTTGGCATGACAGCTAATGCCATCTTGTTTTTGTGGAGCCAGAAGTGACAACAGGGTGTGAAGAAGGGTTATTTTCTCATAAGCTTACATACCATCAGACTTATTATTGCAGTCACCCACCTGTTGGACATAGAAAGACTGCAGGTCTAATGCACGTCCACATTGGCGTCACTTCAGTCCTGGAGGCTCAGTCCACAATTAATACAGTCTCTGGTTTGGGCCTAATTTTGACATGAATACCGCTGTAAGTTTGAAATACTTGAACTGCAACCAACAAAACATTTCCAGTGACACCAGGCTCAGTCTCTGCTTCAGTAGCAGATCTTTGTTCGAGTATAAAACTGAAACCAGCAAACCTTTTCCAGCTATTTGTCTTGCCAAGCTTTGCTAGTGACCCCTCTGAATTATGAAGTTGTGTGTGTGGGGGGGTGTTTATGTGTGTGTGTGTGTGTGTGTGTGTGTGTGAGTGAGAGTGAGTGTGTGTGCTGACCTGCTGTCCTTTGGCTGTCTCTCTCACATTCAACCAGCAGTGTGGACATTTAGCCAAATATAACAGCAGTAATCATTGTGGCAGTGATGATGGTTAATGATGATGACTGCCATTTATGAGGAGATTGTAGGCATGTGTATGTGTGTTTGTGTGTGTGTGTGTGTGTGTCCAAAGGTATGTTTGAAGCGCTCACACAAAGCTCCCATCACCCAGTGACAGCCAGGGGGTTGTGGGTAATCGGGTCTGTCCCTCCTGAAACAATGTAGTCCTTCTTCACTCCTCAATAGGCTTCTTATTTTCATCCAGGCCGAGACTTTTTCTCCCTTCAAACATTTTATTCACCAGTTGGCATTTCAATTGTGTGGTTCTGAAATGTTATTGAGAAAGGAGAAGAGAGATGATTTCAGGTTTTGCACAGAGATGCCATTAGTATTAAACATCACTGGGGTGCATATTTTCCTGAAAATTCTCAGACCAGGACTAAATATTAGTCTCCAGTGTAATAAAAACAGGATTTCTGCCATTTAGGGGTCTAAAACACATGCCTGTGGTAAACTTTTGGGGTCCAAACCGAATAGTTCAACAACCACAGGTGAACAACCACCTTTAGCACACTTATCATAGCATACCGTTTCATTTTGTTGCACTCATTTCAAATTAATCAGGCCACATGTCATCTTGTGGATCACTTCACTTAAGCTACAAGTCTCACTGAAAAGTTACAAGGTTGTGAATGAAGGCTGAGCAAACAAAACACTTGTGATAAGAAGATGCCAAGCTCCTAAAAATAACTCTCAAAATGACCTTGAAGTAACTGTTTGTTGGGAGGAGTGGATCCCTGCAGCCAGCACGTTATTCTTCCCTTGAAGCAACTCGTGGCGCCAATTTTTGGGCGTCATTTTTGTCATTTTATGACGCTAATTTAATGGTCTGCGTCTTAAGAACAAGTGAGAGCCGCTGCTCGGCAACATGCTCTTGTTTAGCAAGCTGACGCAGTAGCATCAAGAGGCTAACAATGGCGGCGTATCCAAAAGAGTTCACCCCCCATACATCCATTCAGGTTGACGTAAAAGAAAAGTCCCGGTGGAAAAACATATTATTAGCCTGTAAGCCGTGTGGCAGCCATCATGTCCCTGTCCTCTCTCGTCCAAGCAGAGCTGCCGTACAGTTTTGCACTCCTTCACACACACAGAAAAACCTGTTCTTTACATTTGAAAAACAGGCAGTATCAGCATTTAATTCGAGCAATCTGTGCCTGAGGTGAAAACAACATGGATGCTGCCTTTTAAGGAGCTATTTCTTCTGTGTTATCCTTCTCGCAGCGACCATAATTGTCTTCATTGAGAGGGCAGGGCAGGAAGTGGGTTTGGGGGAGGCATTTTTGACCATCGCACACACACACACACACACACACACACACACACACACACACACACACACACACACACACACACAGGCACAGGCACAGGCACACACACACTAGCATCCTGAATCTCTCTTAATGTGTTGGTCAGAGCAAAAAGACAGAAAAGACACAGTGGCAGCTCAGCTGCTTCAAAACACCAGAACTTTTTAAAGCAGCTAACAGTGTTGAGGATAGACGGTGATGAAGCTGTGTGCTTTTTTTGAGCGTTGAGAAAGATGATGGTCGCCCCTACGTGTATTCTTTGTCGTCCGTGGAAAAGGGGTGTGTATATGTTGCCGTAGGAATGTGGTGACATCAGAGGGGCTCAGTTTGAGAGGAGAACAAGAAGGAAAGAAACATTTGCGCAACATGAAACAAACCAAGTTCACTCGTCTTCACCACCTTTTCTGTTCGCCCCATCTCGTCCGTCTGCTCTCCTCCGTCCATCCACCGACTTCTCTCACTGAGATCATTGTTTCTCCGTCCCGTCTCTCGTGCTTTCTCTCTGACCCCGTCTCCGTCTCTCTCTTTCTGTCTCCCTCACCTCTCTCGCTCTATTTTTATCCCCTCTCCCACTGAGCTCACATCTGGATCTTATTGACAGAGTGAACAGCCCTTCAGCCATGAAAGACTCTCTCAACTCTCTCTCTCTCTCTCTCTCTCTGTCTCTGTGTGTGTGTGTGTGTGTGTGTGTGTGTGTGTGTGTGTGTGTGTGTGTGTGTGCGCGCGCTTGTCTGTGCCTGGCAAAGCATGGCAGACGTAAATATAAACAATTGTTGATTAACAGAAGATTTCACCAAACCACCACACATGCATTCACACACAGTGAATCATCAGCAGACACTACAATGTAAGGATTGATTGGGAGAGAAGCTGCGGTTTGTTTTTCTTCTGTTATACCTGTAATTTATCAGAATTTGATAAAACACTGTGAATAATTCTATTTTCTTACATGTACTGTGGAAATGTAAGGGTGTCAGGTACCATACGAACACATAAGACTTTTGGTGCAAAGCACATTGCAGATGGCAAACGTGATGGTGAACATGCTGTGCACAATTTTTAGTGGCATCATATTAAAAGATTTTATAAGATCTCCCGCCGTCATTTTGAGCCTTTAACACGTGAAACCAACTGTAGATTTGATTTGAAAATGTCTGTATTTGTTAGAGATCAGTACTCACGATTGTTACTGTCACTCTCGTCATGTAGAGACACAGCACAACGTCAATCTGACAACCGCCTCAGGTGCTTTAAAAAACTCTCCTCGTTTCAGACCGAGGTGAGCAGCCTCCGGGGTTGACTCCGGACTGTCTGACCTCCCATTCCACACCTCTGTCTCACATCTGTGGCAGCTAAACACAGTTAAACAGCTACTTACATGACAGCATCTTATCTTCCTAATGACAGGCTGCAGTGCTGGTAAAGGAGGGGAAAAAAGAAAGTTTAACTGCAGAGGACGGGGAAGAGTTTTCTGGCTGACTGACTGACTTTTTATGAGTCTTTGCACGAGTGGACTGTCCGTGATGGGTCGACATGTTCACCAAATGCACAAAATAAATGAGAGAGCAGGCCCGAGGCCCAAGTTGATACTGATAATGAGTGACAGTGATAATGGGAAGTGCAGAAGATATGATTGGATGGGGCTCAGCGTGAATCCTGTCATATCAGCTATATTTGTTTGCAATTAGGGCCACAACATAAAGATAGGGGACTTGTGTTTTCCACAGTAACTATAGTGATCGAAGAGCTGGTGTTTGGCTTGGATATGTGTGTATGTGTGTGTGTGTGTGTGTGTATACACTCTATTAATAGGAAGAGGAATGGTACAAGCCTGGGAATGTTGTCCTCTCCGGAAAAACAAACTTTTCTCCCCCTCCTCTGTCCCTCTCTCTTTCTCTGCATCTCCATGGGAGATAGGACCGACATGATGGGGAGGGAAAGAAAAATGACAAGATAAGGGGACGAGGGGAGGAAGATGGCATGAGAGAGGATGAGAGAAGGGGGAGGACGTTGGTGTTTTCCAAGCGTGAAAAGAGAAATATTGTCAGTTAATTTTGCAGCCAACATTTTTGTTGTCTACCTCGTTTTCCCGCTTTTCTGCTTGAGTCTGTCTAGAGGGGAAAAAAACAACATATTTTGTCTCATAAATTTGAGGACTTGTTGATTTGACACGCTGTGGCTGATACTGTGGTCTTGACAGATGGATTGCTGTGTTATAAATAAACTGAACTTTGCAGCAAAACAGACACAGCGTATTGCCTGCGCCCTCCCATTTATCTCATTTCTTCTTGCTTTCTGGTCAAAATAAAACTGCACGACGTGAAGCAGCTTTTCTCTTTTTTGCTTCTTGTTTGAGTGTAAGACTTTATTTACATTGTCAGTGGACAAAACAGATGGACTGAATTGAGTATCTGGTTCAGACAGGGACACTGGAAGTCAGTTGGGGGTGCTGAGAGGTCAGTCTTTAACGACGTCGTAGTGAATGGTTTGTGATATTGATGATTTTTGTTTTAATTTGAATGGCCTGGATAACTTATATTTATATATATATATATATATATTTATATATATATATATATATATATATATATATATATATATATATATATATGTATATGTATATATATATATATATATATGTATATATATATATATATATGTATATATATATATGTATGTATATATATATATATGTATGTATATATATATATATGTATATATATATATATATATATGTATATATATATATATATATGTATATATATATATATATACATAAAATAGTTATTAACAAAAAATGTCCAACAATTTGAGAATGCATTACAGCAGACAGCAAACGTGAACATCAACTTACACTAGGTCAAAGTAGCCACAGCAACTACAGTCGACACCAGCAAGGAGATGAAAAGGGACAGAAATTCCCCAGACTCCCTTAGAAAATCTCACAATTTTGCGAGGTGTTGAGTAGGGATCAACTTAAACTACAGAAACACTGTTTATGACAATTTTTATTTTTTTTATTTGTGCCTCCTTAGAAATTTGGCAAATGTTATACATTGAACAAATAGTATGTAACTTCAACTGTTGACACCTTTAACAGAGACTCACTGTGACTTGTTGCACAGGTGAACGTGTGAATCATTAAATTAAACGGTAACATGAACCCGTACTCGGTCGTACAGACGTAATTTGGTCCGTACTGTTAAAAGTACCAAGTTTGGTCCTGGTCCCACCCATGTCTGGTTTAAGCCCCAATACGTATACAGATAATTGAGTTGGTTAAACATACATACACTCAACCTACGTCGATTGATCTCTACAATGTGCGCATTAGCTGTAAACTGATATCTTGTATGTTGTCATATCTAAAAGTGTCCTCTCTTCTGATCCCACAGTGTGCTCAAAATACTGAGGTACATATTTTTGGACACATTTCACTAAAGGTTTATGTCTGCACCGACATGTGTATATTTACATGTACAGTACATTCCTTCTTGTACAGTGTATGTGTGGACGGATGTATTGTGTGTGTGTGTGTGTGTGTGTGTGTGTGTGTGTGTGTGTGTGTGTGTGTGTGTTACCTGGATTCCTGCATTCCAGTCATTTGGGCTGAGGCCAGAATATTCTGGGAAGTGGACCGGTGAAACGAGGAGGGAGGGAACGATGAAATGAAGAATAAAGAAAGAGAGAAAGAGAGAGAGAGGATTCTGGCTTCTTATGATTCCTTTCATTCTGAGGCAGAGATCCCAGGGGTTATTTTTGTCCCCTCTGAGGATCCGTAGCCATAAACAGGCTGTGACTGTGATGTAATCTCTTGTCTTTTTCTCTCCCTTCCTCCTCCTCCCCACCCTTTTTACAGCCTCTCAAAGATAAAAAAAAAAAAAAATTATCTTAAATGTTTTCGAAAATTATGACCTCAGACTGAAAACGATTCATCATTTGTCGCCCAGAGGACTGAGAATAAAAACCATCTTTTTTCTGCCAATAAGACTTAGAAAGGACTTGGAAAATTAGACTTACATTAATGTTCAAGTACTTGTTATCAAGTGTGCTTTGAATGCCGTAGACATTTAAAGGCGCCACAGACTGGACGATGGGTTGAGGACATTTGGAAAGCGGTAAAACTCGGCAGCAGTGTTACAAATGGCAAGAAAAGGACCCTTTAGTTTCAGTTTAGTCAGTGTGAGTTCGCTGATCTAATCGCTCCCTCTGAGAGCAACACTGGGACTGAGCCCGTATCACACACACACACACACACACACACACACACGCAACACTGCCATATAAGGAGAGAGCGAGAGGGAATCGGGCAGGCTTAAAACAGGGGGTCTCTTTTCTTCTCTCCCTTTTTCTTCCATTTTCTCTGCCTCTCCTGAAGTTCATTGGCAGCCCTCTCTCTCTTTATTCATGCTATCATTTTCCGTTTTAGTTTGCTCTCTTATCCTGCGGCTCTCATTTTGACCACCTCCACCTTCGCAGGCCGAAACTATCTCTCTCTTTCTTTCGGCAGACAGCACACACCCAGTTTTTTTTTTTCATTTTTTTTGTGAAATCTCCCTTTCTGTAGCGTTTAAACTTTCCTCCCCGGCTTCACTCATGAGTACACATTAACTAAATGTCCCGCTGCTCGCCGGCCCCTGTTCAAATAGACCGTTGATATGAGCTCAGTCCAAACACATGGTTCACAGGAGTGTGAGGCCATTAGGAAATAAGTCAGTTTTAATCGAGAGTATAAGCAAACAAAGGAGCACTTCCACTGCCACTGATAAAATGTGACAAAGGCAGTTGTTGTCTGCTTCTGAGGCTGTTTGTTCATTGTTATTGACTGTTTTCTGGAGACGCACTGTGTTCTTTAGCCTGAGTCCTGCAGTCGACCCTCATATTTTGACATTTCATTATGTGTTTTCAGTGGTTTGGCTTGACCCGCGAGTTGTAAACCACTTTGTGCAATTTAGCAGCTGATATCAACATTTGGCAATATGAGGTTCTTGCGGGAAACCAACAATACTTGGGCTGAATAGTTGAATCGGTGACGTCGTTTACAGTAAACTGCCTCCATGAGGCCTGCTTTTGTTTGCATCATTGATTCTTTGCGTTGGTTTTGTTGGTGTAACCTCGGTCCACCTCACACTCAGGACAAAAGTTACGATCATTATTAGTGTCTTTAAATCGAGTGGAGCCTTTTGGACCTACAGCGAGTTTTATGAGGAGTCAAAAGGTTCAGTGCGACACTGTTAGTGAATATTTTGACAAAGCAGTGGTTAATGTGTACAGTAAAGATGACAGAGAGCACCCCCTGTGGCTTCTGTGTGTGTGTGTGTGTGTGTGTGTGTGTGTGTGTGTGTGTGTGTGTGTGTGTGTGTGTGCAGATGTAGAGGAATGTGACTGTTTCATGTGAGCAGTTATAAACGAATCCACTTTCCTGGGAGTATCCGGTATCAGAGTGTGTGTGTGTGTGTGTGTGTGTGTGTGTGCGTTTGTCTGCAGCAGAGATAAAGAAAGTGTTTCCCTTTTTTAGTTCTGTCCCATTGGGAGCACAACTTATGGGAGGGTGGTCCTCAATCATGTCCTCTTCTGTTCTCATGGATGATGAGCTGGACGTAGCTGCTTTGTTTGACATCACTCTGTTAGCACACAGGCTTGAGTAAGCTTATGTGCTTGTTTAACAAGTGACGTGGTACTAGCGGGAAGCGATTATTTTGGCATTCATTCTTCTTGGCAACTTCTGGTCAACTTGTGTTTACCTAAATTGGTTAATTGTGGACTGAAAGCCTTTTTGACCATAGGAAAAGCACAGGAAAAATGTTGAAATGAACGTTGGCTGAATTCCATTTAGCTGATTCAGTTTCAGGGTCCTGGTGTTGTGCATGCTGGCTCACTGTCACACTGTCATTACTCACCGGGACACTCGAACAGAACAGAGACATCGTTGTTATCATAAGTAACACCTGCGCTTTTTCTACTTTGACGAGTTAAACTGTCAAAGTAGAAAAGTATGTTAAAGTATGTCAACATTAATAAAAACTGCAATCCAGTTTTAGCTAGCTTGCTAGTTAAACGAGCTGCTTGTAACCATGCTTGCGCCACATAACCGTCAGTCCACTTATTTGGTACAAACTAAAAAAATGTCTCAACATCTACGCATTGAATTGGTACAGTTATTTTGTCATATTATATATCCGTTGATATCTAAAATTCTTCTGTCCTCATCTATGGTTTTAAGTAAAACAGGCTGTGTTGACACCTGCTGGATGGATTGTGATGATGTGTGGTAGCCCATACACTTTCATGTTCCCTTGAGGATAAGTTATAATCACTTGTGTGACTCTTGCTTTCTGTCTAACGCCATCATCAGATCAAAACATGTTAGCATGCTAAGACACTAAACTAAAACCATGAACATGCAAAACATCGCCATATAAGCCATGTCATCTTTCTTTTTAATCTACATCTCAGACGAGAAGAGACTGATGAAGGATAATGGCAGGTTCAGACAACTTGATGTTTGTCTGTTATGCTCAGGGTGTCAGATTAGGTGATTTTTGAGTCATAAATTCATGCCGTAACTCGACCATCTACAAGTTTCTCCCCAACCAATCATAGCTTGCACGATGTGTGTAATGCCAATGGGAAGGAGGTGTTGGGGGCCGACATCTGGGAACAAACGATGGCGGTGTGTCCGGAAAAGCCTGAAAGGGAAAAGTACATGACATCGACCTTTCCTGTGTTTGCAGTTTTCTTTAGCAGCACAAACATCATCATTCATATGTTTCTCCATGTTCACAGTGGTGCACTAAAGAGCATCGTGTGCTCCTGTTGATCGGTGTTTGGACATGCTATTCTGTTTGTCTGGATGTCTCAACTCCTCCCAGATGTGGCGTCGGATGTGGTCCACTGTCATACGTTAAATAAATAAGACGATGAATTGTCGTGCCCGACACCCATTTTCATCTCCCACGCCCCGCGTATGTCAGGTCAGGCTGATTACGAAGATTTCTCATGTTCACCTACATTAGGAAACCTATGAACCATATATGGCATGGTTTCCTGCTGCATTATTCAACTGACCTACATGCCTGACAAAGACATTTTTTCACATATCTATCTCTGACGTGCCCGTCATGTGTCAGTGGTTCCCATCCAGTGGAGCCTCCATGATGTTGCTAGGAAATTCGTTATGTGACTGCACAGCCTCTGTGGTGTGACACTGCAGGCGAAACGTTTGTGTGTGGAGGTGCTGATCATGAGCTGCTCTGCTGCTGCTGCTTGTTTTTTTCTGTCTCATTCATGCTTTCACTTCCATTCAGATGTTTCTGTGGCAACCAGTTTTACATAGCAACAGACCAGCCAATAACAGAGTTTGATCTCCCTGCTTTTATCTTGCTCTATCTCTCTCTCCATTTCACCTGCCTCCCTATCCAAACTGAAAGAGTCTTGAAAGTGTTTCCTCTTATTAGACTGTCACTAATCCTGAAGGCCCTTTCTAAGAGACAAGTGACAACCGCAGCAGCTTAGACTGCATAGGACTCCCACAGCTGCAAGCACAGGGTTGTGCTTAATGGAAAAGGCTGACATGGTCGAACTTCTGTAGCAGCAACAGAAAAGTGTAAATCAGCGCTGGTTCACGTGGGCGGTGCTGCCACAGCTTCCGGAGCTGTGCGGCAAAGTCAACTCCAGGCTCTCGTCGATCTGAAAAGAAGCGACAGTGTCTGTCTTTCTGGTCTGTGAAGGCCTTTACACTTTCAGTCGCCAAAATCAAACCATTCATCATTGAGCATTTCCTCCTCAGGTTTATGAAAGGGGGTTGAGTTTCTGAATCATCCCAGGAAATCTCTGTGACCTCCTTCAATCACTGCACGAGGGAAGCTGCTCAGCGGGCGGCTGCTGGGCCACACAGCTTCCAGGTGTGCAAGCGTGCCACTGTGTGAGTTTGAAGCAGAGATTTGCTGCACGAGGCCACTGTTAAGACCCACTGATATATGGCTGGGTAATATATCAATATATGACTATATATTGGCTTAGATTTTGGATATCGTTCCACATGATATGACATAAGCGTTGTCTTTTCCTGGTTTTAAAGGCTGCATTACGGTAAAGTGATGTAGATTTCTGAACTCACCAGGCTGTTGTCTTTACCCACTTGGTCATTTTATCCACATTACTGATGATTATTTATCAGAAATCTCATGGTGTTAATATATTGTGTAAGTACACAGTCATCCCTACAATATTGTCACAGAATGGATATCGATATATTTGTTGCCTTGTCCGAGCATTCGCGAAGTGCTTTTGATGAAATTTCAAAATATCGAGATCAATGTGTAAATAAAGTCTAATCCTAAACATATTGTGACATTATTTTAAGGCCATGTGTCCCAGCCCTACACTGACAACGCTAGCAGCATCGTGAGTATGAGAGAGGGAGTTTGTCGGTTCGCTTCAATCAGTGTGAAAACATTAAATCAATTCTTCCTCCACATCTTCTTAAACTTTTTTCACTTGATGCTACGTGACAACAAAAACGCCACACCCTTCTTGCTGCAGCGAGAAAGTTAAGTCACTATAAGTCAGTGCACCCGGGTTGATAACCCTCCCGACTTGTGACTAGCTGACTTAATGCTACAGCTGTGATGTAGCGTGGCACTGAAGTACGAGGCTACATCACAGCTGTGTGTGGTCACGAGTACAACAGGCCACACCTGACCACACCCAGCTGTCATCTCGGGTGATTGCAGAGGTTCAAAAGACTTTCTAACCCATAAGACTCAGTGCAACTATATAACACTATTTTAGACGTTGGAAAAACAGTGTGATTCAGAGTTGCATTCGGAGTGTTCAGAAAACCCTAGACTAAACTCTGATAAAGCAATGTCTCCCCCTCTTCTTCACGATGTCATTGTCTATGTTTTGTTAGCTCTTCTCCACCCTGTCACACCCTCTCATGAGATCAGCCTTTGTTTTGGTGCATTGTCATGTCCCACCCCTGTTTGTGTGTCTCTGACCACTCATTGTTCGAGCGCAGATCATCTTTTCCTCTGCCTGCCGTGCTCAGATACAGCACAGGAATCCACCCGAGTCTCAGTGTTTAGAGCATTTTCATTATTGTAAATCTTCTCCAATCTGCTCCATATTCTCTGACACCGTTTTCCTGGAAAGGTTCAGCTCCATTCAACGTGTTTTGATGGCCTAAAGCTGTAATAAGACACTTCATTTATTGTAGCTTTACTAGCCAATGAAACCATACACACACACACACACACACACCAAAACACACATGTAAGGATTTTAGGCCGCGAGGGGTCAGGAATGTCGAGGAAAGACGGATAAAGAGGGGAAATGGAGAGAAAGAGGGATAAGGGGGAGGAAGAGTGAGTAGAAAAGGGGAGAAAGAAAGTGAAAAGTATGAAGTGGCTTAATCTGCAGTCTAGTTTAGTCTCAGCTAAGCTGTAGTATTATAACAGCACAATCTGTTGGGAGCAACGCTGACTAACTGTCTGCGAAGTGAACTCGCTGTCTGGATTTCTCTCTTGCTCCCTGTTCGTCCTCCCTCCCCCCCCCCTCCTCTTCCTCCTCCTCCCTCTTTCCCACTCTCAGTCTCAAACTCATACATATCTGAGTGTGTGAGAGCATGTCCGAGTGCTGCTCAAGAGCCACTTTGTGCATCTTTTATGAGACACCGTTTCCCTGCGAAATCCAGCTGAAAGTCTCCTCAAGCATCTCTTTAAAATAACCCAGATTTTGTAAAGAAGGCAGTGTGAGAGATGATCAGAGAGAGAGGAGGAGATGGCAGAGGGTGGCAGAAAGGACAAACTGGGTGGGAGAGACAGAGACACGGAGAAGGTATTTCCGGAGTGGCGTTGGGGTTAAGACTAGTCTCTGTGGCTGATGGCTATCTCGGGATCCCAGTGCATTGTGGGTTAGGTCGCTGGACAGGAAGTGGACGGGATGTCAGCTCACAGGCTGCGGTGGGACTGGAAATTGAGGATGTAGAGTTGATCGAAGGCTCCTCCTGGTGTGTCCCTGTAATGCTGTCTGGTTGGACTCAGATGTCGCGTGATAAAGTTCTTGTGAAGATGAAAAGGGAGCTGAACTCACAAAGGTCCTTTTTTTTTTTTTAACAGTGGTCTGATGTACTTTATCATGTAGGGTCATGGTAACCATTTCTGTCCTTCAGCAATCTCCCCACATGTCTCGAAAATACTTGAAAGTTTGTGAATATTTGATTGATAAAAGGCTTAAAATGCCTTAAAAACAAAATTTGAAAAAAACAAACAAACTTCAGTATGACATCTCAGTCTAGGCCTTTCATGATCCCGATGTAAACTTCACATTGTGAGAAAATGTTGTGATCTCAGATGAGACAATGTGTAATAAATAAATGAGCACTCACTTCCAATCTTAAGGCCATCAAGCAATGCCTTGAAAGTCATTGAAAAGTCGTTAAACATCCCAGTGAATACAGGAACCCAAGTTGATTCAAGTTCCTATGTTACAAAGACTCATCAAATCTTCAAATCAGACATACAGCTTTCATTAATTTAGTCATTTTTGACTTAAATTATTCACACAGGCACACGTCTTTTATCGCCTTTTGTACATTTTATTGCTTCATACTTTTATCGCTTTATACCCTTTTATTGCTAATATACTATATATATTATATATTTGCTCTTTGCTGTAAGAGAACCTCCCAGCCAAAGAATTTCACACGTGTACTTCTAAAAAGAGGAATATTTTGCAAATGAATACCTTAAAAGTGTACAATAATTGACTGGTCATTTTTTTTGGTTTAATTGCATCTCTGATTCTTAGTTTCTCCTCATCACTTTTGTCTGTTGCTTCCTCGACATGTCAACTCGTCTCAGGTGTCTTCACGTCTGTGTGTGTCCATGTGTGTCAGAGCAGAGGAATATTCTTCTTGGCTGCCTCCGATTTGTGTGTGTGTGTGTGAGAGAGAGAGTGTGTGAGAGTGTGTGTAGGTGTGCACGTGTATATTAGCACAAGTGCCAATCGTGTCCTTGCCTCAGCCTCACCTCTCAGAGACAAAGACTCTTTTCACAGCAGACGTATCTCTCTCTCTCGGTCTCTCTCTCTCCTCTCTCTCTCTCTCTCTCTCTCTCTCTCTCTCTCTCTCACACACGCACACACACACACACACACACACACACACAGAGACAAATCCACACCATCCCATAAGGGTGTATTTGGAGAGCGAGTAGATCTGGTTACCTGTGTGTATTCTCTCTCTCTCTCTTTCACACACACTCACACACACACGCGCACTACAGTTTCGACAACAACCATGTCATGTCATAAGTTATCTTACGTACTGATTTCAGTTCATCCTAATGAACAGGTGCTCTTTATTTGCTTATTTGTCACCTGTCTTCTGAATGAATTCATTAATGCCGATCTAGAAATGTTTGACTGTCAGAAGAAGAAAAAAACAGTTATACTTTTTTTTCAGTATGATTACTGCCCCCTTGTGGATGCTTTTCATGTATGTGTGTGTTTCAAGATTCAAGATGTGTGTATATATATATATATGTATAATAGCCCTGTAGCCCATGCAATTTCACCACCTTCTCTCTCTTAAAAGTCAATGGACATGGTGCTGTTAAATTTTGTAAAATTTGAGCAGTATACCTGCATGTGACGCTTGTTGTAAATATAGACTGTCGCAGGGAAAAAATAAGCTATCTCAGCATGGATCATGTTTTTAGAAAAAGAGTTCAAAAGTGTTAATTAAGTGATAATCAACCAATATATGCTAGTTGCCTTCCACAGCATGATATCCTTTCTGTTTTAGCGTATCTGTAATTATAAGGCCCATTCAAAATTTAAATCCTGGCGCCATGCCTGAGATGTAGCGAGGGGACGGGGACAGGATGAGATGTATGTGGAGACAGATATAAAGAGCTGGAGAGCAGAGAGAGGAATCAATAAAGTGGAGTGAATATAAAGAAACGGAGCTTCATCCTGACCTCCCGTGTCGTAGGTAGAGGTGGGATTCATCTGTTTTCCTGGAATCATCTGTCATTGTCCTGACATGGGGTGCTAACAGAGCTACACACACACACACACACACACACACACACACAGCTGAATGACGTGATGTTAGTGCATTAAGCATTTTTCATTCCGTCCTACTTCATTTATTCTGTCTTTTAGTGTCTGCATGTGTGTGTGAACTTGTAATTGTATGAGGGTTGTTGTGATAAACGCCAGATGGATAAGTGGACAAGCACACACACACACACACACACGCACGGACACACATATGGTACAAGCTGTATGCGCAGGTGTGTGATGAGAAATCTGTTTTGATCTGTTTGGGCAGTCATGCGTCTGCCTCTCCTCCTAAGGTTACTCTCTTTTTCTCTCTCTCACACACACACACACACACACACACACACACACACACACACACACACACACACACACACACCTGTGGACCAGCGGGTTTGCTGACAGGTGTCATCAGTCCTCCTACATGTTTATCTATAGACTGACTCCAGACTGACTCTGAGGCAGTGATACAGATGTCACATCAGCTGTCATTTAGCAGCACTTAGTGACACACACTGACACAGGCGGGGGCGGCTTGGCAAGAATTAAACCGCACACGCATTTCTGCGCAGGGTGGGGAGGAAATACGAGGTTGAACCACGGCTGCAAATTCAGCCCACTCATGATCAGCCACATATGTGTATCTGGTGGTGTTTACTTATAAATGCTGTTGAATATGTCTCATGAGTGATGTCTCGTGTTTTGAGTCGGACTCATTATCACTGTAATGTTCGATTTGCACCCTGTGTTTCATCATAATTCATTGCTGCTGCAGATCTGCTCTGAATAAAAGCACACTAGTCTCACACACAGTAGCTAGTACAGATTATCATCCAGGCATAGGGGGAAAAAACACTCTTCTTGAAACCATTCACAGTCGTCTTGGGCTGTACTAAGCCCAGGATGCAGCGATGGTGCCTCTGTAAACTAGTATCACAGGGAACTTATTTTGGTGGAACATTTGCACATGGGGAGAGGAGCCCTGGCAATAAAATGGCAACATAAAACAGCAAAAGACATACGTCGACCATGGCTTTGTTCAAACTGCCAGCCCAAATCTGTTTTTTGGCATATCCAGATGTATCAAGATTGATTTTACAAAGTCTGGACAGCATAAATAAAACACATGAAATGCATTTTTCTTCCCAAATCAGATCCAAACCACATTTTGGGATAGTTAGGGTTAGGATTGGGTCTCGGTCTGACCTCTCTGGCCACTCAAATTTAATATCAAAGTCTTTTTTTGCGTCACTTGGTTCCCAACACGTCACACACATGGACCATGAAGTGACACTCCCAAATCCAAATCCAAGTCTTTAAAACTTGCCATTTTCACGCGTAGGTTGCCAGTTCACAGGTTGCTGTTGTGTCACGTGGTGATGGGGAATTTAAAAATGGTAACACGCAGATAGCAGGGAGCAGAATTCTGACTGAAATGATGGGCCAGTGACAGCCTACTTCCTGTGAGTCAGACTGAAAACACACAAATGATTCCTAGTAAACGAGGCAGAGATCTTTGGCTGGCCATGTAGTCAGAGCCTGTGTGTGTATGTGTGAATGTGTGCACACCACTCGGAAATCTGGGTCAGCCAGCTATGAGCTGGTAACTCATTCAGGGAGAACAGTCCATCCCCAGGCTGCCCACTTTTTCTGCATGTGTGCACATGCACACACACACTTTATGGCGTTTTTTTTTTTCTTCACTACCTAGCAACTGCATTTGTCCAAAACTAAACAGGAAATGCTGAGGATGTGAGCACTCTGGAGTTGCTGTGGAAACAAGATGCTGTGGATGCTGATGTAACCAGTTAGATGTTTGTGACCTGTCTGCTCTCATGTAGCTGAAGGAAGAAGTCTGATATTTTCTGTTTTCTTATGGGCGGTGCAACCATGAGAAGAACAATACCAATAGCATCTACGTTTTAGAGTGTTAGTTAATCTTTTTTCTTTTAAATGCAAATGTAAATTTGGGACTCATTGTTACATATTTAAAGTAATAGTTCATCCAAAAATTTAAATTCAGTCATCATCTGCCTGCATGTCGAAGGAAAGTGGAGTGAAGTTTTTTTATTCCCAAAACACTTCAGGAGCTTCACAGCAAAACAGCTTTGCAGCGTTCTCCTAAACAACTAGCAGCTACAGTGAAAGTTTGGCTTTAAAAGGGTGTAAACAAATGTTAAATCGATTTGGGATATCAGGGCTTCTGGAGACTTGGACTAGGCCTTAGGAGCTGTATGGAGCCATTTTTGCTGTAAAGCTCCACAGGTGTTTGGTGGACTACAAAACTTCACCGAACTGTCATTCGGCATGGGAGTGATTTGTGAGTGAACTGCTCCTTTTAAGCTTCCAGCAGAAGCACATGGGCTGGTTGCTGTGTGCCACAGACATGGTCGAGAAGTCAAAAAAGTATTGCTTAACCTAGACTATATTATTATGTTTTTTAAAAAAAGAGGTGTATTAAGTGGTACACTTTTATTGTTGTATTCTAACAGGGAGGTGAATCTAGATCGGACTGATTGTTTATTACTTAAAGGGACGGATGTATAGAAATGAAAAAGAAGCTTTTTGAGGTGTTAGCATGAATGTGTCTGTTGAGTAAAGGGATGACAACAGTAATGCTGAGATGCAGATGTAAAGGAAAACACTCCTCTGGTTTGTTCTGTGCTTAGCTTTAAGCCATCAGACTTCAGAGCAAAGTTATTAGTTTGGTATAATACTGTGGTGTTGTGGCGTTTTACCCTCATGTAAAAAAGGAAAAACAAAACCAGAGACCAGAGCATATTTTTTCAAAATGTCTTTTCTCCAACTCCAAACATGCCTGAGAGATTGTCATCTCTGATCTCTGTCACCAGACCTTCAAAACCATCTATTGTTTCTATGGCAACGAGGATTAAAGGCCAATTTCCTGCCACGAGCTTGACCTTTAAATGTCCTTTTGTGACCTTTCTCTGTTGTCAGCATCTGATCTCTGTTGGAGAGAAAGAGCCTAAAGTTTGTCTCAACGGAGCTCTCTGTACTTTGTATTGAGCCGTTTGATATCAAATCACTTGATGTTTCTTACGTATTAATATTACATTCTGCACTGTATTTTTAAAGCTGCTCAGCTCAAACCCACATGCCGTGCCTTCCTCTACTTATGAAACTTTTTCATTAAAACTGCATTTTAGATTTATGCACGCACGCAAAACTCCCAAGGTTTCATTGCTTGTCATCTGGCTGTTGTATACACACAATCCTTTTTCCCTTTTTTGTCAAAATCGCAGTTTGGGCCTTTTTATGGTTGAGTCAGACATCTTGATTTCTCTTTTTGTGGGTGTATGCGTTTCTGTGAGCTACAGAAGTGTGTGTGTGCTCGCTTGCTGTGCGTTAATGTGGCTGCAGCACTTACTTTATGAATTGTCAAAGGACCGCACTGCCGGTTCTGCATATTTTAGACCATTGACTGAATGTAGTAATGCAGGATCTAACAGGAACACTTTGGAAAACTGCCCCAAATAGTGTGTGAACAGTCGATTGAAAATGGTCCTTATTGCAGCTGCACAACCACATTCATATGATGATGATATAACTGATCAAAAATGTATGAAGGCACGGAAACCGAAAGTTCTCACATAAAGCCAGTACTCTAATAATGGCCAATAAAAACTGAGCCTGGGGAGGAGGAAAGTAAATGATCAGAACCTCTAGCACATTATAATGTCAGGCATGGAAATTCAGTATAATGTGAATATTTCCATTAGTTTAACATCATCAAACCATGTGTTTCAATCCATTGCTTTAAGTTTTCTTTATGCGTAAGTACTAAATTCTGATTGATAGTTCTTTGCCGTACTTTCTCAGTACTGAGCTACTTCTTAACTCCACCTGCAGTTTTTCTCTATAAAAGTCTTCATTTGAAGGGGAGATACCCCGCTGGAAGGGTTTTATTATGAAACTGCTACTGCGTTCACAGCAAAACTAGCAACAGCAATGAAAAAACAGGAAGGCTTCTTTTCTAAATTATGATTAAAATGATGGTACACCTCATGATAAATAATGTGAACCTCATGTGTAAAAAGAGTCAAAGACTGCCCCTTTAAAGGTCCATTATGTACCTTTAGGGCAGGAACGTCGAAAGTGGGGCCCGTGGGCCAAAGTTAGCCCCCCTTAAGGTTCTGTTTGGCCCGTCAGATGTTTCGAGCAAAAACATTGAAACTTAATTTTAAATAATAAGCATAATGTTTTTGATGTCAGATGGACTATGATATTCATAATTAAGTTTTTTAATCACCTTAACTAAGAATCATTGTGTTTTTGTTACTTTAGAGTGAGCTGGTTTTTTTAACTGAGGGGTATTCAGTTGGTTGCCAGCTGTAACCTCACCTCCTAAATCCTACACACTGGATCTTTAATTACTGTGTTAAAAATAGTCTGATTGATAGATGACACTAATCTATGTGTAAGTTTCATCTATCAAATGGAAACCACTAGCAGTCATTGTCTAAAACATGCTAAACACAGGTATAGTCCTTTAAAATTACACCCTTGTTCCCTGTTGTCATGGTTATCTGTGGGCTGCTGCCATTCAGTGTACCTGCATAGAAGTAGAAGAGACAGATAGGACATTTTCATTTAAATCTATATTTCTCAACTGTGTGTGTGACATTAACAGATGTTATCAGGACAGAAGGGTCATGAAGGGAGACGGACGGACGGATGGACTGACGGACTGTCGTCCTCCCCCTCCTCACCCCTCAATCGATTATTTATGGAGCTGATTGGTCGAGTCTGGCTGAGCAGAGCTGAGCTGAGCGCTGCGAGCGTCTGCCCTGCCTGCTGTCTCTCATTATACACACCCAAAGGGGGAGGGCTATGACACACTCACAACACACCCACCCACCCACATACACACACACACACACACACACACACACTTTTCCTCATCTCTCTCGTTGTCCACACACACCGCGACATGCGCTCCGGTCTTGCTTACATCATCCATGCAGTAGAAACAGATCAGACACCCGTGCATACATGCTGGAGTGTGCTCCTCTGTCTCTCAGAAAACGGTGTGTGTGCTGCATGACACAAGCGCGCTGTGACAAGCTGCACAGCCGAGCCTACAGAACAGACGCACTCTCTGACACACACACACACACACACTGAAGACTGAATTTGCAGAAGAGAGGAAGAATCGCTCTCTGAAGGAGTGAATTATTTCAAAGCGTTTGTTGCCAGAAGAGGAGAGAAACACCTGGAAGGAACATGTTTATTTCATGTTGTGAATAAGAAAAGGAAAGGCAGCGACGCGCTCCAACCCTCAGGTGTTTTTTTTCCTTTTATCCCCCGTCACTCTGTGGACATGAAGAAGGAGTTTGTGTGAGTAAACAGACAGACACAAAAAAAAACCTGCAGGTGTTTTCTGGTGTCTATGTGCCAAAGTGAGTGTGCGTTCAGGCACACGGACCGTTCCGTATGCTTCAGATGGTTCGAACCCTAGCCCAGTTCAGCATCGCTCTGGAGGAAATGAATGAGAACGGGGAGAACACGGGAGATGAAGGAGGTGGAGGAGAGAGAGAAGGAGGAGAAGAAGTGGTGGACAGAGATGCTGTGGATCAGTTTAGGAGCAACAACAGGAATGGGAACTCTGGCGGGAATTTGAATGGGAACGGACTTTGTGCTGGAAGCCCCAACGGAGAGGTAGAAGAGTGTTTTCTCCTCTCTGTGTGTGTGTGTGTGTGTGTGTGTGGGGCTGCTGTCTTGCACCTTCGCTGCATATCTAGGACGTTATCACCTGCCTGTCCAAGTCAATTTAGATTTCCAGCCTCCTCTTTTCCTCTCTCACTCTTCCTCTCCCACTCCTGCTTTTCTGTCATCATTACAGCCTATTCCTTGTTTTAATATGTCTACTGTATCTCTTCCTGCAGATCCTCCTCTCTCTGTCTCTCTATAATAGAATTAGAGCGGAGTGAATCACACGATTAGCTCCAACACTGTCACAAACCCTCTCTGGAGTCTCACTCCTAAATCTGCACCCATCTTTGCAGTGTCTTTAGTGTTTTCTTGCCTCACGTTCGAGTCATGTCTGCTTGAGTGGGAGCAGAATCAACAAACACGCTTTGGTTTACATCCAAACCTGTGTGAAGGCACAAACTCACACATAGGGTAGACATAATGCAGCCGCCGGAGTTCTGCTAATCTTAACACCCAGCCTGTTAATCCACACTGAGCAGTGGAGTGTGTTTGTACGTAGGAGGGAAATGTATGTGAGAGCAGAGCTGAATTTTCTCTTCAGCACTCATACATATGCCTGTAAAAATGTTAAGTGTCTTGAAAACAAAGATAACAAGGACGTTTTTCTGTAATATCGTAAAAGTGTCTTTAACCTGCAAATATTCACATTAGACCACCCAAAAATGATGGTATATTTGCCTTTGAAAATCACTTAAAGCAACAATATGTAACTTTTTTATCTTGAACTAACCGCTTCAAAATCATGTTGTTGGCTCAGTGTCTTGTAATAAGGTGAATGGTGTCTCTGTCTCAGCCACTCCGCCCCCCTATCACTTGTTTCTGCACTATGTAGCTTCACTGAGAGGGTATTATCACAGTGTTACATACATGTTTACTTCAACAAACAAGTTTTCAACACATTACGTTGTCATGACTTGATGATTCTTGTTTGTATTTAGCACCTACATTACGTCTGACAAACTGTTACAGACCTGAGATTTGTATTTATGACAGTGGTGTTGCACTCAGAAACTGTGGGGGCGCCAGATCACACAAAAGGCCAATTTTTACATAATGATGCGTTAAATGATTAACTGATTATCTGCTAATTAATTATCTGATCTAGTACAAAATACAAAACTATAGTGCTGTTTGTCCATCTGGTTTGTTTTAGTGTGAGTTTCAGAGTTTTGCAGATATCGTCCGTCTCTGATATATAATGGAACTAGATGACACTCAACATCATTGTCTCTTTCTAGAAATCAAGATAATCCACAGACATTGTTGTGAGCAGTTTCATGTATCACCAGACAAAAGGAAGTGCATCTCCTCATGGCTGAGAGGCTCGATCTCGAGACAGAATCGCTTTAATGTTAAGTTAACTTAGTTAGCTAGCCTCTTGTCCATGAGTAGATGCTTACTTCAGCGCGGTGATACGGTTGGTGGGTGTTGTTCAGTAGAAAGAAAATAGCTCCTACATGAATTTGATCACATCAAGGTTTGTGGGTTAACTCGAGTGACCAGGTCATGATTTCTGGAAAGACATTTTTCAAATGTATGTCTCATCGGGTTTCATTATATTTGAGAGACGCCAGACATCTCCCCAGATATCATCTCCAAAACTCTGCAACTCACTTTGAAAAAAATCTATATGGATAAACAGCACTATGGGTAAGAACAAAAATATGTATTTTTCATTTTGGGGTGAACTGTCCCTTTTTAATATTGATTATTCTGTGAGCTGATTGTGTGAATGTGATGTGAGGCCCTCGAGGAGCTGTTGAAAGGGAAGAATTTGATAACACTTTGGAAAGAAAAGGAATTGAAGAGGTGATGATGATGATGAAGGAGTAGTTGGGAGATGGATCAATGGTGAGTGTGCATATGTCTGGAAGAGAAAGCTATTGATCAGAGGAGAGTAGGTCAGAGCTGACTGTGGCCTGCAAATGACAATTAGGGAGTCCATAGAGACACACATGCACACACACACGCACACACACACACACGCACACACGTGGTGTTGCTTACGATGAGGATTACATAAGCCTGCTGAAAGGATGACACTCCTTCCTGTTTGAGGACTGCCACCTCGAAACATGACGTGAATATCAATGTGTTGTACAGTGGCGTATGCATGAATAGAGGAAGAGACAGATAGGTGGTGGTGAGGATGCCGTCTCTTTGCTCGAAGAGGCTGCCTGTTGCTGCTTTCGCCATGCTGTTGCCAGGGGATGCAGTCGTCTGTGAGGAGGGGGGGGGGGGGCTGAAGGCAGCAGGGGTGGAGAGGTGTGACGACAGCGATGGGATGAGAGGAAAGAGCTGCGGTTAGAGAGAAGGAACTGAAAGAAATTCACAATCACAGATTCAGTATTTCACATTAAAAATCATGTCATGATTTTTGGTTCCCCTTAATTGACCCTCCTGGTAGAAGGGGCAGTCTCCTGTTCTGCCTATTTTTTTGTTTATTGCTGTCGACTGGCAGTTTTGGACTGTTCTCGGGAGTTCTGACTATGAATTCCCTCTTTCTCTTATTTTGTGTAGTGGTAATGGGTCCTTTATGTCAACTGTTTGTTTGTTTTATTGTTAAAAAAGACATTATAATATGTATTTTTTCCTGTGTTATTTGAGAAATAAACAAAAACTTGCAGGTTTTTTGGACTAATTGAAAGGAACAGTTCAACATTTTAATTACGATTACTCTGCCACAACTCAGGGCGGTTACTGAATCCATTTTTATATTTTGGTTTAGACCCTCAACCATTAGTTGATTAGTCGATAAGTCAATTTGAACGCAATTAATTACCAAACTAATTTGATAATCGATTAATTGTTTCAGTCAAATTCAAGCAACAATGTCAAACATTTGCTATTTCCAACTTCATAAATGTGAGGATTTGCTGCTATTCTTTGTCATTTATGATAGTAAATGTAGAATAAATGTTGGCCTTTGAGCATTTTTTCACATTTTGTTTGGGTTTGTTATGTTTGGACAGAGCCAGGCTACATGTTTCCCACTGTTTCCAGTCTTTGTGCCAAGCTAAGCTAAGAAGCTGTAGCTTTGGCTACAAAATTAGCACCCAGACATGCGAGTGGTATCAGTATCATCATCCACTACTACTACTACTCTCTAACTATCTGCAAGGAAGTATTTCATAAGAGACACAATTCCTTTTCTGACCTTTTTAAAGAAGCTGCCAGTGTCGATGTAGTTTGTGTATCTGGAAGTCTGCACAATAAAATAGAAGGCAATCTGTAAGTACATACTAGTTATGCAACCGTTAGTAATTTGAGACGTATAATAAGAGACAGACAAGCGTATAATAAACAGCACCCAAGCATAACCTTGTTAGCATCTTATACTTTTTTTTTTTTTTTTTATTTCTGAGCACCTGTATGCTGTATGAAGCTGTAAGCGATACAGCTGCAGTCTTAACAGCCTTGCCCCCATCTTTTTGATGGCGGCTGAGGTCACAGAGAGAAAGAAAGTGACCTTAAAAAAATATTTGATAGCTCAAAATTGAAAGCAGCTGCTGTACTTAGACAGAACGATTGCAAACTTCAGTCCTTCATCTGCAAAATACCACTTTACTAAATCGTCTTTACAAAAGAGGTGCTGGATGAAAAACTTTGGTTATTTTCTACCCAATCATGAAGGCAGGAAATTCGACAATTCAACAGCTTGAATGGCATTCAGTTTCGCTCAAATGGCGACACTCAATCGCAAAAGAGTGGCCTTGTCAAACTATTCAGAAGAAAATCACAAGGATGGTTTTATACAAACAAAAAATAAGCAGCAACATAAATATCTGGAGAAAAAAATGATCTAACATTGATTTCCTGCCTTGTCTGCTCTCGACTGTGGAGCTGTAACACACACTCACAACAGTGCTGCTAACAAAGACACGCACAGCGTATAGTTTGATAAACATCGTGAAACTAAAATATCGTCGAGTCAAACAGACGTTAACTGACTCTGGTGTACGTTGTCTTTACTGTCTGGCTGTAATGTTTGGCTGCAGATGTGAGGAATAACTTACTTTATGGACCCCCTGTGACCACACCATTATCAACACACCAGAGGGACACATAAGAACATGCTGTTCAGATCCCCTCCAGTGTTAATAAGCGACAGGCTGAATCCTGCGAGCCATCTTATCTATGCTGTCACACAGGCTGTAACCCTGAGTGAACTCAACATTTAGGATTGTGAAGAAAAGAGAAAAGAGTAACCCTGCGAGCACACACTTTACACATTATGGCATACTCGTGCTCTGGGTGGTACCCAGATGAACAGACCGGGATGTACAGACCTGTCTTTCTAAAAAGATCTTAGCTTGGCTGTTTTGGGCTGATTAGATTACGCAAACACATTCTTGGTCTTCAGACCGCATCATTCCTGACATCTGGATCAAAGTTATCCCATTACAACTGATTCATAGCTGGTGTATCAAGATTTGCCCCTCCGAAAAATAGGTTGAGGTTTAGGAAGGATGTTTACAGAAAAGCTTAAAATAATAGTATAGTGTATTATGTGTCATATTGTATGCTAACCAAATGTATATAAGCAAGAGTCGTACAAAAACAGCAGGAGCTGCCCAGAAAACACTGACATAATCGGCAAAACTTTAACAAATGTATATCCTGAAATAACTATTAACTAAAGTATAATTAACTATACATTTACTATTTGTTAAAGATGGTTATTTTAAAATGTTACCCATAAAATTATTTTCCACATCCTCCATATAACCAGAGACTGTTGACAGTTGTGTATCTGGACCGGACCAGGTGCACCATTGACTGCAGTCGTCTCTCTGCTGAATTCAGACCAGCTGAACATGTTGTACACTAAGGCAACAACAGCGTGTACCTGTCAGGGTTTGTCAGTAGTCAAGTAGACAGCGACAAGAGTTGGTGTCTTTTTGTTCCCCGAGGCAGAACTATGGCATGATGGCAGTAAGATGAAATGTGTGGATAACCCTGGTCCTCTGTCTTCTTCTGCTGCTGCTTGACCCCTCACTGATGTGTGGATGATGATTGAATGCTGCTCAGAGGAACTGAAGAAGTGATCCTGTAGCGGCATTGTGTGCCTATGTGGCTGCATTATTGGGACACTAGCTGGCTCTTATTTTATTTTTTGTCCAGTCTGTCATTTTTGATCAGTTATAGTAAAATTGTAAAACTGATGAGAGCTGAGAACAAGGATACATAACTAAAACAAGCTGTTCACAAACCCAGAGGTTAGTCAAACTTATTTGGACACAGAGGTAAACAGTAAAAATGATTACCCAAACTGTCCCCTGCAGATATCTGCACAGTGTACGGACCAACTTCCTGCTTTGACTTTGACCTGCAGTACTTGAACAAGTTGTTTGCACACAGAGTTTACCAGTGCGATGAGGGATGAGTACCAACATTTCAGGTGCGCTCACTTATGAACCTGAAATGTTGCCTCCAAATAAAGTGGTTTAGATAAACGTTTTAGGTTTGTTAACCCTCCAAACCCCAAGCAGTTTTTCCTTTTTCAAGAAAACATGCCTTCCAACCCTTCGGCATGTTGTGGGGTTCAGAGGGTTAACAACCAACAGCTTGCTCAGATTACAACCTGTCTGATCACTGAACAGCTAGTTCAAGACTCAAGATGTGACAAATAGTAATCAATTACCTTTTAAGAAAAGTGAAAATTTTTGACTCTGGAATTGAAAAGAAAGCACTAGACTAGAGAACAATGAAAGAGCAAACAGCGGGTCATGCTGTGTCATCATAACACCAGTTACGGTGTTGTTTTATGTGAATCCAGTTGAACTTCCAGGTCTGAGGACTGAGAGGGTCCTGACTCCAGCTTTGCTGTGAGAGACCGAACCTTTGCTGTGATCATTCAGCCTTTCAGCTGGGGTTACTATGGTAACCCTGCGAGCAAAATGAAACTAGCATTCTGAGAATTATTTTCACCATGTTCAGATGTGTGTGTAATCTAATAAAGACGAGCAGCACAGAACAGAGGGACATTCCTGTCTTCAGGGAAGTCCCCCTCTTGTTTTGTATCATCGTCACACGTCATCGTTCATGTTCTCGGGTCACACGTTCAGCATCGTTATCGACTGAGCAGCTGTCTGAGGATCACAATCATTGCCCTGCTGTGCACGTACCGATTTACCTACCTGCAGCTGTTTTCAGATGTTTGTTTGTTTGTTTGTTTGTGTCAGGTTGACATTAAAATTATTGAGTCCAGTTAGGTAAGAGATTAGATCTGCATCCGTTAATTTGATCATCCTTAATGAGAGAGAATGGAGTACAGTGTGTTGTGCATCATTGCGACGGGATCTGTCACTGCAGTTGTAGCTACTACCTGCTTATTGTACTACATATACTTTACATTACATGAATACTGCAGAGGGAACAAGGAATAACTCTCACTGAGAAGCAGACATAAACTTGTAGTTTTTCTCGGACAGCACTACTGCAGTTCTAGATACATACAGCCCTGTAATTGTCTGCAGCTGCTCTCCATTTATTCTTGACAGCATCTTAACACCTTTTTTAACAAACTGGCAAATCTGTTGATAGTAGTGGGTGTTGTAATGATTGATTGTAGAGCTGAGACGATTTGTCAGACAGCAAATGCAGTGACAACAATTGTGATTAATCATTTTAAGGCACTCATCAAACACAAATGACAAACATTGTTGTTATTATTATTATTATAGTATATTGTTATTATTTATAAAGATAATAATTATTAATTAAGAATAGAAGAATCATTTTACTTTAATATATACTTGAATATTGAAGAAGCTTTGATTCTTTGGCTAATGGTCAGAAGAATCTAAGCAATATGACGATGTCACTGCAGAGTCAATTATGATGAGCATTGTTTATTAGAATCTAACAAACACTTTATTGATCAATAAAAAATGTTTTGATTGTCTTTATTTACAACAATAAGGTTCATAAATAATCATACAAATACAGAAAAAAACACAGTAACACAGTGGAGTCCATCGAAAAACTTTTATTATGATACGATACGAAACAAAACGATATGATACAATATACTGTATTGTCCCCTTAAGGAATTTCTCCTGGGCTCTGTGTTGCTGCATTTGACAGTTTTCAAACCCCGTCAAATCCACGTCATCCAAAATATTACAAGAGTTTTTGAGCTTTAGCTTTCTTGTTGTTTGATGGTTTTGGAGTGCAACAACAATAGGAAGAACGCTGGTTTCAAAGCCAGTCCATTTAGATGTGCAAATATGTAATTCACAAGCAACTAAATATAACCTTGTATTGATTAAAGAGGCGAGGCACTTGAGAACTTTCATAAAGTCATTTCCTTTGAAATGTCGCAGAAGAACTGGCCCGAGTCCTTTACAAAGGAATCCACAGTCCAGCAGCATTAAACAACTTCAACAAACCGTCCACAGGCTTGTATCGACAACCGAAAGAGACGGGAAAGGTCTCATTTTTCACGTCACGTTACAGTCAGCTCACATACCACCAATAAAAAAAGTGATTAATAAATTTAAATTGCTACAAATTGTTTCATAAAACCCCTTAAAATGAACTGTTTTCAATGCACTGATGTCATTTTTGGACAAAAAATCCTGTCGTTAAACTATAAAATATCCTCCTCTCATTATATACGTATATTTCTCACAAATGTGTGATAGAAAAAATGTGTGTTTATGTATATAAGAATATCAGCCGATATATCAACATCTGAATTTCTTCCTACCTAATATCGGTCTCAGCATCACCCTCTTAAGTCCAGTATCGGTCGGACTTATAAGAGCTGCTGCTCGCTGTGACCCAACATGTATTTTGAAAAGACGAGTGTCCCCATTTGGAGGATAATTGGGGAATATAAACGGATGATTCCTGCGGTGTTTGTGTGTTTCCCTCTTCAGCCATGTGTAGCCCTGTATTTACTCCACTCCATTGTGTTTGTGTGTGTATGTGTCGGGGCAGAGTAGACTTGGACTGAATCCCTCGCTGTGTGAAGGAGCAAACGGTGTTGACTGAAGACATTTGTCACTGGTGGCACATTAAAGTAAAAAAAAAAAAAAAAACAATGATGCCTTTCTGCGCACTTTGACCCATTTTAGACGTTTTCCACTCGCTCTCACTCAGTGGCACTCACTCCACATCTCACTCCTGTGGTGGTACCCCACAGCCCCCCCTGGGACCCCTCAAATGCCAAACACTAAACATGGCCTTTCTGGGAAGTCATTGTTACGGTTATTTATAGGGCTCAGTGGTGCTGGCAGAGGGGAGCAGGGGAAGAGAAGGGGAACAAAATCCTCCTCTGTATATTTTTGTGGCCTGTGTGTGTGAAAGACAAAGAGAGAGAGGGAGAGAGACATTGTGGTTGTAGAGTATATGCACCATAGGGTCTTGCTTGTGGCTCCGACTGATATTTATAAGTCATGGGTACCGGAGTATTTTGGGAGTCTCCCTGGAGACCTCTGAGATAATATGTCTGACTTGTTCCATGATCATTATACTCCCCTTTTTGTTTTCCCATCTCTCTCTCTCTCTCTCTCTTTTATAACCAGATAATCTAAGGATAATTTGGACATTTGGACCATGTTTAAGATACTTCTGTGGGATTAAAACATATCAAAATATATCATGGACTAAATGCGTCTTAATTCGTTGCAAGAATTTACAGAAATAATTGTTCATTCATGTTAGATTTCCGTCTTTCTCCTCATTTGTAGTCCTTCTTTTATTCGTCTCATTCACGTTCACTCAGTCCACGTCCTTCTTGGCCTCAGTGTGTTGGGTTTGTGTCAGAGGAGCAGCCCGTTCACCTGCATCCATAAAACATGAGTCATTGTTAGACTGAATCGCTGAGTCATGCTTTGCTTCTGTGGACTTCCTGGCCTCGGTGACCTCTAATCCGGTCCCTGTGAGTGACTGTGTTGTTGGTAGAAAAGGGAGATTTAAAATGCCAGGAAGGCAAGAGGCGACTGCAGAGTGTTTTTTAAAGTTATTTTTAACTGAAGTACGCGTCAGCAATGAAAAAAAATTGCCATATAAAGTTAAGTGTTAGTAATGTTTCTCTGATTGCTCATGCTCCACTGTCTCATTATCTGACTGCTGGGAATCTTGTTTCAACATCAACAACATAAAACGATATGTTGTCACAATATTGATCTCAGCAACAGCTGCAGTTTTGAGTCATATGTTTGCGACTCTCGGAGCAGCAGAGTCAACGTTCCTGTGTTGTCAGAAAGCCAAACAGGGACTGTGAACTTGGAACTAAAACCTGGTTCCAGTAATGTAAGAGTGCATGTATTTTCAAAACTGGGCTGACTTTCTTTGTGTCTCTGTGATTGTTAGTTTGAATCTGCCTTTGATGCATCTATATCGAGGGTTTCTTCCCTGGAGAACCAAAACTGAAACTAAATGGTGTGCCACGGGCCAAAAGCAGACATCTGTTCTTTGTTGCATTGTGTTGCTCAGATGAAAATTGTACTAGTTACCGTAATTCAGTGTTTTTCCAATCCTGTTCCAGGTGGCTGTCTGTCCTGCATGTTTTCCATGATCAGCTCGTCATCAAGTTCTGCTGAAGCCTGATAACGACCCATTAATTTGAATCAGTTGTGTTAGAGCAGGGAAACATCTAAACATGCAGGACAGGGGGGTCACCGGGAACAGGATTGAAGAACACTGCTGTAATTGACTGACTTACTGCAGGGTCACTCTGCCCGCTGTGCTCACGTTATGAAAAATAATCAATAATTATACGGGATCCTACATTTTGGCCAACTACCTTTAGGCTATTTTCCATTTTACTGTCAAGCAGCCTGATAGAGTCACACTTTATTAAGAGAATCAAGACTGAAGCTGTTTAAACATAAAAACCTGAAGCACTCAACAAATCATGACAAGGTCGTCACATGACGCAAAAGTGGAGTTTTGAGCGGTAATGGCGTGAATCTGGTTTCTTATTTCATTCAAGTTCATTAATACATTTTTGCTGGACATACTATATATTACATACAACATTGTATGAGTTTTGTGAGGGGTGTAGTTTCAAACTGCCAGCAATGAAACTGGTCTCATATCCGTCCTTGTGTCTTCAGAACGTGGAAAAATTTCACACTTTTTGCATTGAGAAAGTTGATTAAAGCAAGATCCGAGAGACATTTAGCTTTTTGTTCGTTATTCACACAAGGTCACAGTGTATTACCAAAAGGTTAATTCAATCCAGCTGACTTTATTCCACACTGTGGGTCTATATTAAGACTCATGAACATATTTTAATTACATTTAAGAAGCATAGTCTTTCCGTCCATCCTAGGGCATCACACGTCAGTGGGAAATATCTGGCAGAGCAGACGAAAGCACAAAATTCAATGTGCGTGTCAGTCTTTGTGTCTGTATGTAAGTAATCACAGTAAAACGTGAGTGTGTGAGAAAGATAAATCTAAACGCAGTGATGACTGATCTCCTCCTTGTTCCTCCATCTTCACAGGACATGAGGAAACATGTGATGATGACCCTCCTGGACACAGAGCAGTCATATGTGGAGTCACTGCGCTCGCTTATTCAGGTAACACACACACAGAGAAACACAACTACACACACTCATACAGTTCGCTGCAGATATTCTTACATCTCTAGTCTGATAAGTGAGTGACGTTCACACACACACACACTGTCTTATCAAGTGTTGTGTCATCACACAAACATGCACAGAAACACACACACCATTGTGGATTCGCAGATTGCTGAGGACGTGAATAACTAATGTAGGTAACAAAGGAGTTATGTAATCCACTTATTGTCATTCATCCTGTCAGGTTAATCTGCTGACACCATCACGTCTCACTGTCCTCAGCATTATCTGCCCACACACACACTCACTCACCTATATCCTACACCTATGTCTGCTAAAGCCGCTAACTAACCTTTACCCCAAATATTAGCTGCATCCCCCGCTGTCACATTCACACACACTCCTCACCTTCCCCACCTGTGATCACCTGGTTTTGTAACCTGTCGCCATTTGCCGTGTGTGGGCAAACAATGTGCGTGCTTGCATAAGTTTGCGCACACACACACACTGACTTTTCTGTGCTTCTCCCTGCGCAAGTGTTTCTGTGTGTGTGTGTGTGTGTGTGTGTGTGTGTGTGTGTGTGTGTGTGTGTGTGTGTGTGTGTGTGTGTGTGTGTGTGTGTGTGTGTGTGTGTGTGTGTGTGTGTGTGTGTGTGTGTGTGCGTGGCCACAAAGTGAATAATCCTGGGCTGTGTTCCCATGGCGACACAGAGAAAGTAAGTGTTACCACAGTGACTGCAGTGAAGGAGGGTGTCAGATGAGGTTCAGCTGAGACAGCAGCTCCTCAGCAGCGCAGTCCGAAGTTGAAATCCGACTCTTTTTTTAGGACTTTGGAAAGTTTCTGTGAATAGACTCAGACTTTCTTTAGTCGGCTGAGAGGAGCACCAGATACCTGCTCTGACATGAAGAATTAAAATGAGCTGCACTAATCACTGTTTTTATAATAACAGTGGGTCAAATGCCTCCATGTTGCACATAATGTAACTGTCACTGACCCTGCAGCAAGGTCATTATAATTAACTGAAACTCAAAACCAAAACAAGGTCTGATAAAACATTTAAGTTAAATAAAATAAAACCAAGACATTAGACCAAAATAAGACCCAAAATAAAATAAAGCTAGAATGACCCCTTTAATTCAGTCAAGCTTAATTCAATATCAAATAAAACATTTTTAAATCTACTTGATCTGGATTTTGTTTGGATCTGCATCAAATTGTACTCACTTATAGATACCAACCACCTAAATACACCAGATTTTTTTCCCATCAACATCCCTGAGAAATTAACAAAAATGTCAAAAAACTCCCTGTTCTCACATTGTTAAAAAAAGTAAGAGAAATTTTGTGGATCCACACCAAAAGTTATTGGGCTCTATTCTGGGCCGAGACCCATCCTCCATCCAAGTTTTGTGGAAATCCGTTCAGTAGTTTTTGTGTAATCCTGCTGACAAACCAACAGACATGGGCGAAAACATAATCTCCACGGCAGAGGTAAATATTCAGGACATGTCTTTATGTCAGAGTTAGATAAGTAAGTAATACCCCGTCTGAACCTCTTCAGTTATCAGTCATTGCGTTTGAGCTGAGACTACTGGAGGCAATGCTCTGTTATTGTAGATACTACTCGTAGGAGAGGAGGGGCTGATAAACTGAAATGTAGTCAAACTTTTGGTTTGCAGCGCAGATGGAACAAAATGTTGCTAAAAACTTTCACTGCAAGTTTTTACCCCCTCACTTAAATACAAAGTAGCCCAGATAGAAGATAGAAGATAGAAAGCATCTATATTTAACAGTGTACTTGACCTGTCATAAAGATACATTCAAGGAACACCGATGACATCAGTCTATACAGTACGTGAGTCATGATGGCTGACATAGCAATCACACGTGTGCAGCGTAAGTTACCATGGTGATGTACCCAGGTAAGACGAGTTAAAGCTGAAGTTACCTCGGTAACCACAAATCTGTACCACTGATTTCAAGATGAGCTATGACATCGACACCTGAACTGAAGTTTTATGACCCAAACAAATGTCAAAATGCTTTTTGTAGAGCTCAGACAGGTAATTAGATGGATGACTTATTTGCTATTAGGGTGTTGGGTTCACTAAAAATCTCACTCATCATCTTTTATTAGCAAAAGACCTCAGTGTCTTATCATCTCTCAACAATTCTAGTCACATCTTTACGATCACAATTATATGAGAGAAGATACTTAGTCAGATCTTCATTAAAAACGGTCCTCTCTTTATCAGACTCTATGTGCTCCATCTGATGAAAAAGCAGAAGCACTACACTCTGATGATCCCCCGTGAGAGGATGTCACTGAAGTCAATGAGCTCTTATGTAACATACTGTATTTCTAAGAAACAGTTGTTGAAGGAAGTACAAGCTGAATCACTGCTGCTTTAAAAATACCTCTGGTCTCTCTCTGTCCCGGCTTTCTTCAGCACAAATGTTTTAACCAGCAAATTGGATTAGTCATCAAATGTGTCATGAAGTTGCACAGATGACTGGACTTTACAGCTCCTGCAGCCTCGGAGTCACATCTGTCTGAGTCCATTTTAGACAGTTAATTGAATCTCCAAATTTCGCTCAGCTTTAATGGATTGCAGTGTGTGTGTGTTTGTCCGTGTGTGTGTCGGAGTCGAGCTTGTAAGGACACCGCTTCCATCAAAAAAGCTGATGAGGTTACCTTGAGACAAAATTGGAATATAATTGTAAGGAGGAGAAGAAAAGAAGGATAAAAGGGGCATGAAATTATATGCAGACAAAATTTACGTCAAAACGTTCAGACTGTAATTACAAGCAGATTGGAAATTCACATTCACATCAGCTTCCGAGTTGGAGATATCAGGGTGTCCTGACTTCTACAGTATCTCACACTTAATGAGAAAAAACTACAGAAGTGACACCAAACCTGAGGCAAAATGTCTGCCACCATAACTGACGGTTAGATCTGAATAACACCCAATATTAACATGACTAATAAAACACGAATAGGAGTCATTTAAAAGAAGCTACACACTGTAACACCACAAATTGGATAAAAGGATAATATCGCATAATAATCACAATGTGATGTGTATTGCTATATGTTAGAAATCCTGAAACATGGTTAATCAAACATCCATCACATCGATTCAAAAAACATAAAAATCCAGTATTATAATAAATCAGCTCAGATGTTTGGAAACAAAAAATGTGTGTATGCATGGGATTGTGTGTGTGCAACAAACGTGACACGTTGAGGGTTCTCAGTCAGGAATCAAGGTGAAACGGCCAAAGACAGAGACGTTTTGTTGAGTGTGTGCAGGGAGGATCGCTTTGCAACAAAATATTTAACACATTTTTCTAATTATAGTAACATTTTGTAGCCCCTGGTTCTCACAGGAGAACCAGTGGTGGGAAAAGTGACAACCTCCCTCCAGTTAACACATCTCTCCCTGACGTGCTCATGTCAGAAGTAATGACTGGAGGGAAATGAGAATGTGTGTAAATATATAAAAGAGAAAATGTAACATGGATTGAGCCTGAAAACTCATTCTTGATGTTGGAAATGGTAGTTTCACAGAAATATTAAAGGAATAGTCCAACATTTTCCCGAGATACTATTTTCGTGTCTGTGGATTAACTAATTGTCCAATTAACAGTCTGTATCTTGTGTGTTTAATCTATACTGCTTCCAGCCTTTATGCTAAACTAAGCTAATCGCCTTCTTCTCTTTAACCCACGGTCCACTCACCAGCTTCTTCTGTAGCTTTAAAGGATAAGTTCACCGAAAAAAGACAATTCTTTCATGAGCATGTCGATAGTCCTCAAAACATTTGCGGAGCATTCTCCTAAACAGCTGAAGTAAATGGGGACTTGTTTTAAATGTAACCTTTGCTCTAGTCCTCTGTGATCTCAGATCTAGAATAAATTGCTCCTGACAGGCAGACACAGTCCCCTCACTGCTGGAAGACATTTTTTATCTAATCTTGTACTCTGTATCTGAAACAGTAATTAACTACTTGTCTTGTCCCCTCAGGGCTACATGCGTCCTCTCAAACAGCCAGACAGCGGCTCCATAGTGGACCCTCTGCTGGTGGACGAGATGTTTTACCAGATCCCGGAGATCCTGGAGCACCATGAGCACTTCCTGGAGCAAGTCGCCGGCTGCGTCGGCCAATGGCACGACAGGCAGACCGTTGGACACATCCTCATCCAATCAGTGAGTAAAGACGATAAGTGACATCTGCCCTCTCCTGCTGTTTTAGACTTTCGGAGGTTCCTATTGCAAGTTTGGATGGAATTAGTTGGAACATTTTAGCTTTATATCATGCACATGTGCACATATAAAACACCAATTAGAAACATGTTTACCTGTATATGTGGCAGAGAAGAACTCGATCACGGATACTTTTTACTTTTTACCACAGAAAGCCACTTCTAAGTGCTTAACTGAAGAGTTTTCTTCTCTGACAGCTGCATTGATCAGATTTCTTGCTCTGCTGTGGCTTCTGTCTTGAAAACAGTAAGGCTGTGGTGTGTGAGAGACGCTTGGGAAATAAACTATGTGCTTAAAGCAGCAGTATGAATTCTAATAGTACATCAGTAACTAATGAACAGATACAGTAAATGCCCGAAACGCTCTTCAAAAGATGGACTTTGCTGCTCTGGGACAGTTTTATTGTTTGTCTGTGTGTTTGTTTTTATTATCGCTGCAGGATAAGATAAGGATAATGTGTAAAATGGTGGTTTTAAAATTGTTTTTTCAGGCTACCTTTTTCTTTTTTTAATAAAGGCTCTTTTCTGTTTAAGTGAAGTTGAAGAAGACAAAGGTTTTCTTCAAATACTGTTAAAGTGTTATTGTAAAACATGTGACTGAAGTTTAATTCCCAAAATTTTTATATAAATATATATAAAATTTGTCTTGAATATTTCTGATCAACTGTGGTGCAGCTGTAAAACAAAATTCATTCAACCTTTATTTTAACTTGAGTCAGACACCTTGTTCACAGTGTAGAGTACAGTGGTGCGTTCCATTTGAAGTTGGAGGTCTGAGTTTCTGGATTCCCAGTCGGCACAATCAACTAGAAAGCCCCCTGAAGTCGAATGTCTGGACTCGGAAAGTCAGACGCACCTCACCAACCCCGACCTTAAAACAACTCAAACAAGAGCAGATGGAAGTGAAACAAGATGAGATGAAAAATTTAAATTGCTCTGAGGATAAATGAGGTAGGCTTTAAATTGTTCTGCATGTGATTCCAGGTTGCAGGTGCTCAATAATAAAAACATTCATTTCTGAGTTCAGTAAGAGCAGCTGGCATCTGCAACATAATCCTGTCATTTGAGCATGATGGATAAAAGACAGCAAGAAGAAGATGTAAGGGGGTCAAAAACCAGTAAGGGCCTCATCAATTGATAGAACTAAATGTTTAGTGTGCCTTACAGAGAGAGACTCGTACCCAAACGTAGCATACAGCTAACAATGTATCAACAGTAATGGTGGTAACATGTACAGACAAAATGTATTTTACAGCACAGTGCTCGAGTGAATAAACAGCATTATTGACAGCCGCGCAGGACTGAAGGGAAGCTGATTTAATAAAAGAGGAGATGGTTTATAGTTGGCAGCACTAGTTTAATATTTTGTTTTCCCGATGACCTCTTCCCGACCCATTTAAAATTTCCCATGCCCCAAGGGTTGCTCTCTCGACGTAGGCCTTGAAAAACAGCCCTCTGAAACATCCGAGTTAGGCTAAATGTCAGGTTTCTGTCTTTGAGAATGAAAGGACTTCTTGTCTGGGCTCATTTAGCAAACGTCTAGTCAGAAATTAACATTTAAGAAACAGATTCCAGCTTTTTTTTTTCCCCTCGACCAGAATGCAGTGTGGCTGCAGGCTTTGGTTTTTATCAAGTGTGGAAACACCCCTTGCTCTCTTGCTATGTTAATGCTATTGTTGTCCCTCTCAGCAGCTCACAGCGTGAATGAAACAGTTTCACAAACTCTCACTGGAGACCAAACCATCACACGGGCGTAATGCAGGAAACCGCTAACTGAATTACAAGTAGATGAAGCAGGTTGAGGAAAAGCTGCCGCACCCAACTATTAAATTAACTTATTTTACAACACTTTAATACCTCCTGAGATCAATTCACAGATTCATTATATACCAGCTGTTACATATTGTATGTGAAGTGCATCATTTGAAATAGCTGCAGGCAGAGAAGTGAGAACATGAGGCCTCCGCGGTGCGCCTCCCTCCCCCACTCCGCTCCGCTGCAGCTCTTAAAGGCGCAGCAGCTGCAGTGTGCTTCAGGCCTCGTTGGCGCAGTAGGCAGCGCGTCAGTCTCATAATCTGAAGGTCGTGAGTTCGAGCCTCACACGGGGCAGAGTCTTTTGTTACGCCGTTTGCTGTGTAAAGTGGATGATGGTTTAGAGGATTTGCTGTGTCACTGCTGTTTGGTTTGTGGGAAATGATGCTCTAAACACAGATTTGTCTCACAAGCAGCAGTAAAGCTAAATCTGTGTTTTCGCAGCACGGAATCAGAAAGACCTTTTGTGTTTTAAGACTTAAATATAGAAAAATCATAATTGTGTCTTCTGTTTCTGCGCTTTCTGTGCTTCATTATGACAAATGGTTTTCCCTTCTCACTTGCCCCTCAGGGCTTCCGTCAAACCTCAAACAACACCATGAGAAATAGACAAAAAAGAGCCATTAAACGCTCAGGATGTAGTTTTTGCCACATGGGGTCTCTCAATCAAAGCAAAATACAAGACCTAAGTAGTGTCTTTGGCAGAAATATTTAAGGACAAGGTAAAGTATGAAGGTTTTATTCATGTGAGGTTTAGTCCTGCCCTCCAACTTCCTTTCTTCTCTAACAGGAAGTAAAATTCTGCGTATTACATCTTAAAAATTAGGGTTTCAAGAACTAAAATGGGTCAAATTTAACTACAGACATTCAACAGACACTTTTAAAAGCAAATAAGTAGAAGTCTTGCCTCCTGAAGACATAAAACATAAAACAGTGCATTAAGCTATCTGCATAATTTGTGCTACCCACTGTATCATCCTTGCCTTGAGGATGACAGTGGGTCGCTTGTATTTTAAGCGGCTGCTTAAAAAGAGTTGAGAATAGATCAGTCAATAATATATTTAAAGAAACACCTGAAACAGAGCTGCTGGAGGAGAACATTACGTTTTTACCTTTTTTAATGAAGTAGGGACGCAGTACATTTCTATTTTCTCCTCTGCTGTGACTAATCCTCATTATGTCCTCAGATGCTTTTTTTCTCTGTGCTCTTACTCTTTATCAGCCTGAGAGAGAGAGAGAGAGAGAGAGAGAGAGAGAGAGAGAGAGAGAGACAGGAAAGGAAAGGACACTGTGAGATGGATGATAGAAAAAAAAAGAGGGTCAGGTTGTTTTAAAAAAAGCAGGTTACTCTCTGACGTCAACTTGTCTCGCGACTCCTTTTATTTTTTTTATTTCTCTCAGTCTCGCTCTGTCCCGTGCCTCCTTTGTGAAAAGAAAGCAGCCTGAAAAATATTCACCTACCTACTCACCTAAAAATACACACGTGACATCCTCTAATATTGAATGTGAATGTTGTTTTCAGCAAGTCTGATCCTACAGCATAGCCGTGTAATTTGCTTTTGGTTAATTGATTAATTGTTTAGTCCATTAAAAGTCAAATCATTGGCTTATTTTGCTTGATCAACGGAAATGTGCACCATCATTTCAGTTTTACATACATTAAAGTGTTCACATAGTAACTTACTGTAAATGTCCTCCTCTTCTTCTTCTTCTCTCCAGTTCTCCAAAGAGACTCTAGCTAATATGTATTCGGCGTACATCGACAACTTTCTCAACGCCAAAGATGCCGTGAGGATTGCCAAGGAGGCCAAGCCGGCGTTTCACAAGTTTCTGGAGGTGAGTGTTGGACCCAGTCACCGGACGTCCTGTTTAGTCTGAGCGGCTGTACAGAAAAGTAGAAAAACTTTCAAAAGATGAAAAAAATAGGTGGAAAAGCCTTTTAACACGCTTTTAGAGCCTGTAACGCATGGTAATGCTCAGGCTGAAAAGGGCTTTGTTGCTTCTATTTGTCAACGTAAGGTTCGTGCGTATGTTAATATGTGTGTGCTTCCTGTTCCTGTAGTCCCTTTTTGTTTTTTTAACCTTGGAAGAGAGACACTTGATTGCTCTTGTTCTACAGTTACAGGACTTCAGGAGGTTTAGTTATGAACAGAGTCATTTGATTCAGGCAAAATATTTTGACATATGGGCTGAAAACCTGAAAAAATTGACTTAAAAATCAAATTTTTCCTCTAATATTCTCGTTTCTAAATCATGTGGTATCAAATTTAACGTGCGGAACATTTTTTCTTCCTCTGCTCAGGAAATCAAAATGTTTTCACAATGTCGGATCCGACTGAAATTGATTTTTGTATTTCAGTAGACGCAGTTTTTTCATCTGGAACTGTAATTGGGAACAAATTATTGTCCGTGAAATGTTCCACAAACCCCCTCTTTAAACCAATTCAACCGGAAAATTTGACTTGAGAACCCAGGGGATATTTGAGCTGTACGTCTAGTTACATTTGGTAGACCACTGTTGTACACTTTGATGCTGTGGTGTGCCACCACAAATAAATATATGCACAAGTTGGCTGCACAGAACCAGAGCTCAGAATCAAAAATGTCATCAGCCACCACAGAAAACCTTTTAATGTCCTCGTGCTGATCTCAGTTTTCAACCACAGAGAGCGTCTGCCAGTTTGTACAGTGGAACCACTTCGCCACCTTGTGGTGCAGACATGAAGTGCAACACTGACATGATCTTAGAGCCAGTTTTCTTGTTGCTTTGGGCTTTCTTGAGTTATTTTCTCACCCTCTCTTGTATCCATCCTTCACTCCAACAGCAAAACATGCGTGAGAACAAGGAGAAACAGGCTCTGGGTGATCTGATGATTAAACCGGTCCAGAGGATTCCTCGATACGAGCTGCTGGTTAAGGTATCTCAAAATATAACTTTCTTGATCTTCTAAGTGGCCTCATCCTGTGTTTAGTGGCAAGGAGCTCATGTGAAGGGAGATTGATGTGTATTTGTGTTCATGTTGTTTGTTCCAGGACCTGCTCAAGCACACCCCAGAGGATCACCCGGACCACACGTACTTACTGGACGCCCAGAGGGACATCAAGCGACTGGCCGAGAAGATCAATAAGGGCCGCCGCTCGGCCGAGGAGGCAGAGAGGGAGGCCAGGGTCATCCAGGAGATCGAGGCGCACATAGAGGGGGTCGAACATGTGAGATACCTAAACGTATAAAGATAATTTTCTTGATTAATCGATTTATTTTTTGATCATAAAACGAAATATAAAAGTGGAAAAAAAATGCAGATCACAACTGTCTGACGCCCAAGATTATGCTATCAGCTTGTTTTTGCAATGTTTCCCACCTCCAGTTCTGATCACCTCTCTTTTTATGTGTGTGTGTTAGATCCTGAACCCACAGAGGAAGTTTTTGAGACAGGAAATGGTCATGGAGGCGGTAAGAAGTACTTTTCTGATTTAAGGAATAGTTAGGTCTCTAAATTGGTGTCATGTCTGGGAAAATAAGTTCATATGCTAGAAAAATCCACTATAATATATCAAATATTTATTGTATTGAAACTTAAACTGTTGTGTGGATGACTCATAGTCAAAGTTGAGATTTCCTGAGCTCTTCTTCTCTCCCTCCTCTCTCTGTAGAAGACAGTGGGTGGGAAGAAAGACCGCTCTCTCTTCCTCTTCAGTGATCTGATCATCTGCACCACGCTCAAGAGGAAGTCTGGCTCATTAAGACGCAGCTCCATGAGCCTGTACGCAATAAACACACACGCACGCACACAAACATACAAACACTGACTGAGGCGGAAAAGACACACGCACTGTCATAATTCAGTTTCCAAACCATACTGCCCCCTGGTGTTGAACAGCAGACACAGACCTAGTTTTGACAGAATTGGATCTTTTTGTCTTTCCTCTGCTGCTCTCTCAGATACTCCGCTGCGAGTGTGATCGACACGTCCAGTAAATACAAGTTCCTGTGGAAGCTTCCTCTGGAGGAGGTGGAGGTGGTGAAAAGTAAGGCTCCGTCTCCACCATCAAACACATCCGGTCTTTATAACCTTTCCCTCCGTTGCCTTATTCATCAATATTGAAATTAGTTATTAAAAGTTTTTTCATCTCTGCATCAGGCTCCACTCAGGCGACAAACAAGGAGAGCATCCAGAAAATGATCAGCCGATTAGACGAGGATCTCAGCACTCTGGGTCAGATCAGCAAACTGTCCGAGACCCTCAGCTTCCCACACCAGGTACTGTGTGGTCTTCTTTGTTATGGTCTTCTCTTCTATGATGTAGTAAACCATCTAACGGTCTTTTTTCTCGTCACTTTCATCTTCCTCAGTCCCTCGACGAGGTAATAAAGGACCTGATGGCGTCGGTGCACAGGGAGCTCTCAGAGAAGCAGTCTCTGGCCTTCAGCATGACCTTCCTCCCCACGAAGCTCGAGTTCACCACGGCGTCCGCTGAGAGCAGCTTCGTCTTCGAGTTCACCTCGCCCGACACTCGTTCCAACTTTGAGCAGGCCTTCGAAGAAGCCAAGAAGAAGCTCGGTCAGTGAGACAAAGCGTTATTTTTCTGAACTGTAGCTTGTTTGGTAAAAAGTAAAATGTGTTTAATTAATTAGAATTTTAATGCAGTGATTGTTTCAAATGGTCGAATTGTCAATGTGACATTGCTTTTAGCGATGAATAAGGACCAGTGGGACCCAGAGTTTCTTAAGGCCATCCCTATAATGAAGACACGTAGTGGAATGCAGGTGAGAGCAGCATCTACTGTATACTTTCTGTGTATATGTAGATGTGAAGGGAGAATTGTAATTTATTTCAGCCATTTAAATCAGTTCATACCTTAAACAAGCCATGTTTGCATGTGTACAGAAAGTGATCTCCACTCATGTTTCGTTGTTTGTCTCCAGTTTTCGTGTGCGTCTCCCAGCCACAGCTGTCCTGACAGCGGCTGTGAGGTGTGGGTGTGTAACAGCGATGGATACGTGGGACAGGTGAGACAATACTGTTAATTTACTGACCAGTCGGGACTTAAAGGTGACAATAAGCGTTATCCCACACGCAGACACTTGGACTGATGGGGTGGTGATGTTTTTTCTCCCCAGGTGTGTCTGTTGAACATCAAAGACGAGCCCACCGTGGAGGCCTGTATCGCTGTCTGCTCGGCGAGGATCATATGTATCGCTGCGGTGCCAGGACTCAAGGGAAGGTCAGAGCACACGCGTGATGTGTTTAGTAGTTGTAGTAAAATTACAGGTCGAACAAAGCATGAGGTCATTAAGAGCACCCCTTGCTTTGTAAGACGGGAAAACCTGCAGATTTCAGCATGTGGAGCTCATCCGTTTCTTCTGGCTTCAGTTGCCAATTGCCACTCATTCTCTGTAGCGTTAACCAATCCCTTGTCACCTCTTAGGGAGCGTGGATCAGAGCCCGCCGTCGTCCCTATCTCTGGAGCCCAAAGTCACACCCAGCAGCAGCTCCACATATCTATTTCTCATTCGTCTCTGGAGCTGACGGAGCAACCTACAGGTGGGTCCGTAACTGGTTTTACAACATGACAAGCAGCAAGAGCTCCTACTTATATTAACCTTTATGACGTACACTGACTGGTATTCAACTTGTATGTACTGCAGCTTTCTGTTATAAACATATGTAGCTGATGCAGTGATTGATTGATTGCCTCCAGGACCAGGGGCGGAGCTTGTTCCATTTGACAGTGATGACACTGATGATGAGGATTCACCCAGCCCTTCATCCACCCTACAGAGCCAGGCCAGTCACTCCACCATATCATCCAGCTATGGCAGTGAGTAAAAACCCTCCTTTACACTTCAGTCACACACACACACCTACACATTATAAACTCTCCCTCTCATTTTTCTGTCTAAGATGACGAGGGTCCAGGCTCCAAGGACATGGCTACGGAGACCACCAGCAGTGAGGAGGAGCAGGAGTTCCCAGTGGCGAGCACCTACGGTGCACCGGGGATGTTGGGGGTAGGCGGAGGAGGCCGCGGCCACACGGAGAGCACCATGGACGGCCGTGCCATGCGTCGCTCATCCCGGGGCTCGTTTACCAGGGCGAGTCTGGAGGACCTGCTCAGTATAGACCCAGAGGCCTACCAGAGCTCAGTGTGGCTGGGGACGGAGGATGGATGGTGGGTGACGCACAAAGAAGTAGCTTCCTTTCTCGTCGGTGTTCTGATTTTATCACCTGATTTCCTGCAATGCTTCTGTTTCATGGTAGTATCCACGTGTACCAGTCGTCGGACAACATCCGAAACCGTAAAAACAGCATGAAGATGCAACACTCAGCTTCCATCCTCTGTGTGCTGTGAGTTTCCTTCTTGAACACTACTTTACCTTTTAAATCAAAGATTAATACTGGGATTTATGCCGTATTAGACAATAGAGTAATTGAGTTGGGAGAAAAAAGGAATTGAAAGCCATATGATGCAGCTGGGTTTGAATGTGTTCCGTCTTACCTGTGTCACCTTCCTGTTTCTGCAGAAAATATATAAATCTTTTGTATTGTCAGTATTTTGATCTCATTATTTGTTTGCTTTACATTCCTCTTTTTTTTCTTCCTACAGATATTTGGACAACAAAGTGTTTGTGTCTTTGGCCAACGGAGAGGTGATAGTCTACCAGAGAGAAGCAGGTAAACTAAGGGGGGAAGTTGAGGTGTTTTTGGCAACATTTTGTTTAAGTTCCTGCGACTGCACAGCCATATTGATCTGCACCTTTAGGGAATGAAGGGCTCTAGATACTGACATTACCTTTACCTGTTTAAATAATAACCCTACCTGCCACCACACACATCATTTAAGACATAAATGTAAATGTAAATCTTTTTAAAATATAAGGCAACAGAGTCTGACTCTTTATCTCGATCTGCAGGTAGTTTCTGGGACCCTCAGTCTTCCCAGACATTAGTTCTTGGCACACCCAGCAGCCCTGTCACCAAGATGGTTCCTGTGGGAGGAAAACTGTGGTGTGGCTCACAGAACAGAGTCCTCATCATCAATACAACTACACTGGTACAAGAGGTAGGTGGACAGATGGAGGGTGATGGATGTGTGTGCGCGGGTGGATAAATGAAGAGGCAGGCAGACTGTCATGTGTAACACTTCCTCTCTCCGTCTCAGCACTGGTTCCAGGTGGGCACAGACAGCAGTCGGTGCGTGACCTGCATGGTGGCGTACGGGCAGGGTGTGTGGTTGGCGCTGCAGGGCAGCGCACAGGTCAGACTGTATCACGCTCAGAGCTGGGAGAGCCTGACAGAGGTGGACGTGGCACCTGCCGTGCATAAGATGCTTGCAGGTAAACACACACAGGGAGTATGAGCGCATGTGTGCTTTAAGAGTGCCAGAAATGTGTATACATTTTATATTATTTCAATCTGAGCAGCAGCTCATATGCAGGAAGTTTTTCCTTTATTTCACATTTTTAAATGACTCAGTCCTTGACCTCTCCATGCTCCCTACATTTTAATCCACATTCATTAATTCTCTCTCTTTTCTTTCTCTCCACTCAGGTGCAGATGCGATCATCAGACAGCACAAGGCCGCCTGTCTGAGAATCACAGCGTTGTTGGCCTGTAAGGATCTGCTGTGGATCGGCACCAGTGCAGGTAAAACACAAACTTTTTACATACATGATTACCTGATAATTAAACAGAATTTCCATTTTGTTTCACTCTTTAATTCCGATCTGGGCGGCGATTCACAGGTCTGGAAACAAGCAAATGTCACATGCTTAACGTAATATTAAGTGTTTGATCAGCACACAAGTTTTTTGTTTAAATAGATTTAAAATGGTAGTATTTTTTGATTTTACATTGATCATTAACTGGATTAAAAAAAGATTTTAGCCTGAACTGCAGCACATTTTAAGCTGCTGTTGCTCTCCAGGGGTGGTTCTCACGCTGACGATCCCAGCGGTGAGCTCAGGAACCGGGCCTGGCACACTGAAAACTCCCCTGGCGCCGATGGGCTCGGCTCACGGACACACGGGCCACGTTCGCTTCCTGACATCGATCGAACTGCCTGAAGGGTTTGACATGAACTTCCCTCCTGCAACAACTGACTCCACAGGTATTGTTTTTTACGTGCGCTCACGTCCGACTAACAACTGAACTGAATTAAACGAAAGCTTCAAGTCTGACGTTTCACCTCCTCCTTCTGTGTTCTAGGCAGCCAATCCCAGAGCGGCAGCACAGTTGACGGCAACCTCCAAAGGCGTGACTCCGCGCGTCGTCGAGCTTCTGCCCACATCCCTCCTAAAACCAATCACCTTGTCATTTCCGGCGGCGATGGCTACGAGGACTTCAGGCTGACCAACAGCAGTGAAACAGTGGGACGGGACGACAGTACCAACCATCTTTTGCTTTGGAGGGTCTGAGACAATCGAAAGGCGCACAAGCTCTTGACTCTTCACTTTTTGGTGTAGTTGTTTTGGTCCTCTGCTCAGTCCACTTGGTCTCTATGTGCATAATATGGCTGTCAACTCCCTCCTGGACTTACTAATGAATATGATCACTTCAAACCCAGTTTTCTTGTGTTAATGTTCCTGATGGTGTGCGTTGTACCTCACTGAGTGGTGTCCGTGCGTGTGTATTTTTCCGTTTTTTGGCATCTGAAAATGTTGTCTAGCAAAGCGTCTTTAAACTGAAGGACATGGACAAGGGAAAAACTAGACTTTGGATGGATGTAAGTTTAGACCGAGAACAAGTGAAGAAGACAGAAGAGGACTTGGACTCTGTAAAATGTCATTACACAGGAGGGTGAACTGAGACATAAGTGAAGCATGTACTCGTCCTTTGACATTTTTCTGTGTTTTTTATGGACTTGGACATCAACTCCTTTACTCCATCATCACTTCATCTTAGCCTGAACTGCAGACAAAGTGGCACCTGATGATCAGAAGTAAATGTCCTATAAAAACATGAAAATCTGAGTGGAAGCGATGTAAAACAGACCGCGACGGACTGTAGTTTGATGGATATTCTGAATTTGTGCTGTTTTCTGCAGCTAGAGTTCAAATTACTCCCAGATCATTGCTTATAGATCATCTGTTCTTCTGTAAAGGGAGATAAGCGCATCATTGAAGTGCTATATGTGTCAAGGGTATATAACAACACTATAAACACAGTCACACACAGTAGTGCACAGCCTTCACCCGCTGTATCTGAAGACATTTGTGAAAAAACATAGAAGTGTGTTTCCCCACAGATATACACATCATATCTGATTTTCTTATTTCATTTTTTGCTGCCAGTTTAAGATGACATGGACGTAGATGATGCCCACTACTGGAGTCAAGTAGAGAAAAAAAAGTGCATTGGAGACATTCCTTCTCGATATGACTATGCCAAAGCCTTGTATGTGTTAGAGTTTTGACATTAAGGAGATCTGGAAAGATTCCTTTAGCCATGAAATTTCACGTTGTTGAGCGGAAATCAGCAGCCGAAGTCACTGATTTCTTTAAAGATGACGCTAGGCTGTGGTAGCAGATCACGATAGTTGTGTACAGTATTTATGGTTTTGATTTTTAGCGCCTTCTTTTACAGCACTTAATTTATAGAAGATGTAGCTTTCACTTATTTCTTTTCTCTTTTTTTTTAGTTGAAGAACAAGGAGGCCTTGGATTGATTAACGGAATAGATACACGGGCAGATAAAGTCGGGGTGTAACGACACAGTCCACTCATACACAACACAGGGTTCTTCATGCAGATCCGTGTGGCTCCATTAGTGTAGAGGAACATCATCAGAGGGGAGAGGCTGTGGAAGTATTTCGTGTCCCTTCTTATCGATCACAGAGCCCAAAATTAACTTCACATTGTATCCAAACACAGTTACTCTCTTGCCTGTCAGCGTGCCAAATGCTAAGATTTGCTTAAAGGTGCCATATGTAAGAATTGGCCACCTTTAATTCATTCTCCCCACATACCACCAGAGTAATTGCTAACCGCTGCTAACTGTATTCTTTTTATACACCCATGACTGTAGCTACTGTTAGCTTAGTTAGCCGTGCAGCTACCCTGACTACCAGGGGAGTGATGGTGTTTATAACTTTAGCACATGAGCTTTGGGCCGCTGGGAGAAAGAGGTTTCAGGCCCGGGGCTAGCTGGTAGCATGCTAACTTCAGCAGATGTCTCTTCAACACAATACGCAGACCTCTTTGACATAACGTCAGCACTGTTATTTCTTCACATTCTGTTGATAATTTTAGTTAATTTTTGAATGTCTTAAACTGAAATTCTTACATATATGCACCTTTAATTTAGAGCATAAAAACTTTATTAACAAAATGCGAAGAAATAATAGTTTTATCGTCATGTGAAATACGTCTGTATATTGTGTTGCAGAGATGCTGCTGAAGTTAGCATGCTAACCAGCTAGCTCCAGCCCCTCTTATCTCATAATACCACTTTGTACCTCAGGAGGCAACAGGCTGATGGAGTAGCTCAGCCCAGAAAGTCCCTGGTTTGGCTGGCGATTAGTTAGCGGTTACTCCAATGACACGCTGCCCTCTTATTTGTTTGGAGTACGAATTCAACAGGTTCTTGCATAGCGCACCTTTTAATTTTTCAATAATCTTTCAGCTCCTCTCTGCATGTTGTGGCACTGTTGTTACAGAAGGTATATCGCTAAAATGTATTGTTGCACCCTGAATGCACGGACTCTGATTTCAGTAATGATTGATGCATGTCGTTCGCTTGTGAGACAAGACAGCACAAGATGCAGAGTAGGTCAGAAGGACGAATGCTGAGCACCTGCACGTGCCTTCAGAAGGCTAAACGTTAAGCCATTAAACACCCACACACACATAAACACAGTGAAAAGTCAGCTCTCCCTCATCCTGCAGCAGATGTCTAGTGAAGTGGAGGGTGACTCTGACTTGTCCTTGCACACACACACACACGAACATTAGCCTCAGGCTTTGGGGTTAAGCAGTGATTGTCTTTGATCTCTCCAAGCCTACAAAACCTCATCGCACTTTGACAGCCATCTGGGCACTTCACCTTCACAATTCCCCGCTTTACAAACGTACACACATTAGGGTAACTCTCCCACTGTGAGAGCGGCTAACAGCTAAGAGGATTGGCTGGTTGTTGTGATAGCCGCTAACTAGCTTGCAAGCTCTTAGCCTCTGTAAGTGTAGAAGAAGTATAGAAAGAAGTATAAAAAGGAGCTTGTTTGTGATTTTCTGACCACAATTTAGACAAAATTCCAGTTAGCTCGTGGTAGCCTGTGAAGATACGGCAGAGGAAAGTTTGAGAATTTTAGCTGACGTTGAGGGAAATGCGCTTATTCGGTTTCTTGAGAGTTGGGTCAGAAGATTAATACTCACTACTCGTGTGAACGGTAAATAATAACGGCCAATTAGCCTAGCTTAGCATAAAGACTGGAAACAGGGAAACAGCTAGCCTGGCTCTGTTCAACAAAACTCAAGCTCAGAAAATTAACATCTTGCATGTCGTTTGTTTATTTCATACATAAACCGACGTGTGCAAATGCTCAGGAAGTCGCTGCGCTATGCTAGGCTATGTGAGTTACAGCACATAACCCCTGTAAAACTACAACATATCATTTCACACCTTGGTTTTTGTACTGATTTAAATGAGAATCGACGAGCTAATTAGTGACTTACGTTGCTTGCCGTTTTCCCCCTATTTTCTTGTCTTTGTGCTAAGCTAAGCTAACCCACTGCTGGCCGTAGCTTCATAATTTATAGACACGAGAGCGGTAGCAATCCTCTCGTCCAACTCTAAGCAAAAAGCAAATAAGATTATATCCCCAAAGGTTCAATTTTTCCTTTAACATCCTCTGACGCTAAAGTAGCAGATGTAAATGTTTTTTTATGTGCTGTATGATTCACGACAAAATTAATGTTTGTGTTCTCAGTGCCAAGAGCTGCCATGATGGCCATAAAGATGCTGTATATCTATGCTGGCTGTAGAGCAATGGAGAGCTGTGAACAGTGTTAGGAGGAACATCTGTGTGGTAACTCTGCTGGTACGAGCGCTTCTGAAACTGTGAGTTGGGCATAAAAAAAAAGCAGTTTCATGAGTTTTTAGTGCATTTTCAAGATCTGGGTAAATCTAACTTAATGTCCACAGTTTAAAACATTTTAGTTTGATGGCTTTGATTCACAATTTTTTCGAAACTGTCACCCTAGAGTCCATAACTTTCAATTCAGCTCGCTCGGATTGTAGATTCTCTTTAAAAGTCTGCCTTACGAATATACTTTTCTGTTTCCGTGGTAGTCACGTGAGTATAAAAGACTGAATAATCATATTTCAGCCATTTATTTTTTTTTTTACAAGCATGCACACACGTGTAAACACATCTGAGATATGAAGTAAATCTTAAGAGTTGAGAGAATGAAGCATGTTGTGTGCCAGTTAAAGGAACAGAAGATTTACACTTAAGTTTTCACCATCACATCAAACACTCTTATCACTGTAACTCTCAGCAGCTTGTAAGTAACCTTCTCATGGCCGTAAGTGAAATAAGTCTTTATTGTTGTAAATATTGGTATATATTGCCTTTTTTTCTGTAAATAGTGCACCCACGGTCCTCAATTGTTGATATGAATCTAATGGCATATTTTTATATATTTGTGTAAGGTTTGTTTTTTTGTTTGTATTCCCCCCCTCCCCTCCCCTTCCTCTCTGGCATGCGCTGTCAGTGATGTTTAAATTATAACTGTCATAAATCTTTCCAAAAGAAGACAAGATGGCCGACTGAAAGATCGAGTTTTGATGTTTTCACTGGTAGCCGCGTTACCTCCAGAACATACGTTTGCCTTGTAACGGACGTCTACAGGAAGGAAAAACGGCTGGTCATAAGTCTGTTTGTCTCTGGTTGACATCTTGCAGTCGTCATGGTTACAGTCTATCACAGTTACTTCCTGTACGTAGCTGTTCTTGTTTTTGTCACTGTGGGTTCTTCTTTGTAATTAAATCAGTTCACTGGTGCCAGTTTGTGTCTTTTTTTCAAACGTACAACATCCAACAAAGTAAGTTTAACACTTTAATTAGTGTCAGTCAGAAAGCTGGATGACGTGTTAGCTTGCCACAGGATGTAGGAAACATTTGGGTTTCTCAAAACTGGGACATCTTAAACCAAGGTGTGATGGGTATTCATAACCAGAATGTGCACGTAACCTTAGATGCTCGTTTTGAACAAAAGCTGAAACTATCAGTTAATTCATCGATTAATCCATCAACAGAAAGTGAATCTGCAACAGTTTTCATGATTGAAAAAATACTTTCTCATGGAAGAATGTTAGTATGAAACTGTGTTATCCATTGTTCATTCAGTTTATTCATTCTTGAAGTAAGGGGTGGCGCAATCTACCAATATTGAAGATAGCTGTGATATTTAAAAGTGATGTATAGATTTTGTGTTAATTAATCACATATGATAACATGTTAGGGTATTTTTTTATTCTGAATAACCAATTAATGGATGATGGAAATAATTATTTGTTGCAGTCCTTCTTTACTCCAACACTTACGTGCCACTGCTGGTAGCATGAACTCAACGTGACACGCACACCCATGTAGTCACAGCCATTTACACAATCCTTAACGTCAAGTGGAAAAAACCTTGGATCTTTATCTTGGTGGTTCGAAAAAATTGATTGCAAAAGTCAGAGATCCTCTTTCTTTTATCAGATACAGAGTGCCCTTGTCTTATTTTTTACGACTAAGTAAGCCTTGAATCAACTTCTTCCTTCTGTCCTTTACAGTAACAATAAATAAATAGATAGTAAATAAACAGTTATGAATCACAACACGTCTTCGGATGCCCTCCTCGTCTCTTGCAGAAAGCAGCACTGACCGTGGCACAAAGTCACCACTGTGGGTTTTAAACCAGCTTGCTTCAGTGTCACTCCACTATTCATTTGACTTTAACCCACTGACCCACAATGAAGTGTATTGTGATATGATAGCCCTGCAGTATATAGAGGAAAACTGCATGAATGCAGTCCATTCAGGACGCACACAAACACTAATGTCGGCCCTTCCCCCTCATGAACACACACACACTTACATCCACACACAGTATTCAGATGCTGTGTCAAACAGTGAAGATGTGTGTGATGAATGAAGGACGCAGTAAAGACGACAGCACAGAGATTCATCTATGACTGACATGAATGAGTGATTGTGAGTCACTGACTCACACTGACTCACTGGGTCATCTCAGCGGAAGAACGTGGGCAGGTGGAAATCTCCTTCATTCACTGGGATCGGACTTATATAATGTAGGTGTGTTTAGAAATACTGTATTTTCCCTTTTATTCTTGCACAGTACTGGAAGTGTCAGACGCACAACCGACTCTCCAGCCACCTGTTTCTTTCCCAGAGGCTTTTTGACAGCCCCTGATTATAACGATTAATCATTTTCCTGAGAATAGAGTTGATATACAGTGAGAGTTGAACTAATCTCACCTGAACATCACAGAGACATTAAAAACTATCATTTAAATAAATGTACTAATATGATACGAGGTTTGACAGTGATTTGACTTATCTTTGCAAAGGAGGTTTTGTTTTCACCCTTGTGTGTTTGTTGGTTTGTCAGCAGGATTACACAAAAACTACTGAACGGATTTCCACAAAACTTGGCTGGAGGAAGAGACCCTGCAGCTTCAGTCTCTCAGTTTTGTGTCACACCGTCACAACTTACTGGGGCACTTAAATGGAACAGAGGCACAGTTAATGTCAGTAACATCTGTGCCTTTACGACTTTAACAGCAGCTGTGCAGCTATTCGTGCACAATAACAGGTGCTGAAGAACTGGAAATTGATGTGAAGACCACCGATAACTGCAAACATCTGTTTTGATTTAATAAACTCAAAACTTAAACGAGATCAAATCTTTTTTACTGTACAAAGGAAGGTGAAAAAAAATGTACCCAGATGGAAGAAGTTTTGAAGTTTTTAAAAAATACTTTCTGAAAACAGATTTTTTTTTTATTGAACACTTTGGGACTCCATATGTACGTGTCTGTATTGTGGCTCTCCATGTAGAGATGCCTGCAGCCCTTACGAGCTTTGACCGCCAGGTTGTGAGCCTCTGCAGGGGGAACAACAGCGACCGACAGAGGGGGTTTACGCACGTGTGTGTGTGTGTGCGCGCGCTGCCGGGAGTTTCAGCTTGCAGCGGTGACGCACTGTGAGCTCAGTGAGCCAGCTCAGTGTTTATGTCTTTTTTTTCACACACAGAGGACACAGACAGACAGAGGGGGAGCCTCGTTTACCGGCTTTGTGGTTTTCATCCCTTCTCCTCGAGCCTCTGTTTTAATTACACCTTCTAACCCGGTGATGCTCCTCTCTCAACATTAATTTCAACTCCATTTATTCACCAAACCGGTAAGTCAGACAACTTTTGTTGTGTTTATGTGATGTAGTGAGGGGGTGAAGAGCTGCTGAAGCCGGTAGTTTAGTCTCGTCAGTCACTGCCGGCTCGTGTCGGGCTTCTCCCCGCAAAGCCTGTCCGACCGTCGTGACCACTTTTACGCACGGCGGTGATGTGTTCATCTGACTTTGTCCGCCCTGTGGGGCATCATATGGCACATATACATACAGGCAACTGTATAGTTCTGAACTTGGGAAAGAAAAAAAAAAAGAAAAACTCCTGCTGTCTGTTGCAGCGGGATTTAAGGCTAAAGACAGCAAATAACTTACATGACCAAATCCAATGGAAGATGTGCGTAAGATTTGTGACTTTTGATGTATTTTTCTGCTTCAGATCACCACTCAGGGTTTTGCTGTGATGTTCATACAGTGACTATAAGTTTATAACAACATGTACAGACAGTTTACAAGCCTCTGGTTTTGGCAAATTGATGGATTATTCAGGTGTTTCTGCTAAAGGCGGCTAAATTCCTGTAATTCGGCTAATTTAATAGGCTTATCACAACAATGAGATCCACAGTGAGTCCTGCTGTAATGACAGAGTGAGCGCATGCCTGACGCACCGGCATGGGTACGTGATGACCTCACTGATGATCCTCCTCTCTTTTTAATGAAGTGAAACCTGGCTCTGCTTTCTTTCACTATACTATGTATCTTCATCATATTTTATGACAGGGAAGGTCAGTTTCAGACAATGAGGTTATGATAAAAATCACACCACCTGCCTGGAGATGAACAGAAAGAAGAAACTTAAACTGTCACAACACATGTGGCTCTCTCTCTCTCTCTCTCTCTCTCTCTCTCTCTGTTTGCTCATTTGAAGTTGTGTCTTATCACCATCTCATATCACACCACAGTGCCCTGGTTAATGCGTAAGGAGCCCACCACACTGTGCAGTTTGCATGTGAGCCAAGATGAGACTGTCATTTTTGGCCGAGGGCTTCTATTGTCTGTGGCCGAATTCCTGCAGGCTTGAATCAATAAGAGGCTTTCTCGGCACACCGCTATACACACACACACACACACATCCGCCAGAAGAGGGCCTTGTGCAGCTTCACTGGCTTGTGCCTAATATTGTTTTACGATGCAGGAAGGGTTTTACGGGATTCACAAAGTTTGTTCGTCAGTGCCGACTTGTCACGGCACAGGTGGGGAAGAGAGAATTCGATGTGAGGCTCTCAAAGCATTTTAAGCTTCCTGTTTCCTGTCAAGGACTTTCACTTCTTGTGAGGAAAGAAGTATGTATGTGTGTCTGGTTTTGTGCAGTGTGATTGGTGAGCTTGGGATCTCTAGCAGCGCTTCTTGGTTTGACACATTTTATGATGTTATATCTCTTTCTTTGTCTTTCTTGTGACCCTTTATCCTTAAACATGGCGGCCATCTTTCAGCCAGAAAATTCTTGGAATAGAAGAGCTTATTTGCCCCAGACAACAGTAAAACAGCACTGTAGTATCATTACAGTCACATGAATTCATTGGTGTTACTTGACAGTAACATCATGTGTGCAGGTTGCATGGACTCCATGGCATTGTGAGAGGACAGTAATGTGTTAGAAGCCTCTTTAAAGGGGCAATATGTAAGAATTTGAGTCCAGTGAGCCAATTGTTAACTAAAATTGTCGTCAGAACGTGAAGAAATAGCAGTTTTGACATTATGATGCCTATTTATAGTGTTGCAGAGATATCTACTGAAGTTAGCATGCTAACCAGCTAGCCCTGGCAAGTCCCGGTCCAAAAATCCTGTTAGAGTATAAACATTAACACTCCCCTGGTCCCAGAGCTTCCAGTCCAAATCACTAGGCCTATAGCTGCACGGCTAACTGAGCTAACTAGCTAACAGCAGCTACACTTAGCAGCAGTTAGCGGTTACTCTGATGACATATGATGCTATATATTCTCATGAATTTGACAGGTGGCCAGCTTTTACATAATGCACCTTTAATAATTCAATAGATTATATTTTGACTATTGTAAACCCAAGAGGTTTGTGTGTTTGTGAGAGTTGAGGGATTAAACATGTTTTTAACCTGCTGCGAAATGCTTTTGAACACACGTTTCCTGCCTTTCAGAGCAGCGTTTAATAGTAATGGGAGGAGAAACATCTATTTTTATTTTTGTTTCAATTTGTCGTTGCATTGACCCACAACTGAATGATCATTTCAAGGAGTCGTGTAAGGTTTAGTGTGCTGTGGATGTGTGTCACAGTTAACTGCAATAGTGCTGACATCTGTAATTATACACACACACACACACAAATGCCCTAATTAGGAGGTGGTGCATGTACCCAAATTTAACCCCCGTTTTACGCTCTACCCCACCCAACATTTACTGTACGCTGAATGTATTCATCATTTTGTGAAGAAGCAGAGATGACAGGATGAGAAAGGGAAAATGAGACAAAAGAGATGTGGAAAAGGAGGACGGAAGTGTGTATGTTGCAGCTTGGAGCTGATAACAAACTCACTTGGAGGGATTATTAGTGCAACTCTGTTTGAGCATATGTATGTGGAAGTCAAGGACGTAGCTAGGCTTTAATTAGGCCGCAAATCCTGTCATCTGTCCGTCCATCCGTTCAACCAGAGTGGTTGGGAATGCCTCCAGACGGTCTTCCGTCCCCGTGCCGGCCTGCCTCCCCAATGTCAGCCAGGAGGCTCCATGCCAAAGAAATTCCCGCTGCACTGGCCGCAGATCCCCGATCCAAGCTGGCTCAGCGCTCTGCACACACAGTTTGGTGGAGGATCGGATAATTACAGGGGGACCTGGACACGAAAACCTGGAAAAACGTTGGCACAAGCATGCAAACACGCTCGTCTACTTGACACTTAAGAGTCTATGCATACACACCCAAGCTTAAGTTAGTTTTTGATGATAAAGCATGATTTTTTGTTGTATTCATCTACTTATCTGCTGCACTCTGATGAGCTTACATTAAACTGGGTAAACTGCAAGTCATGCTGCAGAGGGGTTTCCCTTATTTTTGTTCATTCTTTCGAAAGTCAGGAAGTGGAAACGAGTCACTTCCTGGATGTTTCACCTCTGTTCAACCAGTGAAGTTTACAAAGGTCATGCGTGTCTCAGTGTCACATCCTCAGCTTTTATTTTCCTGTGATTTGTGTTTTGCGACCAAAAATTGCCTTGGCCCATGACAATAAGAACTACGCACATACACTGTGTGATGAATAACTACTTGCGTGGGACCAAACTACATTTCAAAAACGATGGATTATAAAATAAGGAACAATAAAACAACAATCATCATGGTGAAAAGTAGCTAAATACATTCACTCGAGGACTAGACTCTTGTACAGTTTTGAGGGAAATGTACTCTTAATCCATTCGATGTGTTTATCAGCTATAATCATTGGTCACTTTACTTTATTTTACATATGAAAAATGTGATCAGTTAATAAAATGTGATGTCTTATTTTATCGATTAAACGACCCTACAGTATATGTAGCAGTTAAAATAAGCTCACACTAAACCAGACACAACATTAAATCACACCACCACCAACATTACACCGCTGTAAAAGAGTATAAGAACATAATTACTGTAGTTGGTGGTTTTACATAATATTTGAATGCAGGACTTCTACTATTTTGAGTGTTATTTCAACTTTAACTGAAGAAAATTCTGCCACCACGGCTCCTACATTATACTGACATGCTGTATTTGCACTGTGGTTTCTATCTTGAACGGTTGCTCAGTCACATTTCATGAGGTTTGGTGCAGTTCAGTGGAGGCGGAAGCAGACAGCAGTAATCTCTCCCTGCTTAGCCCAAGTTCATGACCTTTTCCCCCCTCTGTCTCCTCCATCTGCCTCTCCTCTCCCTTATTTGTTTAGTGTTTAATGACACAGTCTTAAAAATAAGCTTTAAGAAAAAGCGGAAAAAGAGACTGCATTCTTTGCCACCCCAAAGGTCGGCTCTGGGGGTGGAAAGACGAATCTGCGAGGCAAACCACGATCTGAACGCGCCAGTAACCAGCTAACCAACGCCGGCTTTTAGTTGCCAGAGCAAATCACACACCAGCGTGTCCGGGTCGATCTCTTTGTGACGAGGCAAAGTGGGTGACTGTGTGTGTGTTTGTGTGTCATGTTGCACACAATCCCTGATGTGAGTGAGGAGTGCTGCAGACATGCTCGGTTTCAAAACAACCGCTGAGTAATGACGATGTAGCCAACAAAGCAGGAAATTGAACCCCTTGTCTGCAGCAGCACTTTTATAGAGTTATTGAATACAACTCAAAACACAACATATTTAGATACATAAATATATGTGGATGTGAGTGTGCGCGTCTGTGGTTTGCATTTTCATGTCGGGGGGGGGAAACTGCAGTGCTGCAAAATCACAGTTTATTGCTTATCTGCTGATATTATATAAATCTGTTTTGTTTCTGTGTCCATAGAAAGTTATGAGCGTTTGCGTAGGTGAAATGATTACAGTACACTCAGTACACATATGGAGTTGTTTAACATGTTTAACATTCCCAGAGGTCTGGTTAAGATTCCAGGCTCCAGCTCCCCCAAAAAGAGAGTTTCTCAGTGGACTCACTGACCCGATCGTCCATTAAAGAAACAGTTCGATACTTTTACGCTTTTTTGGTTACAGTTCGATGAGTGGTTACATGCTGCTACCATAAAGATCTGTTCAATATGAAGTTAGAGCAAGCAGATAGTTAGCTCAGTGCAGTGCAAAGACCGCAGACGGGGAAACAGCTAGCCTGACACTGTTGAAAGAGCACAAAATGTACCTAGCAGCACCTCTAAATCTCACTAATTAACATATTATATCTAATTAACAGAGATATAACAGGGTAACAGACCGAGCACCAGGCTTTGAAGCCAGTTTTCATAGTGGCAAGACCATGTAATTACATCGTCACGTGATGCAGTGGGGCCCAAAAAGACTTTTTCCCATAAGCTTACATGGTGAAAGTAGAGTCTGTCAAACGGTGGCAGGAAATGACTCGTTTGACCATCATGCTTTGAGCCATTCAGTCCATTAACATTTGCGAAGTCTAGAAGAGCCGCACGATTAACTGATTTTATCTCTATTCAACTTAGCCGGGCGCTAAACCGGAAGTTAGCCGGCTCAGTCGGCGGAAATCTGTAGTGTGCACGCTCACAATGCAGAAGACAGTCGAGTCACTTCGGCTTCATGCGCCACTGAGCAGCTTTCGCAGAAATGAATGGGACTTCTCCTCCATGGCTGTGTCCAGGTATAATTAATAGGTCCATGAACAGACCATATCAACACGGCGGCCATTTTCCTCTGACGTCACGCTCACGGTGGGAAGATTAAATGCTGGGATAGTGTTACTCTGCTGTGTTTCAGATTGCAAGTCATATAAACGTCAGGAATCTGACAAATCTTAATCATTACAACATCCGGAAGGAAATGAATAAGGTCTGTTGTGAGGTAAGTTTGTTTTACTTTATTTAGCTAAGAGGTATTGGTCGTTATGTTGGGTGGAAATGCTAACGACATTTAGCTAACGTTACGTTAGACAAGCAGACATTTTTAGCTCATTGTTTAAGTTGAGTTGTAAGTTAATGTTGCAGATAAAACGTTGAAACTTTGGGGTAAATATGGCGTTACTGTTCTTGTTACAATGCTTTACTTCTTTCCATAGCAATTCTCTGACTCAAGTGTAGAGACTACCTCTTTCCTCTATCAAGTCGTTATGCTAGGCAAGCTAACCGGCTACTGTCTCCTCCTGTAGCTTCTTGCAAGAAAGCGAATGAGCTTATTTCCCCAACGGTTCTCTTTCTTATCACTCTAGCTTTTCCTTGAGAGAAGGAGAAAATGAGAGGAGCTAAGGCTTTTCAGCATTTCATTAAGGAAATGCAGGGCTGTTGTGTCAGTACCTAAAATCAGAGCAGACGTGCAACTAAAACAGTGTTTTCTCCACCCATGCACAGCTTGCGAAATACCAGAGTAGATTTTTTTCCTACTGACTAAAACAGTCATTAACTAAATCCTCTGTATTTGTTCGACAAATAGAGATGACATGTTGAAAGTGATGTTTTTACACAGAAAACACGTGTTTGTGTGTGTGAAAATGGGAAGTGTATTATAGTGTGCTGTGTGTGCTGGCTTTTGTGTTGAGCCCTTATGTGTGCAAGAGTTGTGAATTATAGTTTAAGGTGTTGGGACATAAGGAGTTGATTTACATCCACTGTTAATGAGGCTGGTGATGTAAGGGAAAATAGCCTACCAGACAATAACACCTACTCTCACACACACTTTTGCAACTCAGACTTCACAATGTTCTGCCTAAAACCCTGAAAATACTTCTTTTAAGGTTGTTTTGGAGACAGAATTGGTTTGTGGTTGGCTTCTAGTGGGTTAAAATAATAGCCGAGTGTCCTTGTCTCCTGGTGAAAAACACCTTTTTTTTAGAATTTGTTTGTAGTGAGTCAGACGTTAAAATCTGAATTAATGGAAAACAAAATGGTCTTAAACGCTTTCAAGATAATGTTGTAAAACAAACAAGTGGCTTCTAAAAAGCACCACTGATGGTCAGTGAAACTCAGGAAAACAAATTAAACTGATTGATTACATTTAGTAATGTTTTGCGACTTCAGACCACAAATATGCACATGGGAGAAATTAGCATTCTAACACGTGGTTAATGTTGTGAGAGGATCTATTTTAACCCAAACCAGCTTTTCCTCGACCCAACTAAGTATTTTTATTCCCTAAGTCTCCACAAACTGGGACAGAAAACTGTGAAAAAGGGAAATACAATGTGAAAGTCTGTCTCCTTTGTAGTAGCTGAAATGAATTAGGACAGCGGCCGTCACCCTGCTGTATTGTGGGATCTCCAGTTGCTGCAGCGGTATGACTCTGGCGTTATCACCGAGCTGTAAACAAGCTGAACACCTCACTGCGTCTGCCTGTCTTGTCTCTCCTTCCTCTCACCATCTCTTTCTCTCTGCTTGACTCAACCTCTCTCGTTCCAACTCGGTGATGTCTGACAGACAGAGACACGAGAGAGGCCCGTCAAGTTTCTTGCCGGTGTACAGTTCCACTGGAAAACATGACGACTGACATCGCGTCAACCCAAGGACAGATAGGATGCATGACGGACACGAAGAGACAATGAGGGAAACGAATTGTGCAGACGTGTGTGGAGGGTTATCAGACAAGCTCCCCATAATGAGACATTGTCTAAGCACTAACGCAGAAAGCTTTGGCCTAAATCAGCCTTTCACTTGCCGATAATGGGCACCTCCATTAAGTCAAACAAGAGGGTATGGTTGTCCCGATCACGTCGTTGTCGTACACGTGCACATTATCTCTCGGTCCACGAAATGTCTGATGGATAATGTGTAATTACCTTAAACCTTTTTTTGCCGGCTCAGTTCTTTTCTATTGTATTTCACTCTACGGGCCGTAAGATAATTCTCAGGTGCATCACAGCGAGGTCTTCCCCAAGGCTGGACATGCGATGTGACACAGTGGGCTTAATAGGTAGCCATTATCAGCACGGGAACTTAGTGGTTGACTTCTTTTGTCAGGCCTTTCTACTCCATGACGGAGAGGGAAATCCACATCTTTTGAGAGGCCCAAGGATTTCATCAGCCATTTCTGAAGCACCAAAGGTTTTTGATGGGGGCTACACCGAACCTGGATCAAGGCCAAAGCAAGGATACATCTGAAAATCTTGCTAAATCACATAAAATGTATAGATCTTGGCCATGTGATGATCATGTATCTCCAAAAGGTCTCTGCCATGAGGTCAAAACTCATCAGGAATTAAGAAAAACAACCATTTCAAGCTTGCTCGCCATGTATTCGTGAGATAAACTGAATGGATTTCTAAAGACAAAGGAGGATTTCTAAACATGTTGAGGAGAAAATGATCCTTTTGCACTTATCTATCCTTTGTCGATGTAGAAATCTGAAGATATTTAAACTCAATAGTTGGTTAGAAAAGGTGATGATTATGTTGACTGTCATCATTAAATGATCATCATCAAATGGGAGTAAAAGACTATCAACCTGACCTGGTCTATGGTCAGGCTTAACCAAGTCTAAACAAAGCTGGTGGCTTTTACATTAGTTTGGTTAAGGATAGGTAAAGATTATGGTTTGGGTCCAAATGAACGCTCTTGCAGGATCTTTTGCAGGTCTGGAGTTACCGTCTAGACACACCATTTCAGGCAAACGATGACTTCTGCACTCAATGACACGCTCTGCGTTTGCAAATACTAAACCTCTCTTAACTGACCCCCCTTATGGTCGACTACTTCAAATCTATTTTTGTTGAGGATAGATCAATAAAATTCCTTGATCGGGATTCATGAAAGGTTGAGGTCAAGTATTGCAGCACACTAAAGGCGTCCATGCTCTGCAAAATGCCTGCGTTGCTGCTTGACTGTTAGGTTTTGCAAGTACAACTGATGCTAAACATAGACTTTTATAAGCCCCAGCATCCACCTATAGCCTCACGTGTCCCTGGGGAGAAGTTTTTTATAGTCACCCCCTCAATCTCTGCTGTGTTCAGCTCAGTGCTGAAGAGGTCGGAGCCTATATGTACATACGTACATCTGGTTTTCATACTGAACCTCCCAGTTGTTCTGGAGAGTCTTTGGATAGAGAAGCTTCCTCAGGGCGCACATTTCTTATTTAATCATTAAGTCACATATTCTTCACAAAATAAAGTGAAATTGTCCCTGAAAACCCAATTTAATTAAGTGTGGGACTGCAAGAAGAAACTAATTGCCTAAAGCCCAATGACGTTAAAAGGTTTGCAACTATTTAGACTAATTAATAAACTTGCTTGCTAACTAAGTGCTAGTAATGAGACAATGGCAATAAAGCAATTGATTTTCTGAAGAATAAAGTGAAGAAGCCATTTCATTGCAGGATGTCTCATTAAAACTAAAGAAAAGCAAATTTCATATTTTGCTTGTCATGTTCATGTGGTCATGTTGTTTTATATTTGCTGCTAGCATACATGACATCTGCTGCTCGTTCTACACAGAGGCAGTACTTCAAAATAAGACCTAAAGCAATAAATCCTCATTGCTCCTCTTCAGGTCCTTAATTTTATTTTGGGTTACTACTAGAAGAGGTTTAAATGCTTTAATGCACACCAGTTTTCTCATACTGTCCAGTGCAGCAGTGCTGTATTCCCACTCCTTCTGAAGCACTCTGTTTTAGCTCCTGTCTCATGAGCAGCTGCGCTAAATCAATTCTTACGTACCAATCTAGCCACTAGGCAGAAATTATGCTAATGTGTGACATGGTGTGATGTCACGAAGTCACAGGATTAAAGACGGGACTACTTGAGGCTACTTGAGGTGTTTCTGGAGCAGTGTTTTCTGTGGGAGAGAGGAGCTTCTGTTGGTGCAAACTTTAATCTTTTTAACTTTAAACTTTACATGCGCATGAATATATATAAAACACTGAAGGAAAGGTAAAAAACAAAAAAATGAGGTTTATTTGAGCCTTTTTTGAGGTTTTGGATGAGGAAAGAAAGGGAAAGAAAGGCATTACCGTTACTCAGTTGAACTTCTTCCTTTTAAATCCAATTTATCTGGCTTGACTGAGTCAGCCGAGGAGTTTGAATGATTACTGGGTCAGATAATCTACCTAGCATTTTAGCTATTATGAAACCATCTTCTGCCTAGACGGATAACAAACCAGATGACTCAATTACATGGGTAAATGTGAGAATCCTGTGTCTCGCTGTGTTATGATCAGAATTGGTTTACATAACTTCCAAGTTAAAAATGTCAGATATGTAAGCATGACTTGACACTAAAATACATTGTGGCATTGAAAACAAGATCATTGTCGAGCCTGGTGTCTAACCAAAATACTCGACAAACGCGGCTCATTGTTTGGAAGCCAATAACGTGGCCTCGCTTTACCCTTGATCTCTCCTGCTGCCGCTCGGTCACCTCACGCTGAAAGGCGAGGAGTTCCACTCATTCTTGTGTTTCCTCTTTTGTGGTTCCTTCCTTCCTTCACAGCTTCATCCAGCAGGACTTTTCAGCTCAGCTGCTGCATGACATCAAGGAGCCAGAAAAAGCTCTCAAACACATTAAGGGCGACTTCGGTCCTCGCCCCAAAAACCACCACAGAATAGAATAATGTCTGTGTTTTTTTGTCATGACTTCGCCATTACTTCTTTATTATTGCTATTTTTAGCGCGCCTGAACAAAACAGAAAATGTGACTGGTCATCTGATGCTGCGGCGACTTGTTATTTGGCACCGAGGGTAATTACTGTTTTACAGTTTAGGAAAAGTCATCACCCTCTTCTGTTTTTCCTTTGAGGTGTTTTTGAATGTTATCCTGTTTTGTTGTTTTCGTACATTCACATAAAATGACGAGGGCATGGTGTGTTTTGGCTTCTTTGCTGGGATATTCTGAGAGGTGTTAATTTCCTGTTACGTCCTCCTCTTCCTCTTCTCTCTCTCTCTGTTTCTTTCTTTCTCTCTTTCTTCCCATCCCTCTCTACTCCTTCTACCCACACATCCATGTGCAGCGAGTGCAGCCTCCAAACCGAAGCACATGGCAGGGTTTATGAAAGAGGAAACATGCAAACAATAAAATGCAATTACAGGATTGACAGCTCAGTAGATGAAGAACGCAAGTGTAGCGACGGCAGAGAGGACACGTGGAGGACAAGTGTGAGAGTTCAAGGATGTGAGACACGTAGGTTAAAGCAAGCAGACAAAGAACTAGAGAGGTAAAATGTCAGACTAAACAGTTTTCATGGTTTAATGCTTCTGTGTACATCCGAGCCACGAACATGACAACTCAAAGCATTACAAAAACAACTAAAGAAAGGTAAGTGTTCAAAGGAATGACTCTGACATCAGTTTTGAAGAAGAAATTACAAGAAACGCTGACGATGAATTCAAAAGAGTTGCTGTTGTATAGTTATAAGTGGTATATGGTTGGTTTAAAGTCAAATGAATAAAGAGTTGAAGATTTCTTGAAGCAGTAAATGTTAACACTTTAGAAGTACACTGTTGTCTGAAAAGAATATCACTCTCATGCCCGTCTGTTAAATATCAATCTACAGCAAGCAACCTGTTAGCCTAGCTTAGCATAAAGACTGGAAAGAGCAAGTAACAGCTAGCCTGAATCCAACAATCGATGGTTCAATCCGGAGTGACACTGGGTCTTATTTCAGGGTAAAACAAGAGGTTTGATAAGCATTTGGCGTCCATTGGACAACCGCTGATGTTAGCATTCAACCACATTCTAGCTAGCGTTACTGTTTGATATGATACTGTTTTGATATAATATGATTAAGAGAGGCATAAATTAATGCAGAAATATCAACACATCTTGGAGACATGTCTAACCGAAACACGCAGGATGTAATAATCAAACAGTAATGTTAGCTAGGGAATTGTTGAATGCTAACATTAGCTAACGAATTAGCAAATATGTAGTTTTACCTTGAAATATGGCCGAATGTGCCTCAAGATTTGAACTACCCTTCATATTTTCAGTCGCTAATCAATTGGGAAACTTTAAAATGACCACAATTTGTCAGATTACCTTCATTTGTATGGCTTGCAACCTGGAACACAGCAGCATTACATGATCCCAGCATTCAAGTCTCCCACCCTGAGCGTGACACTGGAGGAAAATGGCCGCCATGTGAATAAGATCTACTTCTGTGACCAGTCTTGTCGTAATTATGGGGGATTATGTTTGGGGCTAAATGTAGTTTTTCCCCATTCCCTGTCTTTATGCCAATCAAAGCTAACCTGCTGATGGCTGCAGCTTCATATTTAAAAAGACAGAAGAGCGGTATTGATCTTCTCATCGTGCAACTACCCTTTAAAAAAAGGTTGGAGAGACGTACTGTATTCTCTGCACTGCTGTAGATCTGAGTAGCATCTGTCTGTCATGGACTCACAGAACTGAAGGAAGAGAGGGATGGGTGTTTGAAAGCGGACGAGGCCATGCTCGGACACAAGGGCGGTCATGTGCCTGGAGGTCCAGTGGAAGTTCCACGTGTGGCGGTCACTTTTGTAGTGGGTTTGTGGGGAACAAACCTCAGACAAACTGGATTTAAATGAAAATGCATCACACGCAGACAGTGCTGGCATGGATTGGCTGGCTGTGAATGGCTGACTTCTGAAGGCAGTGGTTAGGCAGCCGGCACGTTTTTGAGCGTCCTCATGCTTTAGCATGCGTTTTGAAGTTGAAGCCCATTTTCACTGCATGTGTTGCTGCTGCTGCTGCATACACCTACTGCTCTTGACCTGTGGATACCAGCAGATGAAGCAGTTGAGACATTCTGCTGTGCTACATTTCCAGAATGATTTTTAATAGACTTGGGGACAATTTTCTGAAGACATCAAGATCTTTTCTTGTCCTTCAAATCTCTCCATCAGGGGTCTTGTTGTAACTCGCACTGACCTACTTTGTGTTAGATCCTTAACCCAACCTTTGGAAAACACTGTGCTGTTGTATAATGATTGTTTCGGATGCATCCATCACAAGATAAATCAGTTTCACCTCGCTCTGCTTGACTTTAAGTACAGTCGATTCAGTGACTGCACTTGTTGAGGTCAAGTGAGGTTCTGTGTGGAAAACCAGACATTCCTCAACCCCTCTAACCCGGTCCAATTTGTTACTTGACACGTTCCAAAAAAAGAGGTACTTAATTGTAGGTCCCATTTTTGTTTTGCTCTCTCTATCATTGTCGTTTTATTGATCGTTTTTTTCAGCTGTGTGTGTGTGTGTGAGGGCGCATGTTTGCATGTGTGTACAAGTGTATATATAAGTGCACGTGTGACTTGTAATTAGCCTGTTGCTCTGGTCTGTATGGCATTTTAACAAATGCTTCTATATATACTGTATCATGCTATCAGGCTGAAATCTTAGCAATCTCACTCCCTGCCACTTTCTCCTCTTTCCATCCCTCTCCTCTCTTCCTCCACGGCTCTATCGGCCCTTCGGCCCCATGTTGTTTTTTCAAACTAGTGGTTTTTCTCTCCTCGCTTTATCATTTTCTTCCTCCCTGAAATTATCCTTCAGCAGCCTGTCATTGGCATGAGGGCCTCGCCGGACCAAAATCATAAACTCGTTACATTTTTTATTTTCTTGTTTGTATAAGGCGCTGCTTGGTGTTGGCTGGATTTTACGGCGTTCCAGATGTGTGGGTGCATATGTGTGTACATACTTGTGTGTGTGTGTGTGTGTGTGTGTGTGGGTGTGTCACCTGAACAATTGTATGTTAATACCTTGTAAGGGCAAACTATTACTACACACTTGCTGCACATACTGTATACACCAGGAGAGTAGTAGAAAAAGTATTCAGATCATTTATTTAAAGGTTTAATATATAAGAATTTTACTTTAAAACTTAAAAAAAAACCTTAAGAGAATGTGACGAAATAACAGTTTTGAATATGTCAAAGAGGTTTATGTTTTCTACCAGGCCAGAAAAAGTTCGCTGCACGGCAGTCCAAAGCTTCTGTGCTAGCTAGCTGGTGTAAACAGTACAAACGCTCCCGCAGTGCTCAAAATTCCCAGTCCGGGCATATACAGAAGCTGCTGTGCTAAGTGAGCTACTGTAACTGGCCAGTGGCAGCTAAAGTTAGTTGCAGTTAGCGGTCTCTCAGGTAATATGCTGCCCCCTATCTGCTTGGAGTATGAATTCTTACAAGTTGCACTTTAAAATAAAAGTACTGTATATATATACCACACTGTAAAAATACTTCACTACACTGTAAATATCAAATGTTGACTTTCCTTTAAAAACGTAAGGAAACCGATTACCTCAGAATTACCAAGTAAAGTAGACTTTTAAATTTAAGTTGTATGAGATAAAAAAGTTTTAACAATTTGAAATTATTAGATTAGATTTTACAGTGTATAAGTAAAAGTCCTGCAACTTTTCACTAGAAAAACTGCCACTTTTCAGCTTTGTGATGATGCATTTTCCAAGGTAACCCAAGAGGGTTTGTAGATAGTTTATTGATCTTGTGAAGAAGGGAAATTGTCTCAGCACATAAAGAAACATGCCATCCTTCAGTTTGTCACAAAAATTACAATTACAAAATTTGGGAACATATTGTTTTCACTGTACAGGAAGGTATGACAAATTTTAATCTGAAAAGCAACATGTAACAACAGCTGTTTGTTTGATTTGTAAAAGTATTGTACTTGAGTTTCAACACTCTACGGATATGCTGTATTGGTGTGTGTGTGTGTGTGTGTGTGTGTGGTGTGTGTGTGTGCTGACCACACATGAATGAATGGGTTTGGGCGTTTGAGTGAAGAAGAAGTGTTGATTTGCTCGCTAACTAATGTTTAAAATATCATGTTTTGCTGCGTGGTCAAAGGTGAAGGTGGTGCGTTAAAGTGGCCTCACCCCTCACACACACACACACACACACACACATACACGCACACACGCACTCACACATGCACACATGCACACATGCACACTCTATGATAGAAGGGGCATGTGCTAAGGATGTCAGGGGTGTGTCTGTGGTCAGAGTGGCTGTATAAGACACAGGCAGGTACACTGAAGTCTCCATTCAGCCACACAGACTTGTCAGAGTTTTGTGTCACTTCTCGGACTCCGCAAGTTGATTTTTAGCGTTAACTTTGTCTCACCGTTAGATTTTTATAGAAGTTTCTGATTTTAAATCTTAATTTTTTCAAGTTGCACGACTATACGAATACGACTTTTAGCAACTGTTCGTGTTGTTTTAGACAGCTTTAGGAAAGTTAGAGCATATTTGAATTGGTCCTGACTAAGCGTTTGTAGCAGCGTACCAGCATCCTCGCTTAGTTGCCACGGCAACTGTGTCAGTGAGCTGCAAGTCTGGGGTAAGTATGCTGCCCATAATGTTTCCTCCATCTCTTCTTTCTGCTCTTTCTGACTGCTCTGACTGAATACTCCGTTGCATTGCCTCAGCTCCTCATCTGCTACTCTTCTTTTCTCCACTCTTTTTTTTATTTGACATGTTCTGAATGCCTCTCATGTTTTCAACTCGGTCAGTGGCTGTTTTACAAGCCTGTTTTGGGGCTAACTAGTCTGTCAGTTACACTCACTCCTTCTGGTTCAAATGTACAAGTGGAAAAAAAAAACGTTCTCAACACTGAGCCGTCAATTTTTTGTGTTGTGTGAATCATGTCTATAATTTTGAAAGCAAAAGATCTACGGCATAAAAATTACACGCTGACAGATTGAGGTTTCCCCCTTGATAACACCTCACCCGTCTGAATTCACATCCCGTAATTGTGGCCACAAATTAGAGTGTAGTGCACACCAAACTGTCTTTTTTTATTTTGCCAGTTATTAACAGGGTGTTAAAGGGTTCACAGTGGAAGCAAATCAATTTTTATGTCAGCACATTTTTATAGCAGTTTGACAAATGTGAGATGTTTTTCCACTACTCTGGAAAGTTAGTCTTTGATTTGTCACTGTTATCACATGTTTAATGGAGCGAGTCAAGCAAATCTGCAGGTCTTGATAATATATCTTGATAATAATAATTTTTTTTAGGTTTAAAGTGGCAACGGATTGAATCTTAATCTTCAGCTTGTTGGGTGGACACCCGGCCGACTCTTAAATATAAAATATCATCGTCAACGTACATATACATCGTGTTTTCTTTATGCTTTATGTTACACTGAACATGGGAAACTCAAATCTAGGTGAGCCGGTGTGAGTTTCAGCATGCTATAAATGGACCCAATGACCGTGAAGTTATATTGAAGCATCAGTAAAGGGCAGCAATAAATGCCTCACCAACCACTTGTTCTGTGTGCCTATGGATATGTATGTATGTATGTGTGTGTGATGTAGGGAGTAATCCTATCTCAAACAGTCTGCCGACTGCAAATAGCTAACTTACGAGATAACAACATTGTTTCTGTGTAACACTATAGTTGCTTCAATGTGGGTCACATATCCAAACTCATGACCCATAACTGCAGACCCAAAGCTTTTCCTTTCATTTACTTCAAATATCAGAAAATATAATATATTATTGTGTTACATTAATCCTTAAAAAAGTATTTTTCTAACTCACCTAAATGTAAGTGAACTCCTGGCGCAGGTAATGTCAAGTGTTGAGGCGGCAAATGACTGTGTTGCAGCATGAATAAGTGCTTTAAATGTGCATGTGAGTAGGCACGGCACAAAAATAGCCTCAGGAAAGCCCTGGTTTCTTCACTCCTGTCCAAAAAAAGGTCCTGATTCATGTTAAATGTTATTTACGGCATTTGCAGCTGCTCCTTACTTCCATGTCAGTCGGTTCACTGCGCTCTGGATAAGTCACAAAAATGACTCAGGTGTTTTTCACCAGTGAGTGTGTGTGTGGCTTTGTGTGTGACTGTGCATGCTTTTCTACTGTATGTGTGACACAGAAAATGTTTGGCTTGTAATGTCATCAATTTCTGAGGAGACAAAAGTTCTTGGCACTTAATAATGAATTGTGTTTGATTAAAGAGCACAGTTGTGTTGACTGAGGTTGATTTTTATCATGCACTTTACTGTAAATCATGTGATTAACCCTTTGTCCTCCCTGTCCCTTGTCTCCTTCAGATCATATGAACATAGAAGAATACATTGAAGAAGATGAGGAACCACCTTTGCTGCTCAGCTCTTGTCCTTCTCACGGTAAATATGTGTTTGTGTTCAGACCGGGTGGCATGAAAATCATGATTTAAGTGTGTGCTCACAGTTAAACTGCACCTCCACTGATTCATGAGCTTGTGTGTGTGCGTCTTCAAGGTGCTCGGCTGTGGTGGGACTGCAGCAGTGCAGTGTCGGTGGAGGGAAGGATGTGTGTGTCTGCAGTGCCCTGCTGGCCAGGAGCCGTCAAAGGTGAGATTATAACCTGATAATTACAATGATTGACCCCGCTTTGAGGGGCATTATATCTCTGCTATTGCAATATCTGTTGTTAAGTGCTTTTGTGCTCTTCTATTTACTTTTTTGTCCCCTAAGACACTGGAACTTCCCTCCCCCCATGTTCCTTAAATTATCCTCACCTCCCAAACTGTTTTAAAGGTTTTTCACAAAAACGTTTATTCCCACCAGCTACAACTACAAATACAGTGAAGCCCCTGGTCAGAGATTTTATCATTTGATTGCAACTCTAACCTGATAATTTATGTTTAGTGTCACCACAGTCAACATAAATCATGTTGTTTGCTTCCATAAATCAGTGTTTACTGATCAAAAACATGTGTATGTGATATTGCTTTATAACCAAAGGGGGGATTTTTTTTCAGTGTGTCTCATGTTGCAGGTTGTACTTATGACGTTATTGTAGATAACATGCTGATACAACAAGACTACCATTCATCACTCATGTGTTTGTTCAACAGTCTATGTAGCTTTTTATGTGAAAGTATAAAGAAGATACTGTTTTAATTCCAGTTCTAACAGAGACTTATAAGGAGTCATAACTAAAAGCTTCCTATTGTGTGTAACTTTGACAGAACCATCGAGATGTTTCATGATGTTTTCTTTCTTGCCAGGCTTGTGAGCAGATCCAGAGCCCAACGGAGGAAGTGCGATGCCGTTCGTGTCCGACTGGAAGCTTTTCAGACACGTTGGACTCTGAACTTTGCCGTCCACACGCCTCCTGCAAGACCCTCAGCCGTGAGGTTGCAACCCCTGGCACCGAGACCTCTGATGCTGTCTGTGGAGCCTGTCTGGCTGGGTAAGGACTGCCTGTCTGTCTCTCACACTGTCTGTCACTGTCATACCTGTCTGCTTGTTAATCCGCCCACAGCTGAATTAATCTACAGGCTTGACATTCAAAGAGCTTTGCTCCAACATGTAGCTTGTAAACTTTTATTTGTTCTATATTAATCCCTGTCATTTTCTCTGTGTCGAGAAAACAGGAAAACACCCGCTCACACACACAGAAACACACACACATACACAGGCAGTATGTCATTCACCGCAATGGGCAGGCAGCATGAAACACCAAGCAAAATATGCCACAGGCTAAAACCGCTGATTCATTCTTTCATTCTTTTTTTCCATTCTCTGTCCATCTCTCTAATTATACTCTCTTCTCTTCCTTCTCTTTTCCATATGTAGGTTTCACTCCACTGCCACAGGGGAAGTTTCCTTCCAAAGTCCCTGTGTGAAAAGTAAGATTGAACCTGCAGCGTTGCATCTGAAAACCTAAATATAAGACCATGTTTCTGCTCTTACATCCTGCTCTTCTTCTTCTTCTTCTCCTCTCTCTCAGCATCTGTTCATGTCAGGACAGTCCGCACCGTGGGTAAAGGGCCCTCCAGCGGCGCAGCAGGGCCGGTCAACGGCACGGTGGTACGCAGCGCTGAGGAGAAGACGGCCGAGTACGCCGTGTTCGCTTTGGTGCCAGTTTTCTGCGTGATGGGCCTGCTGGGTATCCTCATCTGCAACATCCTGAAGAAGAAGGGATACCGCTGCTCTGCTGACAAGGAAGGAGGGGATGAAGAGACTCCCACACCACAGAAAGAAGGTAAGAGAGATGAAATGACAGAAAAAGATTTAGAACGAGAGATGAAATGAAGGGAGAGAAGAAAAGAAGACTAAACTAGTATTTTGTTCAGGTTGTTGTCACGTTCGGCCATAAAAATGCCAAATTAGCACACATGCATGCACACGATGTGGTCAAGTGTTGTTAGGCCCAAAGGCCAGTGTCCCTGCCTGCAGCCACAGTCCATGTTCCTCTCTGATGTGTCTGCACGCAAGCCTACATGGAAGGCTTTTTTAAATCTTTTTAAACTTTGACCTCGCTGGGGTCATTACATGTCATGCATGCTGTGTTTTCCTAAGCCCGCGCTGTTATTCTTGTCATTTTTCCTATCTGAAAAGGGGGAAGAAAAGCATTCCCATAAACTCGCTCGCCCTGCTTACGTCAGAGAGAAACTGACTTGAGTAAACAGAGAAAGAAGCATAAAGAGAGGCGTGGGAGGGCAGAGGAAGAGGGAGATCCAGAGGGATGGAGGCGGTATTAACTGAAAGAGTCATATCAATAACTAAATAGAGTTTAGAGAGAGAACGTTAGTGAGACAAACACAAATACAGAGGGATCAGGCAATAAAACAAGTGTTGAGTTACCACACCCATTCTCTGCGGTCGCACAGCCTCAGAGTAACATGAGTGCTCTTTAGTCCTGTCCTTTGAGGACTCTTCAAAGACCTGCAGTGCTTCAGCCTTTAACCCAAATGAAAATCATTTCTTTCCTCTTTGAGTCCGTTCTTGTAAGGCGACAACTCACCTGTGCCAGTCATTACGCCTGGTTTGATCTCGATGGTGAAGCAAACACCAGCTATATTTTCTGTACAGACCCACATTGCCGCACACAATGTTAGAAGTACACCCATATCTCCTTTATATTGTATCCATTGTACTTGATGTGCTGAACCTGTTCTCAGGTTTGTATAGCAGGTGAACCCCTCAGGTCACATGGGAAATGTTATCTACTGTAGCATTTCTCAGATGTGTGGACTTCCTGGTAAGTTTCCACATTAAACGCGTGACGTTTACATAAACTGTGTCTGCTATGAGGCGCCTGGATGAATTTTATGGTTGCACAAACTCAAAATGTGAGTCAGAGAGAGTTCATTCAATTCAGCAAACTCGCTATTGTGTTCACGTGGTTGCGTCATAAAAAAAGTGGACGGAGCTTAATGCAATAGCTCATTTGGAAACTATTGAGAAATGCACTTATTTGCTTTCTTGTCAAGATATTGATACCACTCTCATATGGATGCAGCTGCAGCCAGCAGGTGGTTAGCTTAGCTTAGCACAAAGACTGGACACAGGGGGAGACAGCTAGCCTGGGTCTCCTCATCAGAGGTTACATAGGTTTAAGCTTTCATTTTTGTTCGAATCAAACAAGTGAGATTTAACACGTTAATAAGTGTAGTAATTTGTTTTTAGAACTGTTGGACAGAGCTAAGCTAGGCGTTTCCCCCTGCTTACAGTCTTTATGCTAAGCTAAATGCTGCCTTCCAGCTGTATCTATATATTTAAGGGAGCAATATGTAAGATTTGTAGTTTAAAACGTTAAAAAATGAATTAAAGTTATCAACAGAACATGAAGAAATAAACATTTTGACAATATCTACTGAAGATAGCATGCTAACCAGCTAGCCTGCTCACTGTCCTGTCATCAGTCTCAAAGGCTGCATTCAGTCCCGGTGGTTCGAAGCTCCTGTGCTAGCAGTGTGAACAACACCAACACTCCCTAAGTGCTACGTGCTCCCAGTCCAGGCAGAGTCAGCTTACAGGACCGCTTACTGTACAGCTAACTGAGCTAATTAGCTAACAGCAGCTACAATTAGCAGCAGCTAGCGATTATTCTAGTGAAATGCTGCCCCCTGTTTGTTTGGAGTTGACTTCGACAGGTGGCTGATTCTCACATATTGCACCTTTAATGGACATACACAAAAGTGATATCAATCTAAATCATAATGAGTAATAATGAGTGTATTTCCCAACATGTTGAAGTATTACTTTAAACAGCCATTAACCTGCAGAGGCTATAAAAAGCTCATCAAGTTAAATCATTCAAGTTATTTTACTCACTATTTTACAGTTCCTTTTCATGCTTTAATACTATCTATGCATACAGGCCACTCTACTGTAGCCAACAGACTGACAGCCTGAGTGCTCTGTTGTTTCTGATGCAGATGAGCACGACTGTTTTCACCAGGTATTCTACTCCACAGTTGGACACAGTATCCTCAGGGGCTCTGCGTGTATCAACTCCACAGACAGCAAACATGACTGGCACTTACTGTCATTTAGTGTGTAAGCATAAGCAGATTTAAAGGCTAAGCTGGCTTTTCCTTCACTCACCTGATGGTGAGGAAAGCTCAGAGGAAAGCTGTGTGGCGGCCACGCAGCCATACGCAGCGTCAGGCATCAGGAGCGTCAGAGCACAGCTGCCGCCTTGACAGATCCGACTTTCTGTCAAGAAACTGTTGACGTTTGCACAACACCTGCTGCTTTGGAGACCTTAATATATCCGTCATGAGGATTTAAAAGCTGCAAACATCAAATTATCCTTTATTCCAGTTACTTATAGTTGCCTATAAAATGCTACTCATGACATCAAATCATCATTATTCTTTATCCAAAAAAGTATATACATTGCAGAATCACAAAAGAGACTTTAGTCATCATCAACTCTCCTCATAAATTTCCGGCATTTGTGAGGACAGACAGAGGTCAAGGCAGCAGCAGTTCTGTCAGTGATCTCTGCCTTTTGTTTTCAGCGTTGCCTTGGTCTCCTCCTCTCCGAGCTCTTTGTTGTGAAACTTAAGACGTCCCTGCACCGAAAGGGAAACTCCCTGAACCCCCCCTTCCCTACGCTCTCTTTATCATTCCTCATACTCCCCATTCATCCGATTTCTTGGCTCCCTATCACCTCCTCCCCTTCTCGTCTGAACACGACACTGTGCATCCATCTCTCCTTTCCCAGCCGGATCAATAATTCAATCGAGTCCTCACCTCATGGTTTATGTCTCCTCTTTCTTTCTCCTTGTCTGTCTCATCTCCTTGTTCCTTTCTGGGTTGTTCTCCCTCCTCCTTTCTTATATTTTACCCATTTTTAAATCTGTTTTCTCAATTTCTATGGTAGAAATGTCCTTAACATTTAAGTTAGCTATATGTGTTTTCTATAATGAACCCCCTTAGGTGTCAAATGTGTTAATTACAAGAGTGAAAAATGATCATTTAAAAGGGCATTTATATCAATGAAAAGGGATTTTATGATTACCTAATTTACTTTTCATCACTTTTAATGAGCTGAAGGCACAATTGCGGCCTTGGGGTATAAATAAAATAAAACAATATCAATGCTAACATTTTACAAATGTAGCAGTGTCCATTGGAAGCAAGTGACAGCAGCCAGGGTTGTTTTGGGACACCTTATCGCCTCCTCCTTCACCCTCTTGCACAGCAGCTGTGAGGACAGATGATGCAGAGGTGCAGTGATAAAGTGTAAGTCTGCAGGTGTGAGGGAAACAGATAAAGGACAAGAGAGGGAAGCGAAAGCCAAATAAAGTTTGTAAAGTCGACAGGAAGAGGGTAAAGTAAGGAAGTAAAAGACTGCAGTTAAAAAACAGTAAGAATAAAAGAATGATCAGAGGGCAGTGGGAGGCTGAGGAAGCTGCAGAGGAAAACTTTCTCTCCCTGCCTCATTCCCTCTTTTGTTATGTAACTCTGCAGTGTGCTGTCTGTCTGTCTGTCTGTCTGTATCTCTGCTGAAGTCCTGACTTGGCTAAGGTTAGAGGTAAACTTCCTACCCCAGCACTTTTCTCATCATCTCCATTCAGGGGGAACACCCACGGGGATGAATTGCAGCAAGGCCAAAGCTTAGCTCGGCAGGGCTAAAATCAGACTCTGCAGAGGTGCAGACAGAGAAAAGTTTGACTGTTGACAGGAAAGCTGAAGGAGGGGAACAGAAAGGGCAAATGTGGAGGTCGATAACACAAGAAATGTCGTGACTTTGTGTTTATGCAGCATGAAGCTCAGTCTGCTCGGCCACAAGGGCAGTTGCTGCAGTTTTGGTAGCTCCACAGGGCTGCTGCGTTTAAACCCAGAGGTCAGCATCAACTGAGTTTTTCAATTCTGCTGCTCAAAAGTCAAACGGACTAAACAGATACTCATCTGAAAACAACATGGCTGCCTGGTGTCTTGGACACTGAAACACTGAACTCATGGATCAGACTTTGTTAAAGGAATAAATAGGAGAGAATGAGTGAAATGGACGCCATTATCCTCGCATAGCAACAGCCTCTGTATTGTTACGGCCTAACAACAGCCTAACACGGCTTATGCGAGAAAGAGAAACACACACGGACACAAATGCATTTATACGGTCACATTTTGCTGTGTAACACACAGACACACAGTCACCTGGCATTGGGGGTCTGGTACATTGCACACATACTGTACACACACACACACACACACACAGAGAGAGTCCTGTGTGCTTCAACAGAGCTGAATGGAGCGTGATCGCTGAGTGAGCTATTCTGGACCCCCCCCCCCCCCCCCCCCCCCCCCCCCCGTGCCCTCGTCGCACTCCTCTCAGCTGCCTCACTGTGCTGTGCTATTATGGGATGGTCGGGGAGGTTACCATGGAGGCATAGCTATTCTTTGCTGTTCAGTCATCCGCATCCATCCTTATCAGTCCCATCGTGCAGCGGGGCAAAATATCCAAGCCGTGACATGCACTGTGTGAACTGCGCTCACTCTCTTTCTGACAGCTGTGAGGGGAAGTTGTCGTAATGGAAATCTGTTTGATGAGAGTGTGTCTACCTGTATTTATGATAAATAGCCCCAATAGGACAGATACACAAAAATATATGTTAATATGTCAAAGTTTATATTTGAAAAATATGGGTGAACTGCACATTCAATTTAAAATACACACCAATATATTATTATTATTATTCCAATAAGATAGAAATAAAAGATGGGTAGTTAAAGGCACAATTTGTAAGAATTGGCCACCTGTCGAGTTTTCGTTCTCTTCACCACTCTAAACAGCTGCCAACACACGGCTTGCTGCTGTTAGCTAGTAAGTTGATGTTGCAGCTAGCGGTCGAGCTCAGACCATGAGGGGAGTGTTGGTGCTGTTTACTATCAGACTATCACCTCTTGACAAAAAAAAAATGTCTAGGGGCTAGCTGGTTAGCATGCTAACCTCAGTATTTATCTCTGCAACACAGTACATACATACACTCTCTAACATAACCCCAACACTGTCATTTCTTCACATTCTGGTGATAATTTAAATGTTTGAACTATGCTGCAGGTATCTTCCACTACATATTAAGATTATACTACTTGTTGATATATGCATATGGCATAGTTTGTACATTGTGTTATATGTATGTAAATACTGTCAAAAATGTAAATATACTAGTTTTAGAACCTAAAATGCAAGATACATTAATAGAAAATATATGTCCATTGATTAAGACTAATCTTCTCTGTCTCTGTCCCTTGTGCTCGCTTCAGGTAACAATTGTCCCTACATATCTGATGACCTGAATGAAGACACCATCAGTGTTCTGGTTCGCCTCATTACTGAGAAGAAAGGTAAGAGCTGAGCGACAGTAATGTCACGTATGTGCTAGTGGTCAGAGCCCTTCATCTCTTGTGGCTTTAGAGGGGAACACAGTGTCATCCCAGTACGTCAGAGACTGTCCCCACTGCTGCAAGCTCAGACTGTCAGCTGCTTAACTTCATCCCAGATGGTTAATGTTGGGAATAGAGGGAAATCAAACCTGAGGGAGTTTACCTTTACCACACAAAAACATTGATGCATCTGGACTTGTTTTCCCATGAAAGTCAACTTTTCCAATCAATCACTAATAAGCACAAAGATAAATGTCATTCATAAACTTTTGATATGGTCTAAAACACATCTGGGGATTGATCAATCAAATTTAGAGTATTGATTGGAGCAGATAAAACTCTGCCATCAACATCATTGATTGAGTCTCATCTGAATGTCTGTGTGTGTTGCAGAAAATGCTGCTGCGCTGGAGGAACTGCTGCTGGAGTACGAGAGCAAACAGATGTCCATAAGCAAAGGCTCGTCAATCAAGTACGAGACCACACACCGTTACACACACACACACAAATCATTACATACTTTTCCTCAGTCATGGTGAAGTTAGGAAAGCCAAGGAAAGTTTGGGTGAAGCGAGGCAGTGAAATCTTTGGAAGGAGGCTCCTGTCGCTGCCTGGCAAGAGGCTCTAATAAAACAAAGTCTAAGTGCTTTTATGGCAGGAGGTTCAGGCAGAGAGAGGAGAGAAAACCTTGTCAAAAGTTAGAGAAAGTTGCTCTTCTGAGATGAAAGCAGAAAGCTCTTCAGACGGATGTGGTCCACTAACATCAGATATATCAATCTTTACAATTGCACATAGTTTTGAGGTAAACTAATGGAAAATATTTATGACTTGCGTCAAACTCCCAGTAGAGCTACTTTTTTAAAAAAAAAACATGGTAATGGTTCATATTTTCCATTACAAACACGCTTTAATTCTTCTTATTATAAATAAAACATACTTCCTCATACTTTTTCACGATCTGTTGTGTACTGCTAGATGCAGGAGGAAAAAACAGATGTATCTCTACACTGAATAAATGTCTTCAGGTCCAGAGCTCATCAGAGATAGTCAGTCATGTAATGTAACTGTATGTATGTAAAGTTGTGAATTTAGTGATGACGTGAATAAAGGGAAATAACAGCTTAGTTTACAATTTAATAATATTATTTCTTTTCCACTTCTTGATTGACTTCATACTTTTTGAATTTGATCTGAATTCGACAAACTTAGTCGTATAGGTAGCTTAAAAATGTATTCTACACCTTGAAATGAACATGCATGCCTAAACGTTTTCAATTTATTCGTTCAAAAAGGAAAGTAAAGCGTTAAGAGAAGTCATCTCACTGCGGGATTCATTTCCTCAGTGGAGCTCTGGACTGAGCTGACACTTGGCAGTGACTCACCCCCACATGTTTGAAGTGATTGTCTGACACACTTGTAACCGCTGTCTCTTGAGTCATGAGGCTGAAACACCCTCTCTGTCACTAAGCTCATTGGCTGTCACGTAACTCAAAGTCACACCATTTACACGGCCGAGTGTAGCTGTGGCTGGAAATTTGGTTGTAATCTGTGGCCGTCAAAAGATTGCTGCAGTAGTTAGAGGTTAATCTAACAAGTCCAGCAACATGTTGCTTTAGACCGCAGTGAGTGTTTGGACTGCTGTGTAAACTAACGCTGGCCGGAGATGACACTGAAGAATCATTTGTCATCTTTGTACTCCAATTTACAGACCAAGCTTCTCCCACAGAATCAATTAAGTTCAACTTATCTCACAATATTACATGTTGGTAAATGTCCCCTATGCACTCTACCACAGATGCCACATCCACAATAATGAGAGGTGACAGAGGCCTCTGGCAGTGTTCTGCTGCTCAATGGGCTGCTGTAACATGTGATCTTTAGATTCAAGAACATTCTGACACACAGGCGCGATATGCACCGAAGTCTGGAAAGCTTTCAGGTCCTGTGTGTGTGGTGGGAGGTTCTGGGGTTACTACAGGTCACCCACTAACTAATATAACACAGGGACACAGCTGCATTCATCGCTTTAGCTCTGCCTTTCTCTACACAAAATAACAATGGAAAGAGCCCAGGGTGCACAGAGCACTTCACATTTTAATTCTCAATTTGTTTTCCATTTAGACAGTCACACTGAACAAAGGCAATGTTTGTAAGCAGCTAGCCCTGGCCCATCCTGTTTCGTCACAACACTTTGTACCTCAAGTTCCACCTTCCACAAGCTCTCTTAGCTTTTCAATAACCAAAATAAAACCAAAAAAAGGTCAAGACACTCATTTTCAACCATACACCCTCTGAATTCAAGTTTCTCTCTTTTACCGAACTAAGACCAGCTTAACTTCTGTCAACACATTGTAAAAGATAACAACATAAAACATGCCAAAACCAGCTTGGTTAGTCTTTCCATTGATCCAACAAGCATACACTCTGGTTTGGTTGAAATAAACCCCTTAATTCACAGAGTTTGATGTGAAACTATTCTGGCTAGCTGCAGGGCTAACTGAGCTAACCAGCTAACGACAGCGACAGTCATGGATGTATAAAGAGAACACAGTTAGCAGCAGCTATTCAAGTGCTTTGCTGCCCCCCTATTTGTTTGGAGTATGAATTCAACAGGTGGCAAATTCTTATATATCACACTTTTAACTATCTATTAAGAGGCCCTATATAGGACCAAGATGAGGGAACCGGTGTGTGTTTTTCGTGGGTATGTGTGTGTCCAGAAATCATGAGGGGTATGTGATCACAGATTATACTTTACAGTGAATGGAATAAAAAAAAATCCCCTTTATCTTGACTAATTTGAATGTAAAAACGCCTGAAAAGTGTTTAAATGTATCTAATCAGTTTCACTCCTTCCTCTTCCTCCCAGGTTCCCCATGCTGTCTCCCCTGTCCGCGTTCCGCTCCCTCCCCAGGCTGTGCCCCCATCAGTCCCATCTCCACACCATCTCTGGCCTCTCGGGCCTGGCCCCCAAACACGGCTACCGCTGCACCCGCTGCGCCCAGAGAAAATGGCCCGCTGTCCTCATCCCTCCCCTGGACTCCCTGAAGGATCCTCTGAAGCCCCCTCAGAGCCTCATCCTGCCCTCCCTGGACACATCCAAGGACCAGCAGAAGAGACCCCTGCTGGGCGGAGTGTTTGTGGACACCCACCATACACAAGCTGCTGTGCCAAATACTGTAGAAAAAGTGGAAGGAAATGAAGTGAAGGAGAGGAAGGAGGGAGAGCTGACGGTGCTGTCTGTGGGGAGGTGAGCCACGGCCTTTTTGTTTCATAAAACATCGCAATTCATCTTTCACCGCTGACATTTTCACATTTTACCACACTCCAGATAAGTTATAGAAATGCTAGAGCCATCTGTAAACAATGGGCTAAAGGGTTTTGAATATAACAAGTTTATATATAAACTACCATGTTATCTGAATGTAACAGTGATCTTATCTCTTGCTCGACTGACAGATTTCAAGTCGCCCAGATCCCCGAGCACAAACCTGTCGTCGTGGAAACCAAGACATCATCCCAGGAGCAAAGAAACTCCCTGTTTGGAGGGAAATCCTTCTGTTCCTCATCATCCGGCATCAGGAGGTACAACGCACACTTCCTTCCCTCCTCTTGCTGTAATTGCGTCTCTCCTTCCACTTCTCTCTCTATTTTCTTCCACACTTAGGGGTTAAAGTGCTGCAAAGTGGTTTGAGATCATCAACACTGAATAATGTAGTCTGTTTCACTGGGAGAGGAAATGACAGACAGCATGATCAGTTTATCAGATGAGCAGAGAGTTTCTGTGAAATGACTTAGGAAATGAGTTTCTTCTGTTTCCTCTGGTCCTCTCGTGCACATGTTCCAGCACTCTCTGAATCAGCATGATTACCGTAAGCATGTGGCCCGGCCTATTGTCAGAACTATCTGGTGAATTTCAAAAGAATCTCTTAAGTAGGCAATCATCTGTGCATCAAATCAGCCCAAATGAGTGAATAACGAGATGCAAGTGCTTCGAGAAGGCTAAAGAGTTTCACTCCTTCTTTCATTCTGTGCTTCACGTCCTCATCCTGCCACCTCCCTGACATTTTGACTCCCTCTTCCAGGTGAAGAGACAGAGAGACAGTGTACGATATCACTACCTCGCTGAAGATGATCTCATCGTTCGGTGACGACCTGACAGCCGGCATGGAGGGTGTTTCAAGACAACTGACACCAAAAAAGACACAAGAACCACCTCCTGCTGGAAGAAGTTGTTCCTATTCACACGATAAGGGGATTATTACAACTGTATTTATTATTATATAAACAAACATTGTACTTTACAGATGTATCATGGAAGTTCAACTCAAAGGGCAGAGTGGAAAGTGATGACAAAGTTGTCAACACCTGACACTAGAAGGAAGGAGGAGGAGGAGAAAACTCTGAGCTCCTGTATTTGTGCTTCCATGTAAAAAACATAAACGCAGGGGCAAAACCACACATGGGCTACATGGAGTACATGTAGACTGACACATCTACATATGCACACTTTTGCTTATGCGCCCATTATAATAGATGCATAGTTTTTCTTGTGTACAGTGAAGTGAGGACTACACCACTGTGGAATACATTACTGACAAAATGACAGCAGAGACTGAAACAAACAAGTGTGTACGTTAAAAACAGAAGAAAACGTCTTCAATCAAGTCCCGTATGACTAAGAAGGCTTTCAAATAGCAAATATAGCTCAGCTGACATAAAATATCTATTTTGGGTCATATGACACTTGATTAAAGACCACAGTAGCACTACAGTAAGTATTACGTGGAGGAAAACGTTATCAAATTCAACATTTTTTTGTTTCCTAATATTTTTTATATATAGTTAAGTGATCTAGCTTCTCTTCTGCTCACATGGGAACTGCAGGTGGGTGGAGGTTTTAGGCCTTGTAGATGTTGAATGTAATCTTAACAGAAGAAGCTCACTGCGGTTTGAGAAACATTCATTCAGCATTGGCACCTACCTGCAGTCAGCTTTGATAACATTTGTAACTTTTAGACTCTTAGATTAGGTCCTAGTAGGTGATCAGGGACCAAAATGTGCTCTTAAAGGAGACCTATTATGTTTTTTTTTTATTTTTAAGTCTGCACCAACAGAAGCTCCTCTCTCCCACTGAAAACACTGCCCCTGAAACGCCTCCTCAGTTGTTCCGCCTTTATTTCCGTGACTTTGTGACATCACACTACGTCACCATGTCACACCTTTGCATAACGTACGCATAGCAGCTAGTTTGGCATGTAAGAATTGATTTAGCACAGCTGCCCTGTTGTTGTAAGTGGTGCTGGGTCAGGCTTGTGTAGACTGACCAATCAGGGCAAACTGGGTATTCAGGAGGTGGGGCCTTAAAGAGACTGGAGCTAAAACAAAGCGTTTCAGACAACATTGAACATTAAAAGCATGTAAACCTATTCTAGTAGCAGCTCAATGTAAAATTATGAACCTAAAAATGAGCAGAATATGTCTCCTTTAAAGTTGGCCCCAATACTGTATCACAGCAATTCTTTTGAACAACACTGCATCCCAATGGCAGTTAGAGGCTACAATTGTCATTTGAGACCTGGGCTGAAAATATAGAAGGGCAGATATCACTTTTTTAGAATAGAGCATGTAAATGAATGTACATATGTAAATATGGGTGGGTGTAGAGAAACAGACCATACCTGGCTTTTATAATTTTAGCAAACAGTATGTATGAGGTGAGAGATGCTGCACCAATGAGAGAAACACATATCAAATCCATCGATCAAAAACTGCTAAATTCTGTCACGCATCATGCATATCAGCTTAAAATCAACATGATAGATACAGAAATATGATTTTCAACCATTTGAGTGCAACATTTGTGTTTTTCTTTTCTAATCATGAACTTTTAAAAGTCCTGCACACACATGCAGCATACAAATCCAGACTCCAGTTATGCAATCTTAATAACTGTAAGAAACCACTCCCACTTACACACACACACACACACACACACGCATATTTATTTTTTATTGTTTAATTAAATAAACCAACCAGCGGCTGCAGAGGATTAGTGGTTAAGATGCTTCAAAGTCACTGCAGCTCAGTTGGCTTCAGTTTACATCCTCGTGGGATTTTTAAAGAGTGTACTATAATCATCGAGCTACTCATTTTCAATTTTTCTTATTATGTCGTTATGAGGAATATGACAGCGTGTCTGGAGGACTGGATATTTATTGTTTGCAGCAGTTACATGTTTTCATTTGATCTGTTTTTATGACTATTCTTGCTCTCATTAGGATTATTATTATCATTATTACATGTTTGACATGCTGAAGTGTTGCTGATAGAAGGGAAGGATTTAAAGAAAACATTCATCTCATCAAGTTTGTAGATTGCATTTATAATATTACATTTTTCTGTATGATGTTTTTACTCTTGAAATAAAGAAGAGGTGTATTTTAAATGTGGTCTTGTTTGCCATTATTACTGCGAACAAACTGTATAATAATGTGGCTTTTTCTGTGAATGTGTCAGGTGTGGGTCTGTAATGGGAGCTAAGACTCCTGATGCTTCATCAGCCATAGCCTTGTTTGTAAGGCAGTACAACCCCCTAGTGGTGGTTTTGTTTCACATGACAAAAGGACCACCGATTGCGTAAATCAAGTGAAGCCAACACCAATGAAGTTACCAACTGGCTCAGCTACACTGCAACTAAGATTACTCTTCCCACAAATTACAGTTAAACTCAAAGCCAATTGACTGACATTTCAAATACCCAGACAGCTGCTCAGAGAGCATATGGTTCAGAGACAAAGATAATATGTGAACTAACATTAAAGGATGAACTGTTGTAAATGTCTTGCAGAATGACAGTGAGACTCATTCTACAGCCATAATGCAATAATTATATCTCACTTGACACAAATGATATCATCCAGATTAAACAAAAGCATTCTGGTCCAGGAGACAAATAATGAAAAGTATCACCACAATGTACTGTATATATTATAGATGTTTATTATGTTATTTTTTAGTTCCTTCACATTTTATGACACAAAGTGACACATACACACACACAAACACATACTTCTCCAGGAGATTCAAAACCATCTTTAAAGGATAAGTTCACCCAAAAATGAAAATTTAGTCACGATCTACACCAATGGCAAGTCAGGTGAAGATTTTGGCTTTAAAAATGTTGTAAATAACGTCTTTTTCTAATCTTTGGGCTTTTGTAGACTTGGATTATGCTGGACGAGCTGTGAGGAGCCATATCATGTTTATTTCTAGTTATATTTTTAAAGCAAGTCCCCATCTACTTCAGTTGTTCAGTAGAATGCTACAGCGCTGTTTTGCTGTGAAGCTCCAGAAATGTTTTGCGGACTGCGAAACTTCGTAAAAAACTTTCCATCGGCGTGGGGTTGAGTAGATGATGACTGAATTTTCCTTTTTGTTTGAACTTATCCTTTAAAAGCCAGTAAAGTGGCTGAACATCTGAGCCCTCTTCATCTGATGTGTGGCTTAAAGACGTCCAAACATCAGGTGCACTAGTCGTCCAGTAAACTAACACTACGGGTGAACAGGGTACAAAAAACAAAAAAACATGAAACGTCCCTATTTAGTTATTTGCATTAAGACAATTGTTTTTGTATTATTTGTTTAAATATGCAAACAAGGCTTTCCAGTTAAATAGGTGCTAATTTGCATTTCAGAACAGAAATCTGGACTAAATAAACACCTAAATGTACTGTATATTTTGGATGATTTGATGACATGTTATTGGAGCTAAACAGCCCAAAATCTTAAATTTGACCAGCGCTTGTTATCACCTGTGGGAGACACTACAGGTGATAACAAGCACTTAACAAAAAACACAGCTGTGGAGCGTCATATTATTTAGTTTCTCGCTTTACATTCAAAAATAACAAACAATATAAACTCAAGAAATCCTTTAAAGGCTTCTAATGCCTCAGTTCAGGAATATGCTACATGATTTAGATCTTTATTTATAACCTTCAGCCTTCGTCGACTGTATATCTGATTTTTTTCCTAATCTGAACATACACCTTTGCTGGTTATGGATGGAAATCTGAATGCTGTGTTGCTCAGCTGTACTTTTTTGACAGTCCAGTAGGGTTTTAAAGTTTCCCTGGTTTTAATTTCACACTTGCTTCTTCATGGGGAGATTCCAACCCTCAGAAGTCCCATGTTTGCTGCACAGACAACTGGTGGATATTGAAGATTGAAAAGTCTACTCTTGAAGAAAGCACAAACCATGTCCCCACAACCTTTGGCATCTTTACCAATGTAGATTGAGGTATTGGATCAGAGTTGCGTTGTCTCATTCACACTTGATGATTTCAACTTGGACAACTTCATCTTCTTGGTGAGGTTACTGCGGACGTCCTGCCCAGCCAGGAAGTAAAGTATGGGGTCTATACAGCTGTTGGCGCTGGCAAAAGGTCGGGTCACCTTGTAGGCCACACTGGAGGCTTCCAGCAAACTACAGCTGATCTGATGAACACATAAAAATTACACACTGAGCTTTTAAAGTAACACATTTATTATAAAATAGTGTGTAGAGTGTTGGTCCTCACCTGTGCTGGATTGACCTGCCTTAGGTATCTGAACGAGTAGTAAAGACTCCTAGTGAGGTGGAAAGGGAGGAAGCAGAGCATGAATGCTGCCAGCACAATGATGATCATCTTCACTGACTTCTGCTTCATACGCTGGGCTGCCAGGCCCCCTCTCTCTCCCTCGGCTCCCCCTTCAGAACCCCAGCCAGGCTCCAGAAGTTTCCGCACCATGAGCCCGTAGCACACCATCACCACCATGAAGGGCACGGCAAACATGAGAACTGACACGACTGAGCTGTACACCAGGAAGTCATCAAAAAGCTCCGGGCTAGTGGTGTCGTAGCAGACCCGCTCTGTGTCCACATCCCTGGCACAGGAGGTTAAAATAAATTGGCATTATTAAATGTTACTGCTTCCTTGTTTGGCATTGAAGCACATAAAAAGAGATAGGAGGAAATAAAATGTAAATTTGTAGCCAGCAGGTTGGTTGTTTATTCGAGGGTGTCCCATTAAGGCACGAGAAGATAAGGCACTTGGCAAAATTGGCATCCCACAAAAATCAATAGACCGCAGTTAAAAACACTTTCAGATCAGTGAAAAGGGGTATTAACTAAGTGAAGGAGGAATAAAGGGGAAAAGACAGAAAGGATGAGAGTTATGCAAATTGAAATCACCTAGTTCGTGAGAAGTAGAGGACGGGTGCCTGGCAGAATAAAACACAGGCCCACACTGCAACAGATACCAGCCTGGCCCGACGAGCGCTGACCCAGTACAGGGAGCGCACTGGATAGCAGATGCCGACAAAGCGATGCAAACTGATACAGCACAGGAAGAGAATGGAACCTGCCGGAGTGATAGATGTTTAATATGCGCTTTTTCATACTGCACTTAAAACCAAAATCAATTTCAACCATATTAGTTAGCATTTTAGCTATCAGTATGTATTTCATGTCAATTTGTGTCTCATTGTCAGATCATACATACAGTACAAATCATATATGAATTTGTATTGTGTCATATCAAATTGTATATCTACGGAAGCCCTAAAGGGCCATGCATTCATACATTTTATTTCCTCCGTTTTCCCGTGATAACAAGTTAATTTCATTTGTTTTCTCGAGATCTCAAGTTATCATCTCGAAATAACAACTGCCGTTTTCCCGAGATAACGGGATAATTTTCTCGAGATAACGAAACTTTGTTTTCCCGAGATAACGATATAATTAATTCGAGATCTCGAGATAATGACTGTGATATGATAGGCCTGAGATGCTCCTCTGACATTGCTACACTGAATGATGTTTCCTGCAATGATTTAATATACTACACTAAAGTTTTGTTTTCTCAAGATCTCGAATTAATTATATCGTTATCTCGGGAAAACAAAGTTTCGTTATCTCGAGAAAATTATCCCGTTATCTCGGGAAAACGGCAGTTGTTATTTCGAGATAATAACTTGAGATCTCGAGAAAACAAATGAAATTAACTCGTTGTCACGGGAAAACGGAGGAAATAAAATGTATGAATGCATGGCCCTTTAGGGCTTCCGTATTATATCAATGTAAATACATACATTTAACATATTGATGACAAAATGAACTTCAACTTGAAAAAAAGTTTGTTGTATTGCATCCTGCTATTCTTCAATGCATTATGTAACCTGTTTTTTTATTGTATGATATCGTATTGAATTTTGTCATAACATATTGTACCGCGACATATCGCATTGTATCGTTCCGTAGCATACCGCATTGTAGCCTACTGAAGGGCAGCCTAATGTAGCATGTTGTTACGTACAGTAGGATGGCGTACTGTAGCCTAATATTGTGCAGCCTAGTGTAGAGAATATTATCGTAGTGTAGAGCATGTTGTGTCTGGTCATATTGTATTTTAACATAGCGCATCATATGGTAACCTAGTGTAGCGTAGCCTAATGTAGCATATTTTACCTTAGCATATTGCATTGTAGCCTAGTGTAGCTTATTGTATGGTAGCATATAGCATGCCATGTTATGTCTTATTGTATATTACCAAAGCATATCATATAGTTGCCTAATGTAGCATAGCATAATTGAACCATACTGAAGCATAGCGCATTGTAGCCTAGCCAAGTGTAGTGTATCGTATTTTTCTGTAGTGTAGTGCATTTTAGCCTATTGTATTGTAGCATATAGCGTGTCCTGTCATATCATATTGTCTTTCAATAGTGTTGACCTAGCCTAATGTTGCATATTCTACTGTACACTAGCATAGCATATTGTAGCCTAATATTGTGTAGCCAAGTGTAGACTACTGTAGTGTATAGCATGTTGTCTCTATTAATATTGTATCTTAGCTCAGTGTATCGTGTGGTAGCCTAGTGTAGTGTTCCCTAATGTAGTATATAGTATATTGTACTGTACTGTAGCATAGCCAAGTGTAGCTCATTATATCATAGCATATAGCATGCCATGTCATGTCACATTGAATAATATATGCTGGCAAGTGTAGCTTAATGTAAAATTTTGTGCCGTACAGTATGGTATATTGTAGCCTCATATACTGTAGTCTATTGTGGATTATGTATTGTAGCTCGTAACATGTTGTGTTTAGTAGCTTAGTGTAGCATAGCCCAATTGTACAGTACCGTAGCACATTGAAGCCTAGTGTAATGTCGCCTAGTGTGGTGTATTGTATCTTATTGTGTTGTATCGTGTTCCTTATTGGGTCACATCATCATGTCATCTTGTGTGTTGTTGTTGTGCATTATACTATATTGTATCAGATGTTATCCAGATGTGCCATAACTGTACCATATCTGTTTTTTGCTGTTTTCAATGGTTATGTTGCACAACTGTACCATATAAGTTGGCGTAAAACAGGAAGCGTATGAGCTTGCAGAGCGGTTCACTGAAGGGCCAGTCGTTCTCATCTGCGTAGTAATAGATGAGGAAGGGCAGAGTGAGGACGTAGAGGGTGTCACACATCGTCAGGTTGAACATGTAGATCGTGGAGGGCTTCCAACGCTTAGTGCGGAACACAATCACATACAGCGCTGTGGCGTTCAGCGCCAGGCCGACCAAAAAGACCAGGGCATAGCTGACAGGAAGGAGGATATATTTAAAATCTTCATCAAATTTACAGTAGAAGGCACTGACATTGAGGAAGTCGGTGTCGTTGTCAAAGGTGGCCATCTTGATTGTGAGAACACCTGAGGAACAAATAGGTAGAAAAGGATAGATTATGAATATGGAATACGAGTATGAGTATGGAGACACCGGAAATGCCCCAAGTCATTCGCTTTGGCATGCCTCAGCAGCACAGTCCAGTATAAGTCATCCAGTCCTCAAACATAATTGGCCGTCTCGTTTCACAATCAAATTAACACACTCAAGTTTATAGCATGAGTCATCCCATTTTGGAGTCATTGTGCATTTCACAGAAAGTAAATCATCTTAAGGCTGACTTTTAATCGCCTTTTTCTTTCTGAGTGGGTGGTTGAGTAAACGAGAGAAGAACTGGGAGAGAAGAGGAAACTTGAATGGTAATCATAGCTGATTTTCATAAGCTATCTTAAATCCGTTTCTGGCTGAATGAATGAACAAGTCTATGATTAATTGTGCAAATATAATAAGATGTGGGTTTTAAGGCTAAACATATAGGGTAGTACTATATACTGTATGTAATAATGCTACTGTTGCTACCACCTGGCTCAACCGGTTTCCTTAATGAGACAGTACGACACCTTGACACCATGTCTCAGCAGATTATTGACACACTTATTAGCCTAACTGCCTCCACTTTCCCTTATAGCTCTAAATATTTTAGCAAATCTGAGCTGCAGAAGATACAAAGATTTGCAAAGTCTTGTGTCGCAACAACTTTTTTTACAAATTTAAGTGCAGCTGTGCTCTCGCGCAGAAAAACAACACTCGTTCTGGCGCTTTGCATGTCAAAGTTTTCCAAAACCTCACGGCTGTGTAGAGGGAGAGACAGCCGAATAACTTTTTAACTCAAACCAGACCTTGTTTTGAGACCCTGTTCAAACCTTTCTTTCTGCTTTATCCGCTTGCATGCATGCTACATTGTCTTGCTTAACTCTACTTTTCTCTTCTGCTACAAATCTGTTTACCTTACATGCTCAAGTTGAAACCAATCATGTGTACACCAGTGACGCTACACGGCGCCTCGAAAGCTTACATGCAAATAAGACAGTAAATACCACCAGACTTACTTTTTTCTCCGTTGGCTGATGGGTTAACCTACAGCTCTCTCTCTGACATTATTTTCTCTTTATGAAAAACATTGCGGCCTGCTCGCCCTGCACCCTTTGCTCTCTCCTTTTTTCTCCTCAAAACATCTGCAGGTTGAATTTAACAGACAGCAGACCTGAGACAGAGGGGCCCCCTTTGTACTCCCTCAAATTCTTCTGTCCTGCTGTGTGCATGCCATACCAAACAGTGCACAACTTACTACTCAGCATTATCGAAGTGTGCTTTGGCAACACAAATAAAATAAATTCAATTGAACTGAATTGAATAAGTAGCCTGTGTTTTTTTAAATTAGCCGTGCAAAAGTATCCACACTGGCCCCAAGAAATACACTAAAGCCCCTTCCCCCATAGACAAAACCCCTATATCATGAAATTACTCACACTGTATCGTCTTTCAGAGGCTGTCCCGTGTCAACCAGTATCCTCAATCTTACGTGTCGAATCAGTGTGTATCTGATGGCTGAATGCGTTCCTAAGATACCTGAGTGGTTGAAAGCTTGTAGAGGTGTGAGCCTGTCTGACAAGCTGCAGCCTGTATACAGTGCGTCGGCGGTTGGGCCTGAGGCTGTTGGTCTGCCTGTTGGCCAAACGGACAGTGACACGAACAAGACTTTCACCACCTTGAACTGATCAAATATTTATTATTTTTTTCAGCTAAGCAAATTCAGAAAGTTGTCATTGTGAAGTGTTAAAATGTAAAGAACAGAGGTAGTTCTAAAATCCTATTGGGGCTAATGCATGCTATCATTACTATAGTTAATAGCTATAAGAGAACAATTTCTTGTTCTTTCTTTCTTTCTTTCTTTCTTTCTTTCTTTCTTTCTTTCTTTCTTTCTCTATACAAATTCACAGCTACGGCTTCATAAAAGTCATTTACACTTCACACTGTCTCCACCACTTTTTGAAATGACCAATTCCGTCTGCTTTACCTTTTAAAATGATTGATTTAAATGTGCTAAAAGTTATTTTTAATGCACCATTATGCATTTTACGATCCCCTCGTTACGTTGTCTAAAATTGCATATGCTGAAACCATTTTAAAATGTTTTTTTTTTTTTACATCTTAGCCTTTATGTCTCCACCACTTTTCAACACAAAGTGATGCGATTTTGTCAGCAAGGATTGAGATGCAATCAAAAACATTAAAATGTGGTCTTTGTGTGTGTCCTTCAACAAAATACAGTGGGCCTGACAGTCGTACTGATGAACAACATGACTTTTAACCCATGAAGTTTCAGGCAAATATACCATGTGTGAGATGAACTACTGTCTCTGCTCCTTTTTGCACTCTGAGTTGAGGTCCTTGAGTTTTTACTTTAAAAACGTCTTACCTTAGTATGGCCTAAAGCTGCTCCTAAGAGGAATCATAAACCAAAAGCATCCTGGCTGGATCCTAACAAACTCAATGTGTTCCAACATTCGCCGTAGGCCATTTTCCTTTTGCCACTGGCAGAATGTTATGTGTGTTAGTTTTCTGTGAATGCAAGTGTTGGAGGAAAGGTGCGAAGGAACACTTAATGTCTTACCTGCTCCAGAAACTCTGTATATCAATGATTACACAGCCCTTAACCTTAACCTTGGCCATGGCACGTAGGAGGCATGAGTTAAAAAACTCTTTTTGTAAGACAGAGTTACTCCGAAACTGGCCAACCATGTAACAATATGCTGTAGTTTGGCATTAGTGGCACTAGTAATGTGGGTAGAAGTGTTTCTGGGCAACAATAACAATGACTGCAATTGTTCACATCAGTAACAAGCGTTAACCTTGAGAGGTTTTGGCAATGTCAATTTCGACTTAACAGGGGCTAACACATATCTATCTATCTATCTATCTATCTATCTATCTATCTATCTATCTATCTATCTATCTATCTATCTATCTATCTATCTATCCACACCTCGCACACAAACCTACATATGCAGGCTGCACAAATGCATGCAGGCCCTTTATCAAACCAGCTGCTGGTGCCAACTCATTACAAGGGTTTCAGACACCCTCCCTTTGTAATGTATTCCTTTAATTGTTCACTCAGCACCCACTTTGAATGAACCCAATGACCCCATTTTATCCCGTCTACTCGCTGATACCCCGTGGATTTTTTTTTTTATAAAGAACACAATAGCCTACTATGAATAATTGTGAGTGTCTGATATCACATGGCTTATTATTTCAGCTGATTTAGGATGATAGGTTAATAAAAATATTTTTTCTGGATTAATATCATTAAGCGTGTAAAATGTGGTAAGATGTATTTAGTTTGCTCGTTTATCTGTATCTTTTTTAAATACTGCTCTTCGTCCTGGTCCCTGATCGATTTTTCTTTGATCGACTGCGGTTTCTTGTTGCTATGCAGGTCTGCGGGACGCGGCAGCCTCCTGTCAGTGTCGGGCTTTTTCTCCTTGAGCGTGCTCGGAAAAAAACCCACCCCCCAATTCTCAGTAAATAAACAATCCCATTTTGTAGCTAACATCCTTCTCGTCCTCTTATTCGGTGTGAAACACATTTGCACAAGCGTTAATCGAGGTTTCTGTCGACGCCAGGCAGAACAAAAAGGATGTTTTTTTGTTCCGGGTGTTTTTTCCACCACAGACCGTGGTGCGCTCCCGCTCTTCGCCGCATCAGGGAGCCATTGAGCCGGGTTTGTGAAGGGGATCCCCGTTAATACCCCCTCCCCTCCATCCCTTCCCTTCCCTCTGCTTTTCTCCTCTCCGCCTGTCTGCTCTCCTGCTTCCCAACACAGTACAGTACACACACTAGTCCTCTAGTAGTGGCAGCAGCAACCAACACAAGTGTGTTGAGTCTCTCCTCGTAGCTTCAGTTTCTGCTCTGTATAAACCAGCCATTTATCATCAATCATGGCCGCCGGAGTACAAATTTAACTCCCGTCTTTCCTCCCTATGTCGTCTGGAGGGGAGGATTTTTTTGTTTGAGGAAACAAAATATTAGTCCCACACTGACTTGGATTTCCTCCTGGAATTACAATACATCTCACAAGGGAAATACCATTCATGTCAATACTCCAAAATGCAGCCGCCGCCGAGGAAGGTGAGTGATTTCCAGAGTCCGTTATGTGTTAGTAGCCGGGGCTGTGCAGACAATGACAGACAGATAACAGTGTAAGTAACCTTAGCTGTGGTTATTGTGTTGTTCTAACCACACCAAACGCGTCTAACGCTGCAAGACTTGAGAAAATAAAAGGGGAGAATCATATTAAAAAAAGACCTTTGCTAGCATACATTAGCAGCGTTTGCTAGCTAGGTTAGTCGGTAACCTAGTGACATTATTATGCATCTGTCCAGCCGTTATAGCGCGAGCCGTCAGACGTCAAATAACGTTAGCTCGAAAACGCTAGGCGAGCTAACATGAGACGTTTTATGTCGCTAAAGCAAAAATAACAGGCTAGAAAGACAATATGATATTGTAATTGTTCTTAATAATAACTTTAATTGGAAATGTACAATAGCATTTGCACGTTGACTTGTGGCTAAAGATGCTACAGCAATTAACACGGTCAACAATTCAACGTCAATGTCGTGTAGCACCGGTGTTATTTTTTGCTAACTTATGTTAGCCCATCCTGAAATTGTGACAACAGTCGACCAGACAGCACAACAAAAAGCTGTCGTTTCTCCACGTTGTGACGCTTCTTGTCTCAAAGACCTTCAGTCCGTCCAGGGTCACATCATTTCATCAAAGCCTGAGCGAGCTAAACACACACACACACACTGAGGAGACATGCTGGCAGAGACATGTCTGAGACTGACTTATTGATTATGTATGGGCTGAGAAGAGACCACAGTCCCCTATAGCTTGGTACCCAGTGGGTGTGAGAGTGTGTGTGTTGGAAGTTGCTTGCCCATTGCTTTTCTATTCACTGTGTGTGTTGTCCTGAAATAGATGCATGAGAGCCAATTAGCCGCCTGTGAACCTCTGCACAGTTTTCTCTTAATTACCACATATTCCCCCAGTGCCATTTAAGCTCTGGGTTTTCTACACACAGACTGAGCCTGAACATGTCATATCATGTCTGTAAAACACATGCACACACACTTGAACAGGTCCTTTCATCAGTGAGGCTGTAGAGTCCTCTTGCTCCACTGTGTGTGCGATCAAGTGCACCATTACGGCCATATATTCATTTTGTAAGATCCCATTTGTCAGCTGTCAGTATCTTTCCTATTCAATTTTCAGTGCGAATACTACCACGGATAAAACAGAATTTGCAAGATACTGATGTGTTACCCCCTGCCAGTGTGGCTGGCACAGTCAGTGCAGTGAGCCCACAGCACCACAGCCAGTGTATCAGTATTTGGCTGTTGGATACTAATAATTTCTCTCCCAGTGCGACATGCAGCCCCTTAAGTGTTTTGTCTGTGTCTCAGCACATCTGCTTACAGACTGAGCTCGTTTGACTCTCATATATTAGTTTCATGTGCTACTAAATTAAAGATGGCTGCTAATGAGGTTGAACAAAGGCAGTAAATTGCTCCAAAAAATATTTTAGAATATCTATCTATCTATCTATCTATCTATCTATCTATCTATCTATCTATCTATCTAATTTTTAGGCCATATATTGTGGAGCTGATGTATTGATTTGGCTTAGAGATATCAAATTATTGATATTATCAAGGTGTTAACTCACCAAGTCCACTTATTTCTCAATTTTCAATAAATGTATAAATGTATAAGATGACCGAAGTGAATCAACCAATGGCATTTAACAGGAAGTTCAACCATCAAATCAGCAGCCCAGTATTTTTTACTGGCCAGACTGTAATCAACACGTACAAACATATCAGAAGCGAGCCATCATGTTAAAAAGGACATGCAACAGCTGTTGTACATTTTTTGTCATTGAGGCAAATCTGATTTAATTTGTCTTGATAGATTTTAAGTCATATCGCCCTACCCCATACATACAGGTGGGGACATATACATCAGAACCACTGTGTAAAATGTGCGTTGATGTTTTGGTTACATAACGCTAGAGCTACAATGATAAGTCAATCAATCGATTAGTTGGGAGAAACAACATTAATTGATAGTCAATCAGTCGTTTCAATCATTGTTTATGCTGCTTCCAGCTTCTTAAATGTATCATTTGCTGCTTTTCTTTGCCATATATCATAGTATATGAAGAGTTTTTGGGTTATGGGCTGTTGGTTGGACAGAAGACATCACTTTGGGCTCTGGGAAATTGTGATAAGCATTTTCCACAATTTCTGACACTTTATAGGCTTAACTATTAATCGATTTATACTGAAAATAATCGGCGGATTGACTGATAATGAAGATAATCGTTAGTTGCAGCCATACATAACAGGAGCCACTTTCTAAGCAGTATGGATCTATCTGCTGCATCAGCTAAAGCTCCAGCAGCTAAGCTCTTTCCTTTAACATGACCTTTACTATACAGAATATCTCTTTTACTTTGCCTATAATTAACATCCCCATATCCATCTTTTCCACTGATGCTTTCTTCTTCTTGCTGATCATCTCTCTTTCTCACTCTCGCCATCTTCCCTTCTCTCCCTTCTTTCTCACCCATCATATTCTTCCTCTCACTTTGTCCCCCTCCCTCCCTCTGTCACCCTTTGCTCTTGCCCTTCTCCCCATCTCTCCCTGTGGTTTCTGCTGAGTGATAGAAGGTGAAATCCAGTGAAGTAATTTTGCCCCTGATAATGTAATGAACCACTCCCTCCTTATCTTCAAAGAGGCAGCACATGAAAGAAAGGAGCTCTGCAGTGTGTGTTGGTATGTGTGCCAGTGTGGTGTGTGTTATGTTGTTGATTGTTTTGTCTAGAACAGTCATGAATTTGCCCACTGTTACGCTGATGAATAGCTGATGGAATTCACCCGACAATACACAAAGACCATCACAGTGACTCTGTATGTGTTGGCAGGAGTGTGTGCGTGTGTTTGTGCTTGTTTGTGTGCATTTTAAGGGTGAGCTCTGTCTGTTTTTGCACAAAGCTGTGTGATTGAGTGCAGGCCATAGCCTCTGGTCTGACCACCCAAATGTATTTGGGTCGGAGGGGATACAATCAGCATCTTTTCCTAATGCACATGGAGCTGGTTAAATGCTGCTATGGGCTGTTAAAGTGTCTTCAGTCACCTCTAAGTGCAGAAAGTCGCCTCCAGCCTCTCGAAAGTCTGACAAAACCCCGACACTGATTGTTACATTGATGGATTACTGATGGGAGTGTGTGTGTGTGTGTGCGATTTTCAGGTGACTCTACGGCTGAGCACACTGACAAGTGTTTGGCAGATAGATTGATTGATGGGGGTTAAATTATGTGTGTGTGGCTGTGTGTGTAGACCACAGTGACTCAGGAGCCAAAGCCTTCATTTAAAATACATCCAGAACTTGAGATATAACCCGAAATGTCAAAGTCTACATGTCAGAGTTAAAAAATCTTTCTCTGACTTTTCTGTCTTTATCTCCATCAACTCCTTTGTGACAACATGTCAGGGATTCAATGAAAGAAATCTCAGCAGAGCGATGCCTTTTACCTACATTCACCTCCTCATTGCATCTGATGAAAAGAGTGTGTCCTTGATGTTTTGCTCAGTACATTCAGTGCACTTAAGAATACTAAAATGATATGTCAAATATTTGCTGTTTCTATCTCCTCAAAAGTAAGGATTTACTTATTTTCTGTGTTGCAGATCATTTTAAATCAAATATATCTGACTTATATGTGCACTTTTTGGCTTCATAGAAACATTTCATTTGAAAATAACCGTTAGTTACAGTACAACTGAATAATAGTACTGTGTTTGTCACGTTGGCGTGTGACTTTTGGTGATTTCATGCAACATTTAATATAAAACTGGCTGGGTGATACGATCAATGAGGAAAAAAAATCATTATTTATTAACGTGTATATGACTTCCAGGCAGGTTTATTCACCTTTCTGTATTTTAAAAGTTCACAACATGTAGTATATGCACACTTTAGACCAAGAAAGGCCAAAAGATGGATGGTGTAGTTGTCCATAGCTCTAATAAGATTTGTTATATTAAAATGTAGATTTGTTTTTCCTCTTCTTCTTCTATTTGTTTATTGTCAGATCACAAGTTAACTTTAAAGGTGCCAACTGTCACCTATTGAGTGTGTAGATGTTTCGCTGGTTGGCTGGTTGGATTGTTATTATCTGCTCTATTTATCAGCTATAACTTTACAGATACTGATAAATTGCCAATGATAGAAATATTGTCAAAGTAAATACAGCAGTCACTTTATCATATGTGTAATCTTTGTGAGTCTTGAAACCTTTTAAGTTCCTTTAAAAGTAGTTCATGGCACTTTGGGTGGCTCATGATCACCAAAATCTTGTTTTATATCTCATTGTTATCAACATATTAATACAGAAGGATCAATGATTTGCTGTAGAGTTTAGTTTTCTGTAAGGGAATATGAACCAACACTCAGCAGCATGAATAAATGCCAAATCCTTTACTTGAAGTGTTTTTGTTTCCTCTAGGTCAAAGTGACACAGGAGCTGAAAAACACACACACAGAGCAGATGACAAGGCTGCACTTTAAACACCAGACTGAATGTGACCTGCTGGAAGACATGAGGTACGTACACATCTGCATCACATGCGTGCGCTAACAGTTCTCATCCACGGTGAAATAACTGAGCAATAAGCCCGCCAGCTGCCAGATGATTTTAAATCTAGTCATCATTGCTGACTGTGATGTGCACGCCATGCACACATGGGATACTGCCATGCATGAAAAGAAGGAAGGAAAGTAAGTGAAGGAGGAGTGGCATGGGAAAGAAAAAGAGGAGGAGGAGTATTGTCATATTCCAGTTTTTGGAGGACAAAGGGTCGAGAAAATGACGAAGGAATTTCCTGCTGCCCTCTTCCTGCTCTCCGCCTCAGTTTCGTTCTTTCTCTCTTTCTTCTTTCCCAAATTTCATGCTGTATCTCTCTCTGTCATCTTTTCTCCTTCTCCCTTGGTTCCCTTTTTTTCTCCCCCGTCTCTTTTGCTTTGACAATCTTTTTCTGCGTCTTCATATCTTTCTTTCTCATTTGGCTCAGCTCTGTTTACTCATGACGTGTGTGAGTCTGGCAGTTTTCCCTTTCGGATTTGGCAAAGGGAGGAAACCCTGGTTCCTTCACACGCTCTCATTTTCTGTGTTGACTAAGCATTGATTATTTATGACAGCAAACTCTCTAATGCTGTCTTTTCTGCCTCCTTCCCCGTCTTTCTCTCTCTTTCTCATTTTCACACTTTCTCCACCTCTTTTCTCCCTTTCGTTCCTCTCTTGCTTCCCCCCCCCCTCACTCCTGGGGGCAGCTCCAGCTGTTTGAGAACAGATTGCCTTGTTGCTGCTGGGTTTTGGAGAGCGAACAAGGCCCCGGTCTCACTTGTGGGAGAGAGGGAGAGCCAGTTTAGCATATGCAACCACAATGTGTTAGTTCTTTTAGTCAGTGAGGGATGGAGCTACATGCCACTGGGTAAAGATCTTCAAATTGGCTTTGTCATCCTCGTGGTTGAAAGACGCTACCTGCAGTGTTTTCTCAGTACGTCCCTCTAGCTTTTAATGTTTTGTAATTATTCCTGATGACACGTTCTCGTGGTGGTAAAATCAGGAGCAGCAGGTTGGTGCAGGGAGACTGCCTTTTTATTTGAGAGGCCTGGACTCAAGCCCCCTGCAGCAACAAGCATCTGTTTAGTCAATGTGCCCTTGAGCAAGACACTGAGGTCCCCTTAGTGTCTCTGTTTGTGATGTGGCTCTCATCTGACCTCATTGTAGAGATTGATATTTTTGTAAGACTTTGGGCTATACCACATAGTTGGAAACTTTGAAGCTTTTAATGTCTAGTCATTCTGTTAAAATCCAGTATTTCTGCACAGTTGGAGATTACGATTGGGCTCAAGTGCAGTAACAATATTAATATTTATACTAATTTATAATAATAATAATAATGTATACTGCTTCAACTTATATTTGTTGGCCTTAAGCCTTTTCGAAAATAACAATTTCCCTCTAGTCAAAAAACGTTTGCTCCTCCGCTTGCCACAAATTGCAAAACATGTCTTATGTATCTGCATTTGCTTGGCACTCAGTGCTCCATCAAGATGTCACCACTTTCAACGACTGTAGAAAGAGTTAAAGAAATTGCCAGTTTGGTGCAGTTGTATTTTCTAAAGAAAGTTGATTTGATTAAAAAAAAGGGTCTAACTTATTTAATATGATGGATATTTAGCGTTTACAAATGGTATTACTGTTGGCTTCGTTATTGTAAAAACTACTAACAACATGAGAAAAACGTGAGTTTATTCATTCATTTAGTCTCTAATGGAGACATGAAAACAGATAGAAATGGTGCCAGGCTGCAAGCCTGACTGGATTGGCAGTCAGCCTTCATTTACCCGGGAGATTTCATGCCCGGTGGCAGACAAAATTGCATAGTGAAGGTGAGTTTTATAGGGAACCAGTCTAAATGCAGATGGTGTCATTATTTTAAAGCCATTACACTGTGCAATCAACATATACTTCATAATGATACATTGAAGACAAAACTTGTCTATTGCCATTTTTTTCAGGTCATGACGTCATAAAATATGCTGACAGACAATTAAAGCTTCATTAGAAAACCTCAGTAGAAGCTTCAAATGTACAAAAATGACATTTGGTGCAGTCCAAGTAAGGTTGTCATTACAAATCAAAAGGAGTAGGGTTATCTGAACATCAGAAACAAGATAGCTGTTCAGTACACACTGACTTTGACCACTGTTGCTGTTGTCAGAACCAGCTGTTGTTTCAGCAGAGCAGTACCTGAGGTGCAAAAAGGCAGCAGCTGGCCAAACTGCCAACTGTCTTCACCAATACCACTGAAATGACTGATCTGTGGGTCTGAGTTTGCATGTAGCCCATATCAGAAGAATACAGGAAGGAAATGTGCACGTATTATTTATTTTTGTCTGCGTCTTATGCAGCTTTATACAGACATAATGTAGTTAAAGCTTATGGTAAAAGCGTGGTCCTTTATCAGTGCAGTAGATGTGTCACTGAGTTTTTGACTTTTGAGTTTTAATTGATACTGAAAATAATTGTTAGTTGCAGCCCCCCATAGTTAACTAACCCAATACTTTATTGATATGTCAAACTGTTGTTCTTGTAACAAATGTGTCCCTGGCTGGCTACACACTAATAATAATCATGCAGCAGGGATTTCCACAGGAAGAAGCAATTATTGACCTGTCCCCATCCAGGGTCAGAACGCAGACTTTCTAACTGCAGGGACGCCTGTAAACAGTGCGTGAAAGACTACAGTAGGAAGCTAGCCAGTAGATTTGTAGACTATGTAGATCACTTGGCTAGACTTTTGCTAAGGTGCTAATGTCATGCCAACTAAAAAAAACCTTCATAAATCATCTTTGATATCACTGAATACTACAGAAAAGGAAAGTGTGATCAAAATGAAACACATACGCAGATGACAGACACACATTTTCCTGCTCAAAGCCTACAGTAGATTTTAACTCTTAAATCCCACAATCTGCTCTGAGGTTATTTACCCTAATTAATCCACAGGCTGGCTTTAATCAGCGCACACACTCAAACACACATGCACAAGTTGCCATCTAGAAGTGCTGTCAGCCTATGTGTTGACCAATTATAAAAGGTAAAAGGGGAAAGATAAAAAAAAACAAAGAGAGAAAGAAAAAGAAAGAAAGGGGAGGCAGACAGAAAGAATGAAAGAGAAAGGGCAGTGTTTTTAATCCTCTGAGACAGCATTTTAGCTGGACTAGTCTTAGGAGAGAGGATAAGAGAAAGAGAGAGAGAGGGAGAGAGAGAGTGGAGAAAACGATGGCGAGTTGGTGGACTCAGGGAGTCAATTTGGTGTCCTCAATCCAGCTAAATCCCCCATACCCTTATGTCTGCCTCAACAGCTACACACACATGCACACACGCATCACCCAGTGCAAACCATAAAAATAAGCAAGCCTCATACAAATCATTCACCTCATACACATTTGGTAACATTGAGTTAGCTTTTCATACACCCACCTGCCCTTCTTTTTGCTGAATAAGAGCACACTTTTACCTTAATCATGAAGCTGTAACACATTTTCAATATTGCAGTTGTGTTGTTTTGGTTTTATCTGTAGATGTGGATGAGTGAAAGAAATTGAATTGCAAGAGGCCTATGCAGTATACATAGTGCCACAATGATGGCCTTTTGTCAAAGGCAGCACTGCGTTCAAAATCTGCTCTTATGACAAGCGAGATATGGTGCGGGTTACAACAATATTACCCTCTGTGAAGACGGTATTTGTTTTGTAGTGAGAGAACTTGTGGTGATGTGAAATGTGTGTTTTTCATATATACCACAGTCTAGACAGATTGCTTCATGAAAAATCTACAAAGAGCATCATCACTTGTGGAGACAACGGTGGTGAGCAAACAGAGGATGAAAATAGACCTATAAATAAAACAATAGTGATATGTACCAGCAGTAGACAATTGTTTGATAGTTTCACTTAAATGCATTAAATTCTAACCCCAATTTAAAAAACAAAACAAAAATGCCCTGGTTTATAAACAGCCTGTAATATCCCTTGAAAATGGATAGCGTTATGAGTGATACACAAACAGCTTATCATTGAATAGGTGTGTTGTTTGGTTGCACCATTGACATGTGACATAACGACAACAGAAAAGTGAAATATGAGTGCAGGCGGTGAGGAAATTGTTAAAAAAAGGACAGTTTGGCACAGACAGCGCTAAACAAAGTATGGCAGTTTTTTGACAGCCATTTCACTGAAAGTGGAAGTTTTCAAAGTCCCCCCTCCCATCTTTTTCCTGTGGTATTGCTATTTAAAAGTATTGCTATTTAAAAGACAAGTTTGGCTGTCTGTGCCAAACTCTCCTTTTTTATTGACAAACATGGCTACCGCTAACAGCTTTGCTGTTGTCCTAAGTAAGAACCAACCATAAGAATCTCAATTTGAAATCCTGATCTCAGTGCTATAAAAAGGCAAAGTAAAACACTCCATTGTATTGATAAGTAGTTTTTTTTTGTTGCTTACTGATCTAGGAGAATGAATACTGGTTTTGAAGCATCTCATGTCTCGGTGGAAAGTGGAAACACATATCAGCAAGGGAACAAACTTTGACAAAACACTGGAGCTCCCAATCAAGTGAATGCCCATTTGTTCACTCTTCACAGTAACCTGGGGATAGCGACCTCTTCCTGTTTCGGTTGTGGAATGGCAGACAAGCTTCCTTTGTACCGACGTTTATCAGGAACCAGTCTATTTGTGGATGGTATAATTTTTCTACAACCGTTACACTGTTCAGTCAGTATTTACTTCAGAATGATGAGTTAAAGCAAAAAAAGTTGTTTATTGTCAGTTTGATAACTGGACTTGGCTGCAATGTTTCAATCACTGCTCACTGTCAGCTGTTGGTGTGTGACATTATCCAAAAAATCATCCACAGACAGTTTCTTTGGGTTGTATTAGTAGCACTAACATGATTATTTTCAACGTCGATTAGAAAAGCAAAATGAAAGGTTAAGTAAGGTGGTTTAATTTAAAACAAAGTAATTAAATGAAAGCTTTTTTTATTATTATCTTGTTCAGTAAATTTCAATGCTGACTGAAATTAAATGTTATCATAATACATTTTTCAGCTATATCGTCCAGCCCTGAAAGAAAATGCTAGTGTTTGTAGCTGATGCCTGAGCTGGACTGGACTACAATTGGGGCCCTGATGTGATTTAGGAATTTACCCCCCACGTCTGTGTTTTGTGTAGCACATTTGCATGGGATAAATGAAATCTGTGCTTCGCTCAAATTTATTGACCAAATCCTGGGAATTATCTGCAGATATCATTAAAACCTAATGGGTCTCCATGCTGAGTAGCTAGATGAGCCTCCCCAGCTTATAACCCAAAATGCTATCAGAGTCCTCATTAATGCGTTTCACTGCAGCCTCCATAATTTAGGAAGAGGAGGAACAGACAATCAAGGACTCATTGTGAAAAAAGACCTAAATTAATGCAATGCTGATTCACACCCTCCTAATATAATTGGGGGAAAATGACACCATAGATAACCTCTGCCGTTATTCAAAATCACAGGAGGACCCCAGGTACTACTGAACCCAGGGGGATAAGACGACAGAGATGATGTCAGGGTTCTTTCTGCCTCAAAATGAGGCAAAGATGATTCATGACCTGCTTAACCTTTAATTATTAATAAGAGGGAAATATATTTAAACATGGATAACATGTGTAACTGCAATATACTGAAAGGATTTTTCAATATTTCCCATATTTTGTCAAGTGGAAAAGCAGCATTTTCAGGATTTGTATGATGGAAATATATATGCTCAATTAGCTTCAGTCCCTGTCAGAGCAACGGCAACTGATACAATTTCCTCTGATTAATTAGCCGTGGCAGAGTACCAAGCAGTCCGTCAGTGTACAGGCTTTATTCAGTGACAGATTCAAGTGTTCTACTTCAAATTATCCTGAACTGTGACAAAGTGACATCCGCCATCTTTCAGTAACCACAACTGATCTGAACAATGGTTTGCTATGATATTGAGCCTACATTCATTCTGTTCGGCTAGCTTCTGCTGTGTATTGGTCAGCTCCTGTTTCCTTTTCTGATTTTGTCATAACACAATGATAATGTGTTGATATTAGAATGATCTGGTATCTTATCTGGGAAGCTGCGTGTAATCTCATAAATTGACTCCAGTGATGTCACTAGGCGGCTAAGGTGCAATGTGGGTAATCTTTTGGGAGAGGGATGCATGGAATAAAAAAAGGTGATATCTCTGGTTCTGCTGTATTGGTTGTGATAATTTTTTTTTTTTTTCACTGTCCATGATTAGTCCAACAGTGTTATAGGACTGCAATGGTAGACCAGTGGACTCCCTTTAAAAACCTGCTGCCTACAGTACTTACAATATCACTTAGACACTAAGTGACATCACTGGAAGCAATTCATCAGTTTACAAGCAGCTTCCTCTGGAAACATAAAAGGTTTTATACCGCTTTTTTCACATATGCAGTAGTTCTCCCCAAGGCCTGTAAACACACTTTAATGTGTAGAAATTGGTGGAGATCCCCTTTAATCACTACCACAGGGTTGGTTACAGCACAAGGTGTTTGAAACGTGCATACTTTTGATGTTTTTCCTTACGAACTACCTGATTCAAACTAATTTTTTACGACTTTGAAGAGTCTTTAGTAGTTTGTCCAAAATTGAACAGTCAGAGAAAGAATTTAAGGATGATCCTGTTGTTTTTAGCTCGCTTGACCTCCACACCATGGGGGGTTTACTAATTATCCAGCAGCGTTTTTCCAGCACCTTCTCTGGCTTTAGGTAAAAATAGACGGGAAATGTTGGGATGATTTTGTATAAAGGGCTAATGCCTTTAATGCTAACACTCAGCCCCTTAAATAATTAACTTTTAGTAGAAGGAACATATATTGAATTTCTTACATCCACTTACTAATTGTATTGTATTCTCAATTAAAATGAAATAGCAAATGTTTTTGTCCAATGCCTGCTTGGGCTTGGAGTGGAAAAACTGCAGCGAATCATCCTCTATTATGTCTTGTGGTGATCACGCAGTATGAAAACATGACCACCCTCCTCCGCCTCTGTCTCTGTCTGTGACTCACGTTGCTTATCCTGTTGTCACTGAGCTCAGCCTGCGTCCTGTAAACCATTGATCTCAGCTGTTTTCCCACGTTTGATCAGTCCCTCTCTCTGCCTTTACACACACACACACACACAGTACATACACTTAGTGTCCACTCTCGAGCACTTAAGTATTTCCTGTCAGATACACACTCATCTGGGCATTTTCTTTTCGCCTGCTGATGCTGACACTGCTTTTGGACTCATGCGCCATACACTGGCAAATGTACACACAGGCTGAGCAGACAGAGCGGAGGGGTTAAATAGAGAGAGAGGAGAGAGGGGGAGTAATGGAGTGCAGAGGAAGATGGGATAAGACTGGGAATGAGAAACACAAATGCGGAGGTGGAGGAAGAGGTTTTAAGGATAACCACAATTGACTGTGGGCAGAACAAATGAAGGGAGCGAGTAAAGCAAGGGTAAGGGCCCAGACACACTAAACTGACATCAAAGAACTAGCAGCGACAAAGGCTGACTGTCGCGTCTCCACACGTCGCTTGTGTCTCCGCCAAAAGCTCCCGACTCGATCGTATGTTCTGCGCCTGCATTAGAGCATATAACTCTCCTTACTACCAGGTGGCAATAGTCTGTATTTGTCATTCAAAAGGAGTAACTGGAAGACACACTGCGCATGTACAAACCGTTGTTTTGACAAAGCAGCATTGTCACAACGCTCTCGCTCATATAGCCACTTCTAATTGAGAACATGCCTGATGAAAAGTTGCAGATGGCCCTGATGAACAGGTCGAGGGGAAAACTAAGGAGAAACTGCACTAATGTGCTAAATCATGAATGCTACAATGACAGGCTCAAGGGACACATCTTTACTAGTCTAACAGATTTCTTTGTTGAAGCGAAATAACAATTCAAAACGTAAGGTGAAAGGTCAGTTCTGTTTATTTTCACTCTGAAAATAACACATGCACAGTGGGTGTTAGGTATTTCTAGCTGCTAATTGGGTGACCACGCCAACATATGAGGTCTCTGCTGCAGTGTAACCATGGGAGCATGAAAAGCCTAGACATGTCCAAAGATCCCAGTGAGGATGCGTGTTTGTGTGTGTGTGCACTGGTGTTGACTTGTTCCAGAGGCTTTTACTAGTACACAAGCATACTGCAATAAGATGCCAAAGCAGAATGTGTCAGAGGAAAGACAGCATTCATAAGAATCTGATCATATTGAATATAATATTAAATGATATGTTATAAATATATTCCTAATTTTAAATGAATTTCCTGTACTCATATCACTACTCATCTTAGCTACTGGAATTAAATCAACCACTTTTCCACAATGTTTTACACGGTCTTTTGCATGTTTCATCATACAGATGAAATTCTCAAGATTTCTGTTCTTGGAAATGAGTGATGTTTATCAAGAAAAAGCTGTTAAACACACCACTGTGAGTTTTTTTTCTTGGCACCAGGGGATGGTGCCCATAGGCGCTGTGGCTTAGTTGGTTAAAGCGCCTGTCTAGTAAACAGGAGATCCTGGGTTCAAATCCCAGCAGTGCCTTTTCTATAGTCCAACACAACTCTACAATTACTACAGAGAGGTTGATTTCTGACTTAAAGATAGGGCTGATCTTATCTGCTGACCCAAGTGAGGAGAACACCAAGATAAAATTGGCTGATAAACATTGAAGCAAGAAAGTCAATGGCCCTAATCAGCTAACTGGAGGAAGCGGCAGAAGAGAGAGAGAGAATCGAGATTGAATGAGTAACATAAGCATAGTCCTCTGACTGAATTACAGTGTAATCTCTATCAGGAGAGACATTAAGAGTAAAGATGATAAACATGAAAAGTCTTTGGCAGCTGGACCCCTCACACACAAAAGCTTTCCAGTTAGCACCAACTCCCTGAAAACACAAATTAGCTGTGTGTGGAGTTCTTTTTGCAGTGAGGCTCTTTTGCATAGAAAGGGACCTTTTTGCGCCAAACATATGCATATTACCTAATTAGAATATGTTCATAGTTGCACTGGAGCACCAACATGTTATTTGCCTGGCAGCATAATTTGGGATGTATTTTATCTGGCATCTTTGAGAATTACATAGTTTCTTTTTGTCTTATTTGTAGATTTTCAGCGCCTACAATTGGGTTCTCAATTACAACAAAGCTGTCTTTTTTGTTTTCTCAGGGCGCTGTGGCTTAGTTGGTTAAAGCGCCTGTCTAGTAAACAGGAGATCCTGGGTTCAAATCCCAGCAGTGCCTTTTCTCCAGGACCCACTGCACTGTGGAGATAGTGGATTCAGACATTGAAGACATACGATATTGTGTCCTCAACCTGAATAATTCCACAGACAGTAACTTCTGTCCATACTGCAATCCTGAAGTCATATAGATGCAGTGTCCTATAAAGCAAAAACAGAGTACTGCAGTATTTGTCAGCCGAATTACAAACTTAAGGACTTATTCATTTATTTTTTTTCCTGTTCCACTTTGAAAACCATGCTTTTTGTTCGTTCCTGTTAGACCTTTAGAAGTATTGCTTCATGTTGCTTCGCCTGTCTTTAGCCTTTGGCTTCTGCAGTAAGGCTTGCATAATTTCTCTCTCTGTCTCTTTTTTTGGTGATTGCACAAAGGCTCTTTGAAGTCTGTCATGTTGTAGGTTTGGAGAAGAAATTCACACTTTTTAATTTTAATATTTACAATATCAATGTGGTAATAATACAAACTCAGAAATATTTGTTTTTCCACAACTAATAGGCTAAATAGAGGAAATAAGGTCCCCAGAACACTTTTTGAAGACAATGAAACTGGGTTGTCCTTTAAGTTTGTTGACGTATTCTCTTCTTATTAATATTTCTATCCCAAAACTACATAGTGCACCTTTAAGACTTGTGAAAGATCATGGTCATAGCAAATAAACTAAATAATTAAAGTTTAGCAGCTTAAAACACTTAGCTAAATGTTAAATGTCTCTGCCATGGTCATGTGGTCACAGAGTCAAGTGAGGAAATTATTTTCCCTTCAATGCATTAAAGCTAGGGCCTGTCATTTTAGATGGTAATCACTTATTCAATTTAGGATTGGACCATAGTGTACTGTACTTTGTGGGGAATAACATCTCTGCTTCCGACTGTCACATATGCACATACATTTGTTTGCATAATAAGGGAACCAGTAACAGTAACATAATCCAGTGGTCAGCGATGGCTTTGAACACTTGTTTTTTGTCATTGTTTGCACTCAGGCACTTTAAGAAACTAAGCCACAGCACTTCCTGTCTAACACTTGCTTGCCAGATGTGTCTCAGGAAATGCAGTATCGTAATGCATACATTGTGATATAAGATCACTGTCAACACAAAAGTAAGATGTTCTTTGATCTGTTAAGTGCTGTGTTTACAACTTAAAATTACTGCCAGTGTCTCAGAGAATAAAACTCAAAGCTATGGAACCTAAAGCTATATTACTGCTCATAGATGCTACTTAAAATCCACATTTTTACACATTATTAAAGACTCAGGTTTCAATTTAGGCTGACAGTGATGTGACACCGACCCCTTACATTACACTCAATATCCATAGCTAACTTGATATGAGCTCTCAATTTCAAGTTCTAGATTTTTTTTCCATGTTAGATGATATTATAAACCAGTTTTTCATAGTGCTGCTGAATGAGACAAGCACTTATCTCAAACATGATAAAAGGATCAGCTTTCAAACTGAATCTTAGTTTGGCTCATTTTTTATTATTCGAATCCCAACAGCGCCTTTTTTTATAGTCAGCACAGTCTTTAGAATATCAATGTGATACCAGAGCTTTTCATCAGTTGTAGATTAGGTACCAAAACATGCTTTGTGTGTCTTTATTCTTTAGATGTCTATAAAGATATTGTCTTTGTGCAGCTCTTCATAGCCATTTCCAGTGTGGTTTTTAAAAGTAGGGGTCATTGGAGATCAGCACAAAGAGGAGGCAAGTACTTATACAATTCTTAGAAAATCACTAAACCAATGAACCTTCTTGAAGGTATTGTTAAGGTATTTGGTTATCTGGTTCCTTGTGTGTGCTAACTGCATAGTGACATTGGGTCCTTCGGGTTAAAGGTAGGCAAATAAAACCACTTGGTTAACTGCTTTGAGTTGCCTCTGCCACTGCCACTGTCATGTGGAAGTGGGGGGATTTTTTTCCCTCAATGCATTGCAGCTAGGGCCTGTCACAATGATTCATTTAGAGATTGGAGTCTACTCCACAATAATTTCATCGGTCACACGTGCCCCATGTTTTCATGTAGACAAAAAGGGAACTGATAACATTTGTTACAACATATTAAGTGGGTGGAGATTCAAAGCATTACACTTCTGTCCTCAGTGTCCTGCAGGTGGTATGTGGTTTAGTTGGTTAAAGAACCTGTCTAGCGAAAGGTAGATGTGGGGGTTTTGAATTCCAGCAGTGCCTTTTCTATGTCAGCACAAGTTTTGTATCAAATACATATTAGAAATCTCCAATATTGGTTAAGTACAGGGAAATATGTGTGATTCCAATCATAAGTTGTCATGTGCTCCTACTTTGAAAGTAGTTTGTCTATATTTTTAGGTATTGGAATGTAGGCCTATTGCAAATAAAGAATTTGAATGATAATGACCTCTTACAAATTATGACATTTTCTTTCTATGATATAGGGCGCTGTGGCTTAGTTGGTTAAAGCCTCTGTCTAATAAACAGGAGATCCTGCGTTTGAATCCCAGCAGTGTCCTTTCTACAGTCCAGTGCACTTGTACCTACAGAGATTTTTGGGAAAGTCTGTGTAGAGATGGGACTGATCCGGTCCTGATGTAATTTGCTCATCAGATTTTGGACTATCAGTACTATCAGTTTTTATATCCCCCTGGCGCTAACAATAGTGGAGCTGGTAGCTGGGAATGCTAAAGCTATGAAGGGCTTGACATTACTGCTTGCCCAGGGCAAGTAAACTCTGTGTTCGGGCAAGTGGAATGCCTCATGCAGTTGTCAGATCCAGAAAGTGAAAATGAATGTGATGTCTAATGTTATCTGAAAATAAACTGTGCACTGTATCACTAAAGCAAACCTTTTCCAACTGAGCTGTGTGCAGTCTGTCTTCCCAGTTAACTCTGGGATTATGATGTCATTTACGACATAAAGCTAATAAAGTTAAATATCTGTGAAATGCTACATGTGAGAGACTTACTTGTTTTGCCCAGAAGCTAGGCTAACTGTTGTGCCGTCCAAACGAGTGCACCGGTGCAATCGTATCCATTAGAAGCTTTGTTACCCAACCTTTAACTGCAGTGTCTTTTTGGACTACTTAAATGTGACCAACTGGCGTACTTATTTGCAACGGTAAACGTCCTTTAAATGAGGTTGCCAACGTAAACATTGCCCTCTGAATGGAGACTATAGGGCGCTGTGGCTTAGTTGGTTAAAGCGCCTGTCTAGTAAACAGGAGATCCTGGGTTCAAATCCCAGCAGTGCCTTTTCTACAGACCAGTGTAGTTGTAGATGCAAAGATCAGATGAAAGTGAATATGAAGATTGTAATCACTGCGAAGGTCTCATCAATCTGACCATTCCCCTCTGATAATTATATGTTTCTCTTAGAATACTCAACAATTCTCACGTCAGTGCTTTTTAAAAATGATTCTTCGTGTCACAGCATTACGGTAGAGGTGTTTTAAGAGCGCAGTACTTCTCTGTTGAAGTCTACTTTTGCTCTCTCTGCAGGACATGATTTATAACCACAATGCTTGACCTTCATTTGTCCTTAGGATGAGAATACTCTTACAGGACAACCTAGGAAGACAGACTACTTAGTGCTATGATTTGAGAATCATGTTTTAAGTTGAGTAGATCTATTTTTAAGAACAACAAGTGATCATTTCCAGTATTTGCCCAAGAGTTGTCGTCATTTATTCAAACAGCTAGGCCTGGATGGCCAGTCAACTCCTCTCTCTTTTATCTCACTGATTAGGTACAGATGTGGCAGAGCTGAGCGCAGTTAAGTCCCTGTGGTTGTATGCATATCATTTTTGTTGGGAAAGTAGACATTGGAGGCTATTAGACACCGAATGTGGCTTGAACATGGTGTGTATATTTCTGTCTTACATAAGAGACTCTATACTTAACAACAGAGCTGTGTTTTTCAGTGCTTTGTGTTGCAGCATATCGTTGATACTGACATGAAGAATAAAAACGACTGTCACTACCGATCTAGTTCAGTTTGGAACAGAGCACACACATCTGTCCAACAGCAAGAGGAATGAGAGCTTTGATGCCCCGAGTCTAGTGACACTCTAACGTCTGTGATCATCAAGTGTCTTGTTGCAAAGTAGTGTGACTTTGTTCAGCTCATTTTGATGCGAGAGATCACATTAATGTTAGGTTTATACAGAATTATTCTTATCTGTCATGTTGAGGTAAATATTATGGATGAATCATCAAAGTCTTTGGCAACTTATTCCATTACTAGATGTGGAAATAACTTGCACATATCATTTAACTTCATAGAAATCACATTGGCAGTCTGCTTATAGTTGTGTTTTGTTGAGTCCTTTTCCACATGGTGTTGTGACTGTTTTGTGGAGGCAATTTTGGGTTTCATACAAAAGATCTGCCCCGTGTGAGGCTCGAACTCACGACCTTCAGATTATGAGACTGACGCGCTGCCTACTGCGCCAACGAGGCCTGCAAAGTTGTCTGAGCATGTGTGGTGTAGAGTGCAGACTCAATACTGAGGCGCGGGGGTGGACGTGTCTGTGATCGGGGGAGGGAGCATGTAGTATTTCAGCTGACACGGACGGGGGTGGAGTTAAACACTGAACACGTGCTGCAGCCTCTTGCAGTAGATCATTGAAAGTTGGAATTGCTGCAGTTTTGTACCCGTCTCTGTGCAGGATCTAAAAGACGAGTTTAGTCATTAGGAATATCTCATGTCTCTTTTTGCTATTAAAACCAGAAATCTAAAGCAGTCTCTGTTTAGAAAACAGATGAAACACAGCAGGTTTAACATGAAATTATGCCCTGGGAAGCATTTGACAAGAAGCCCTGCCCTATTTGTTTGGGCTGTAATTAGCAAAGAGAGATTTGGCAGTAATTATGCTGTCTACGCTTACAGTAAGTGTTGTCTTCCTTTCTGTGTCTTCCCCCGCTGTTTCCCACTGCTCCATTGTAGCTGTTAAGTTCCCTCACACAGTCTCTGTTTATATGGAGTTTATTTTTAACAGCATTGGTTTTGAGAGTTGAGGCTACAATAAAATGTAATACTTAAGTAAAAGAAACATGTAATCTGTTATTACATACACATAGGATAAACCATGGGCATTTAAATCATTTAAATGATTATAGATGATTTAGCGGTGCACTTAGCAAAGGCTAGCGGCCATTGCGTTTTCAAAACAGCCAGAGGGAAGAAACTTTAAATCTTTTAAACCATGTTAATTTAACACCCAGTTAAACAAATACTAGTCTGTGATGTCATGTTGTGGTATATATCTTGATTGTATGAGGCTGAATGAATGAATGAATGAATAGCTCTATGTTTATTTTTATCCATCTATGATCAGCTTTGTTGTCCTTGTTTGTAGCTGAGTGTCTATTCTTATCTTCCTGTGAATTGTTCTTGGAACTGTGCGTAATGCCGTGTTTCCACAGCGTGGTATGGCTCAGCTTGACTCGAGTCGACTAATCGTTACTTGCTTCTGTTACCAGATCTTTTCTTGATCTAGTGTTCCTCTGCAGCTTGTACCCCCTTGGTGTAAATTCTTAGCTGATCATCATAGAGAGGCCAGGTCATACTGTGGCGACATCATCTTCAGCATGACACCCACAGGAGCAATGGAGGTTGTCCTTTTCCTTTGAGATGCTTTAGGTGGCAACCGCAACAGAGGAACGCCTTCATTGTCAACTGACCATGACATGGTTTTGTGGGCTGCCATTTTAAAAAATATGGATTGAGTAAATACAAATATTGTGGCCACACTTTGCGGTTAGTGTGCAGGACGTCCCTGTCACACAAGCAACAATTCTAGTGATGGTTCTCTCTGACCAATCAATGGTCTGCAGTGCTTTGACTACACTGTTAGTATCTGTTAGTATCTGCTCAGCTAGCTTGGAACCTCAATCAAGGTGATACCAAAACAAGTACCAGGTGCCAGGTACTATCCACAACTTTTACCAATATAAAACCAAAAATGAACCATTCTAACCGAGTTGGGTAGAGCCGTTCCATGCAGTGGAAATATGCTAAGTACTTTGAGAGCAAAAATTCCTTGTATTTGCAAACACACTTGACAAATAAAACTGATTCCTATAATGATCAATAACAGCAACCCCAATCTGATCTGAGTCTCTTGTGTTTGCCAATACCATCCATACAAGTATGCCCAATCTTGTATGAATTGTTTCCTGCATGCTTATATTTGATTTAAAAAAAACAAAACCTTGTCCAAACCCTCTTAACAAGCCCTTATCAAGTGATTGAAGTGGGTTAGTGAGTCCTGAACATCTGCAAGTAAAAAAATGACAAGAAAATGCAAATGATTAGGTTATTTCTCAAATCACTCCTACACTATGGCCACATTTACATGTGAAAACAACTCCCATCCGCATCAGTGGTTTCGCAAAGATCTCCATCCATACTTAAAAACCAGAACAATGGCTGGATCGCTTCTTCTTCCCCTCAGTTGGCACACAACAAAAGGTCTTGAAAGGCTTAACCTCTTTCCTGTTTCCTGCTTTCCGTGATTTATATGTATGTATGAATATAGCTGAACACACAAGTTGTTCATATTGAGACAAGTTTCTCTTGCTTAACAACTTTAAACAACTTTAAAGTTTTAAAAAGTGGTTTTGATGTGGCTCTTAAATGATACTTGTTAATCAGAATAAACTAAACGTCAGTAGATACAACAGTAAAACTTGTACAATCATTCAAGCCTAATCTTCAACTCTAGAAGGCTTAGTACTTGATGCACTTCAATTTTTACTAATTTTCCCAATGTATTTAATAATTTCACTGCAGGATATTGCTTTTATGAAAGCTTTGGTTCATCCTTTAGTGCACCATTTGCATGGCGCTGTGGCTTAGTTGGTTAAAGCGCCTGTCTAGTAAACAGGAGATCCTGGGTTCAAATCCCAGCAGTGCCTTTTCTAAAGTCCAAGACAACTGTAAGCTCATTAAAGAAAGGATGATCAATGTCTGGACAATGGGGTTGACTCAACTTCTTTGAATATTCTACCATTGCCATGCTAATCAACCCCCACAAATCTTATTCAGTACAGCCCAACTGAAAGGCAATAAGCTTGTGGTTATGCAATGCAACATTTCTCAATCATGAAACACTATGTTGTTTCATTCTTATGTAATATCATTGAGATCAATATCTGTGACTGAGAAGGGACTCAAAACAAACAGAGCCAGTCACACAAAAGCACATACTTAAAAATAACATCAGAAAGCATCGCATACATCTCAATTAGTTCAGACTTTAATCTGGTTTGGTGAACATACATTTTATTTTCAGAAGAGATGGCACTGAGGCAGCTTCAGTGGGGTTCACTTACAAATAACTTCTTGTTGCTTGTCAGGATCCAGACTATTTTTTCATATTGTACACAATGATGAGTATGAAAATGTACCTAAATTTAAGTGGTTGTAATTTATGTTAAAATATGCAAGTAAAATGTGTGTGGATGCAAAGAGGTCATCTCCAGTATACAGCACATCTTCATTCGGCAAACGGTGCCTGTACATTTATCTGTCTGTGTAATCGAATACCTAATGTTATGTTTTTCATTCTGCACATTCCTGGGCTGTGATAAGAGCTTCCACTGTCTCTGTTGCCAGGATGTTGTGTGATGTAGAGAGGGCAAGCGGAGGGGGTTTGTGCATTTTGTGGGTCAGATCTGTTGGGCAATAAACAGAAAAAAAAGTCATTTCTCTTTTGCATAATGGAAAGGTCACTGAGTCCACTCCCAAAACGTCTGAGCATCCCAAAAATGGTTGTTACGCTTTTTTTTCCATTACAGTGCATAAACTATTAATGGTAAACACAAGATTTATATATTCTTCCTGCTGTCTTTAACAGGTACATTATACAGACACTAAAACCAATCTCTCTCTCTCCCGCTCTCTTTCTGTAGGAGCTACAGTCTGAAGAAGGGGCAGCTGGAGAGGGACTATGCACAGGTAAGACTGGCTGGACACTTGATTAATACTGATACATGCTAAGGCACATGTTTACAAAACTGTTGAGCATTGAACATGTTGCATTTCAGCTCCTCTAACTGCTGTGCAAATGCAGTCGCCTTAATTTTGGAGGTTGAAAAAGGGTTTTATGTGTGAGCCTTAAGTTTCACAGGTCATTGTGAACTATATTTTTAGGTTCAAAAATTCTCGTAAACCTAGTTACTGTAAGAAAGCTATCATATTGTAGATCGTATTTTGTGTTCTGTTATATTTTCAGGAGCACTGGAGTAGACCCCTGGAGGATTGTAGAAATGTGGATTTGCTGTTTAAAACTTTTAAACTTCACTAAATCTTGACCCAAAGGTTTAGGAGTTGTGCATATAATAGTTTCAGTAAAACATGGCTCTTCAGAACATTATTCAGTCAAAAGATGAACACTTCATGGTCTTACTCAGTTTAGCTTTTTTGTAATTTGTGACTTTCTGTAGTCAGTTAGTGGTGAGTCAATTCTACATATTGGTTTTTATAAAACCCTCTTTTTAGATTGGGAATCTGAAAACCATTGTTGTGTGTACACAAAAGGGCCATGTCGCTTAGTTGGTTAAAGTGTCTGGGTTTGAATTCCAACAGTGACTTTTTTCAATGGTCAGCAGCATGAGTCTTGTATAAGAATTTGACAGAAAAAAGATACAGCCACTCCAAAGGAATCTCCAATCAGCCATTTCCTCCTTATAGTTTCTTAAATGTGACATTTTGCTGCCTCGTGAAACATATCATTATACATTTAATGTCTTAGTGTTTTGGAATGTATTGTTCGAACAAATAAGCAATTTCAAGATTGCTCTCCGGATAGCTTCCACAGGGCGCTGTGGCTTAGTTCGTTAAAGCGCCTGTCTAGTAAACAGGAGATCCTGGGTTGAAATATCAGCAGTGTCTTTTCTACGGTCCACTGCAGTTGTACCTGTGAAGATTGCGAATCACTTGAAGTCCTGTCTTCGCTGTCCTCTCCCTGATCAACTATTGAGACCTGCCAACTTCTGTCCACTCTACATTGCAACTCCACTCGTTGAATTGATGTGCAAAATCATTAAATATAAATTTAGGTAGATTTGTAAGAAATGTACACTTTTCACAGTGCAGCACGCTTGTACTTGTATAGATTGCTGGAAATATGAGGTTCCAAAGAAATATCAGATTATCGGTATTCTCGTAAAGCCTCACCACAAGGCTCAGAAGTTTTCTGTTAGCAGTCAAACTTTGCTGCTCAGCACATTTGTCACAGATAAAACTTAAATTGCTTGAACTGTTAAAATAATGCTTGAGGGTTTTTTGTTTCAGGCATGTAGCTATAGTCAGAGTATGTGAGAAGCCAAACACATCAGAGGAGATAATAAAACTGCACTGAATGTTGAAATGTTCAAACGGAAGTCTTGAGCAATAGTTCAGTCCAACTTAAACTGCTGCTTTTCTTTGTAAAATTTGGCAATGCTGAAGTAATATTTTGCAAACTCCTTGAAATGCAATCACAGTACTTCCTGCACAGAAAGCATGCTCCTATACTTATTTAAGATGTGATAGCTTTTTTATGTTCTGATTGGCCACATTTTATTTCATTAAATAAATTTATGTTGTGTTACTTTACATGGTGGGATCCACTGATTTTAGTTGCTTTTAGTATCAGATTAACTGACAATATGATAATAATCATTAGTTGCAGCCCTAATCATATGTTGTAATTATGAAAACCTTACAATAGTTTATGTTATAGGTTGGTTGTTGATAATGAGATTTTGTAGGGAAGTACATCCTCTATGTATAGCCAACTTTGATCAGGTGCTTGCAAAAATGCGACCATCTGATTTCTTTTTGACTCAATCTTCAGATGAATAGAAACTCACAGATGTGCTGCAGACCACATTTGGTTTCACTTCCTATATTCTTGTTAGGTTATTCACAGATGTTCCAGTGTTTCTGGCTCTTTTGGGTATTCTCCTTTCATCCTGTTTTCAGATTTTTACGAATCGCTGCATAGTAATCATGAATCATGTACATAAGAGACAACGTAGGCATTTAAATAAGCCCTGTATCCACTCAGCAATATTCCCGTAGTGTACTGCTTCTTGCCCCTAGCAATTATTCTACCCAGCAAGCAGTCCTAAATTATGTGAGCAGACTTCTTTAACAGGCAGGATTTTAATCTCAGAACTCGCACTCCCAAACTAACAGAAGGTCTGTTCTCTCCAGTTTATACACACAAGCTGTCTTCCTTTTACTGAAGGCTGAAGGCCAGGTTGACCTCAGACACAGCTTAAGCTCAAAACACTGGAGTTCTCGTTCAAGGGGGATTATAATTGGTATTAACAGTAGTCGATTTTCTTACATTTTATATACAAAACAATTTGCAAGTAAAAAGGCACGTAAATTGATAATCAGAATTCCTGGATGCTTTTCATTTGGTCACCATTACTTCCAGGAGAGAGTCAGAGATTGAGGAAGGAAGTCGGAAAATGAGACGAAGTGTAACGTGAATAAAACTTGAAAAGCTCATTTTCAGGTTCATAATTGTATTTAGGTTTACTACTAGAATAGGTTTACATGCTTTGGTTCTCTAAAAACACACCAGTTTTCTCATACTGTCCAGTGCTGCAGCACTGTATTCCCCCTCTGTCTGTAACGCTCTGTTTTAGCTCCTGTCTCTTTAAGGCCCGCCTCCCGAATATCTGGTCTCTACCCAGTGATTGGTCAGCTAACACATGCCTGACCCAGCACAGCTAACAACAACAGAGCAGTTGTGCTAAATCAATTCTTACGTGCCAAACTAGCCGTTAGGAATAAATTATGTATATGTATGACATGGTCACTGAATTAAAGAGACTGCTAATGAGGCGTTTCAGGAGCAGTGTTTTCTGTGGGAGAGAGGAGCTTCTATATGCACAAGAACCTATATAACACACTGAAGGAAAGGAAGAAACTTAAAACGTTGCCTCGTCCTTGAATATTTCTTTGGGTAGACACATTTTCATCAGCACTGGTGGTTAACAATGAGGATAGCTCCCATGATTCCACGCTACGTACATATTTAGCTTTGATTAATAGACCCTTAGCGGCAGAAATTATATACTGCATGTTGGAGATAATGTTTGTTGAAAAATAGCTTTAACCCCTGGAAACAGAAGGTTATTGAGAGCAAAACTGCTGCAGCATCTAGTATGTAGATCACCTTAAAATTGATATTTTTAAACACACTGGGTAAGAGTGACTGCTTCCTTACCATGAAATTATTTTCAACCATTAGACAGACACTTTGAGTTAGGGTTAGGGCTGTGTCAGCATACCATGCTCTTACCAAGCAATAATTGAGCAGCATCTAAGTAGAACTCAAGCAGGTCTTCCAACAACAATGTGAAAGATTCCTGTTGTGTTTTGATGCTGCTCAGCTTACGCTCCCGTTCATATAAACACACATCTATACAGACACCCCTGAGAAACGCTGTCAGCAGCAAAAATCCTCCTGCAGCTCAATGAAAAACATTGTATAGCATCACCCATGCAGCTCTAAACTACATATTACCATACAAATATTCCACTATATACAGCTGTCCACACCGATAACCCCTGTTTTGTAGTCCTAAGCGTGCATATAGATGTGAGATGGAAAGAGTAAAGAGACAGGAGAGAAGTGCTTGTTTGTCTTCATTTGCATGCAGTTTGAATGATTAAGTGAGAGTTTCCTGCGGTCAACCCCTCTGGTTTCAGACACTCATTATCTCCCCCTCTCCCTCACCGTGTCTCGCTCTCTCTCCATCTCTCGCTATTCTCCCTCTGCACTGTCTTATTCACCTTAGAAATAGAGGTTGCCTAGCAACAACCCCCCCTGCTCAGTAGGACAATGGATTCCCTCCTAATTGTAGGTGTGTGCACGTATGTGTGTGTCTTCATGTGTAGGAATGTCTGAGGACAGGGGTTCTTTTATAAATGCACAACGAATGGGAAATAGATTTTGTTTCAACATCAAATTCGTTCTTTACTCATATCACATTAGCATTTTATTATGACACGTATGCCCTTGATTCTTGTCTCTCTCTCCTATAGACAATCACTTAGCCGACCGCTGGTGCTTACTAAGGGAGTCTTCGCTCACTCATTGGCCCCCTCCTGGCAATACAGACAGAAATCCAGCCAATCACCTGAGAGACAGACAGAGGGAAAGTGAGAGGAAGGGGGTGAGACGGAGAAAGAAATAGACACGAGCGACATGATCGAGACAGAGCTAGAGAGAAAGAGCAGAGGGTGATGCATAGCGATAAAGAAAGTCAAGATGCTGTCGTTTAACCTTCGTCCTCTCACTGTGTCAGAGCAGACACCCCCTCTGTGAAGGACTCAGCCACAATTACCAGCCGTCAATCAAAAGCTCCATGTTTTCTGTGTGTCTGTTAGCTTGCGAGCGTTAGCTATTTGTCCTGTATTCCCCTCCCACGATCAACATTGCTGGAATAGTTTCAGGCTGGGGTCACACTTCACTGGACTGCCCAAAAAGGCCAGCCTGCTGTGGCTGTCACTGTGTGTCGGTGTCCTTCTGCGCTTCCGTGGTGCACTGTTCCCTGTAAATCAGCCTTAACATTATGGGTCTGCTTCATGGTCTGTGAGATCTCTAGATACATTGTGAATTCTAAGGTTGAGTTCATACATAACATCTGAAATAGTCCACCCACTGTCTCCTCTCCTCTCCTCTCCTCTCCTCTCCTCTCCTCTCCTCTCCTCTCCTCTCCTCTCAAAATTTTATTTTCATTGTCGTTTAATCATATTTTCTCAATTAATTTATTAGTGTTTGGTCTATAACATGTCAGAAAATGATAAAAAATGTTAATCGGTGTTTCCCAAAGCCCAAGATGCTGTCCTCAAATGTCTTGTTTTGTCCACAACCCAAAGATATTCAGCTTACTGTCACACAAACTAAAGAAACCAGAATGTAAAATGTTTTGTAATCACTCAAACCGATTAATTGATTATCAAAATTGTTGCCTATTGATTTAATAATTGACAACTAATTAACTAATTGTCGAACCTCTGCATCCATTATAGCCAACTTTTTACTGTAACTATGCCATGAATCTATTTCATGAGACTATGGTTGGTGGCATGTAGCAAGTTCCCCTAGAAGAAACTTTTGCACATTTTTAAGTAAAATGCATCAATCTGGTACACATTAAGAGCAAAATTAAGAGGCTATAACACGAATAACATTCACATAGATAAGAAATTGTAGATAATATCAAATGCAGAAAATAATAAAATATAACACTGAGCTTGACTGACTGGTGGTGAAAGATGTTTTGCTGGAGCAATGGCGCAAAACATTCGATCTTTAATGCTATTTTTGTAGACCATTGTGAATCTATAGCGGGGCAAATTAGACTTCAGCGGCCCGCTAAAGTCTATGTAATTAATAGGAAATACTGTTATTATTTAGACCTAGATATGGTGCTGCCGCTGAGCCTTGCTTCCAGATTTGCCCAGTGGCCATTTGCGGTATTGCAATGAAAATTCACATGTGGACTGGAAAGCAATTTCACCATAGACCACCATTATAAAAGAGACGTCTGTAAAACTGTTGACAGGACACCTCGAACTGCAAACAAGGTCAATCATGACTCTTTTTATTATCAATTTTTGATCCATGGAGGTTTTATATTTGTAAAACTTTGATCAAGCCTAGGAAAATGATTCAAAAATCTGTCCATGAGCCGAGTAGGAACTTACAGGCCAGAGAAACACTACTGCACTGCTTAGGCCACATAACCAGAATATAAACACGGAAGCAACTTTTTATATAGGCACCATCTTTGCATCCTGTATGTATCTCTGTTATAAATCTATGAATTATGTATGTTTGTGATGTATCCAATATGGCACCAATATTTGATCTACATTGATTTTTTACCAGGTTAATAGAAGGGAAAGGATGTTCGAGAAAAGCATAGAGATCGGGATGAGGAAAGTGATGATTTCTCCTTTATCTCACTGTCCTCTTTCACACATTAACACACAAACCTGCATCACACGCAATCCCTTTTTACAACACGCCATTGCTGTCTATTGTGGTCTTCTTTTTTGTAAACAAAAGCATCGAAGTGCTGCATCCTCTCTAACCCAATCCGAACACAACAAACTGACACAGAGGCAGAGAGCTTCAGGGCAGAGGAGTGCAGACAGGAAGAGGAGGGAGGCAAAATCAAGTATATTGATTTAGGAGGAAGTTTAGAAAGTGAGGTGGTTAAAAAGGAAGACAGCAGATAGCGAGTGACTGAGCCAGAGACAGGAGAGAAAATAAATACGTGGAAGAGTAAACAGAAGGCCGAAGTATCAAGGTGGCTGTCTGTGGAGTTATTTGGCAGGGTGTGCAGCTGAGAGAACAGTGATGAATGAGCCGCAGAGGCATGAATGAATAATAAATTATGATTAAAATATGACTTGATACAGAACCTCTCAATTAAGTTTCCTCTAATGTAATCATCAGTTGCCGTTTTTTGGCTCAGCTAAGAGCTGCCTGGACAAATATTGGGTGTGGAAAATGAAACAGCAAGTCAACAGTAAACATATCATCCTGCGAGAAAATACAGTCGCCTTTCTGGCCAATGAACAACAATTATGTCACCTTATTTTGACCTGTAATTGTAGTGTCTCCCATGGACTTGTATGTAATTTAGAAAATGTCAGAATGTAGTTGTGAAATGAACTCACAGAGACTGGTATACCATGATGAAAATAATTACAGGCTGTTAGCTTAGTAACTGACAAGCTTAAAATACACAATATTCACCCTCCCTTCCTCCTTCTGATATTTTTTCTTGGTCTGTCAACCTCTCTCTCTCTCTCTGTCTCTCTGTCTCTCTCTCACACACACACACAAACATGCGCGCGCACACACACACACTGGTCTCAGGATATCCTCCTGTCTGGGTACCCTGTTTGCCACCCGGACCACAAAAACAGGATGCATGTTTGTGTGTGCGTGCGTCTCTTTCCCTGCATGAGTGTGTCTTAAAAGGAGTAGTTCCACCTTAACCCAGACCACACAGGAAGGGCAGAGGGGTTTCCATAGCAACATGCTGTTCAGGTGGCTGTCAGGTGATGACAGCATAGAAAGGAGGATGGAGGGATGATGAGATGTCCTATAAAAAGACGGGATCTGGGGAGAGAGTGAGAGAAAGATGGAGAGGAATGAGGCATGCAGGGATGGAAGAAGAAGCAGTCAGAGAGGAGAAGAGGGAAAATGAACAAGCATCAGAAATCCTCCTGAGTCTGCCAACAGCACCTCGGTGAAGCTGTCACAAATCAGTCACTCTGTGTGCATCTCACCATTCAGTGATTGCCAAGTTTAGCTGTCGTTGCTCTTGCTCAGATGACAGGTCCGTCACCATGGACTCATCTAAAGAAGCTTTCAAAAAGCTTTGGAGCCAGTAAATGGAAGTTGTTGGATGGGGTCACTATAAAGCAATGTTGAGACAGCACCATCCCACTGCTTTATGTTTTGTGAAGATAATACCATGTATAAATAAAGGAGAGATCTGCGTTTTTTAAGTCTGCAGTATTCAATATGTACATTAGAAAACTCTGACTGCAGTTATGGGGCGCTGCACTTGATCCTCCTGTCCATACTGGCTGTGAAGAGATCTCTTCCTATTCCTAAGACTATTCCAATGTAAGAGCCCTTGATCTGAGCAAAAAATAGTTACTGGGAATTCATTTGGCACATAGTATCAGAAATGTCCTGCACAGAAGAGTGTAGAGTATCTAGGAAGAAAACGAAATAAGTTGGGGTCACATGAAGAATATTTCTTTAATCTGATTGAAACATGTATACTAAATAAAGTGATCCGATGAGATGTGCGTTTACATGGCCCCAAAGCATTTCAACAGAACATAACTTTTTCTGATATGCGCAAAGTGGTTCCGCCCATTGTGAAGCGATGAAAAAGAAGAATTAGGTCTTTTGCTTTACTGAGAAAATTCAATTCAATCATTCATTCATTCATTCGCTGTGCCTGTTAATACCGTTTTTAAGATGGACCCACACCTTTACAGCTCATCAAGAATGGCAAACATGGATTCCGGCTTCATTCATTGTTCGTTTGTTTTCGAGCTTTTCAACCATCGAGGTGATCAACAATCCTTTAATCTTTGAAGATCTTCAACAAAAATTCTGTACCTCCTGGAAGCAATGTCACCGAATGTTACTCCAGTGTAAGACAAACATGCAAAGGAAGGATATTTTTATTCCATTATTAGGCACCAATATTTTTCTATGGAACGGATTATCAAAGGTTTACGCCACCCCTCTCGATCTGATTGAAAATTTTTCAGATTGGGCTGGACTGGATCTGTCTCACCATCGGCCATTTTCATTCTGATTGGGCTGTGTAAAACATAAATGAGAGATTGCAATCATCTACAGACAATCTGTGTTTACCGACATTGGTTTTACAAAGCCTTCTCAAGCCCATGTAATAATATCCTTTGTACAATCATGTGTTTCACAAAGTAGTAAACCTTGCCCCATTCTTGATTGCGAACAACTGAGCCTTTTGAGGATGCCCCTTTCATACCTAATCACGATACCATCACCTGTCACTAATCAACCCGTTTACCTGTGGAATGCTCCAAACAGCTGTTTTTGGAGCATTCCTCCACTTTCCCAGGATTCGTTGCCCCTGTCTCAACTTGTTTGAAACCTGTTGCTTGCATCAAATTCAGAATAACTATGTATTTATTGAAATCACTGAAGTTGATGAGGTAGAACATGAATGTACTGTTTTTGTCAAAGAGGATTCACAGATTATCACATTCTGCTTTATTTATGTTGAGGGTTGTAATCATTTAGTTTATGTTATGTTATTTGCTTGTAGTAAAACTGGAAGGCTCATAAAAAGGGGGCCTTGATCGATTGTTTTAAATTTAAGTTAATAACATACATTACAGACATTGGAGTTTTGTTTGCCTGTGAAGATTATGCTTCCCCATGCGCGAGTCAATGTCGATTTTTATATTTGAGAAAATGGAAGCGTGGCTGTTCTGGATAAGTGACAGGTGTCAAAATCTTACATTGCCCTTTAGCCAAATCAAGTTGATATGTTCCACATTCTTCCTCTGTCCCCCATTTCCACAGTGTTTTGTTCGGAAAATCTCTGCACAGTAAGCGTGAACACAAGGACTGATTTCAGCGACCAACTCTTTTGGCACATTGTTTTAAGACATACAAGCGAACCTGTCCTTAAATGAATGTCAACTGTCAGCTGGTTGAAATGATGTGCACATAGTGTCCAGCAGGGGACACTAATGAAGACAAATCACAGATGTCCAGCTGGAACACATTCAGGATATCTGACACATTTTGACTGTTGCAGGGTGCAGTGTAAGTCACTTGTTCAGCAGCAGCAGCAGCAGCAGCAGGTTTTATGCTTTTTTTTTGCACGATTTGAGTAATTATCAGACAGGAGAGTTAAACTGATGGCGAGCATCGTGGTGTGGAAGTCAAGCTGTCAAATCATTCTTCCTGTCAGCCTGCCAGCTCACAGTCAGTGGCTGTTTCAGCTGTCAATAACTGTCCTCACTTAACCCCACCCCCACCCCCCCCAAACACACACACATAGATGTTACACACTCAAACAAATGATCCCTGTTTATACAGCAGGAAAGCAATTAAATCCCAGGCCCTTCTATTGCAATTTTAATGTTGTGTGTCCCTCCCGCCCTCCTTCACACACTCTCCCTCCTTTTCTAACAAGCACACTCACACAGTCTCACAGCCTTTCATCAAAACCGTCCACACCCACTCCACCCTTCCCTAGAGAGAGTACGAGAGAGAGGTTGACTATTCTTGAAGCAAACGTGTTTCCTCATGCATTGGACAGAGCAGTTTTTGTGCCCTAGGTACTCTTTGTGTGTGTCTGAATTTACTTCATCTGGTGTTTTTCTGGCACATCACACCGCTTGCTGTAGCTTACGTCAATGAGGCTGGCATTGGCTAACCATTTCCGGAAGTACACAGTTAGTTAGAAATAGGTTACTTCTTCTTCTGCATGTAAGCTACATTCATCTTGAAGGCAGCTCTGACACAGTATGACCCTTACACTCAGTTTAAGTGATGGCAAAATATTTACCCCACCGCCGGCTGCCAGTTTACTCAAAGAGGAACACTGCTGAGGTAAAATGGGGAGTTGTTCTTAGATTATCAGATCTCACTCTTCTTGTCCCGTCCTCTGGAGGATTTAGCTGATGGGTGCCAAGGGTCACTGGGCCACGGTCTCCCCCAGGACATGAACTTGAGTGTCAGCTAGAAGGACCTCAAATTTTTCAAGAGAGGGAACTGGTAGATGCTTTTTTTTTTGATGGCCTCAATGACCATCTGTGAAAGGTGAAAAGGGCAGGATGAGAGAGAGAGAGGGAGAACAAAGATAACCTAGCTGCTTGATATTAGAGAGAAGTGGAGAAAGGATGGAGATATGTGGAAATAATGAATGACAAGGCTTCAGTTAGGAGGATGAGGGGAGCGATAGCAGAACATTAGGCTTGTGAGACGTAACCAGAGAGTTAATGACTGGGGGACAAAGGAGGAGATTTGAAGATTTACAGGCAGGGTGATAAAACGGATAAAGGGAAGAATGTGCCTTGGAGGGCTGGAGTATCATTGTGTTCCTAAGCTGATTGGGTTGTTGTAGCTGTTGTTCTGGTTTGTTAACAACTGTTTTATTAATGAGGATTTACGCTCCTACCCAGCCCTACACACACACACACACACACATGCACGCACGCACACAAACACACACACACACACACACACACACACACACACACACACACACACACACACACACACACGCACACAAACACACACACACACACACACAAACACACACTCCTCCACCCTCCACAGGCTCACAGGGGCAGAGTGTCTGCGAGTTGTTGCTACTGACACAGTGACCCAGTCCAGAGGATGTAGGTTACCCTTTCTCGCAGCCCTTGGGTTTCTGCTCGTACTCACAGGAGCTGACTGGCTGATTCACAGCTGCTGACACAGAGCTGATCCGTTTTATAGTGGAAACAGCTTAGATTTTGGCTGTGTACAGAAATATAAATGACTGCTCAGAAGAAAACGGCACTCGGCAAGAATAAAGTCAAAAACAGCCACATCTGAGATGTTCACACTCAGCTGGGTACTTAGTAAAGGCTTGACCTGGTTACTTTCCCCTTACCATGCAGAGAAAATTTGAAAATATGTCAAGTAGGTAAAGTAAAACCTACAAAATGTTTTTCAATGGTTAGTTTTTCATGCCTTTTTCATGAAAATGTGCCAAAATAGGTTGTTATGTTATGAGAAACTTCTAGCAGTCCTGCCACAGTGTCTTAAAATCTCTCTTAAAAACTACGGCGGCAACTACCACATTTTTTCATTGTCAACCTGTCGTTTGTTTTCCAGATTAATTGATTAGTTGTGTGGTCTATAAATTGTCAGTCAATGGTGAGAAATGTCCATCAGTCTTTGCCAAAACCCAAGATGACGTCCTGAAATGTCTTGTTTTTTTCCATGAGTGAGTGTACTGTCATAGAGGAGTAAAGAAGCCAGAAAATATTCACATTTTAAGCTGGAAGCAGAGAATTTTTGCTTTTTTTAAAGTCAAAATAAATGTGATCAAAATCGATTATCAAAATAGTTGCCAATTATTTGAATAGTTGACAACTGAACGATTTATCGACTGACTGTTGCAGCTTCAGAAAACAGTGCTGGTCAACAAAACATGTGCTTCTTTCTAACTTAACAGTTAATTCACTGGTGATACTGTCCAAATCTCTTGTCCCTTATTTGCTTCATTCACCTTAGTTACTGTAATTCTGAAACGGTACAAACTAGTCACAAAAAAGGAGATAATCAGTGCCTCATCATTGCACTTGTGCTTCTTTCAGGCTCTGCAGAAGTTAGCAAGCTCGTACCTAAAGAGAGACTGGCCTGGAATCAACCCTGATGATCAGAGGACAGACTACAGGTAGGTAAATGTGTGTGAGTATGATACATATAGAAGCATGCAGCCACATTTCCCATAAAACACTCTGATGAAATTCAAATCTTGCTCTCTGCTGGATTGTTTCAAAAGTCTTGAAAAAATATAATATGGTCTAAGCACATGTATGAGTCAGTGTTTACCGTAACAGAGGCACTGAAATATAAAACCTCAAGCTGGATCCAACTTATTTTGAAAACCAGAAATGGAGACATTAGCTCTACATTTCATAGTTTTACTGGTGTTGGTTTTGTGTTTGCTGGTTCTAGCAACTACTGCAACACTTAATACATAAATCTTTTCCCGTTCAAGGTGCAGGAGAATATTATGGTTTTCTAGCCAGTCGCTCATGTGGGTGCAAGTTACAGAACAGCAGCTTTTTTGTGCTTTTCTCTCCAACTAGGAATGTGTATGCAGTGTGGAGGTCCTACTTAGAAGGTACCGTGCAGGTGAGCCAGTCCAGGCTCAATGTGTGTGACAACTACAAAAGTCAAGTATCAGATCCCGCCAAGACTGTTCGACTCTACAAGGAACAGCAACTCAAAAAGGTGAGCGAGTGTGTGGACTGTGAGAGTTAGTCATAGTTTCCTTAAGCAGTATTTGTTCTCCATCCCTCTTTTCAACATGTATTCATGTGTTCGCACTGAGTTAACGTGACTCATGTCAGTCTGCTCTTTCTCTGCCTTGTTTTCCCTTCTCCCGCTCACAGACCATAGATCAGTTGAGCGGCATTCAAGCAGAGCTGCAGGAGTCGGTGAAAGAGCTGGCCAAAGCCAAGAAAAAATACTACGACTGTGAGCAGGTTGCCCACGCTGTACGAGAGAAGGCTGACATAGAGGCCAAGTGAGTTCACCACTACGGTGTGCATGTGTGTGTGCGTAGAAATTAAAAATGCTGTGACTGAACAGATGGTCTCCATTGTCAGAAGGAATACTATCAAGAGTACAAAGTTGGTTAACCTCACAGAGAGAGAGTGAGAGAGAGAGAGAGAGAGAGTTATGTTGTTATGTTCTGTCCGATTGTTTGGACAAGTTGTGTTTTGATGCTTTGGCAACATTGTTGTAAAACTTTCATGCCAATAAAACCCCTTTGAATTTGAATTTGAATTTGAGAGAGAGAGAGAGAGAGAGAGAGAGAGAGAGAGTGTGTGCGTGTGTGTGATAGAGAGAGAGAGAGGGAGAGAAACATCATCATTAAGGCTGAGAGAGGCAGTCATCTACATGCTGTATATGTTTATGAGAGAGAGTCAGGCAAAGTAAATACAAATTTAAAAAGGGAGAAAAACACCACAACTGCATCAGTACAGAACACCTTGAATTGGAAATCTGATTGTAGATCTTTTTTTTAATAGATTTGGTACTTTTGATACTATCGAGTGCGAATATCGTGTTGTTTGATAGTGTTAAAAGTAATGATGCTTTTGACAACTTTAGTCAGTAGACATTTTAAATTTTAAAATGGTCATTTCTTCCTTCGAAGGATTTTACTATAATGAAGCCTTGCAGTCCCATAAGTACTACCAAAGTTTGATCCAATAGTGTTGAGAGTTGTTTCTCTCCCAGCCCTAGGTAGCAGCAGCTATGGTGGCATTTTCACTTCATTGAATTCTCAGGCTCCGGTTAGCTCCCACATCGATTGGCCAGTCAACTCTTTTCTGTTCTCTATCACTCAGTAGAAAGACACAGCCACAGAAATTACTGCATTGCCGCTGTGCCATTATGTGTGTGTGTGTCTCAGTCGAGCAAAATGCCGAGACATTACTCATTGTAGGGTGCAAGGGACACACAAGAAGAAAATTGGCATGAATGCAGAGACACAGACACAGACTTTATACTTTAACACCACTTGGCGCATAAAGCAGAGCAACATTGGTAGAAACACACCACACATAATCACACGTACAGACAAGCGACAGACGTTAATGCGCCGTAATGCGCTTTACATGCATGTGTGAGAGTTAAGGGAATGCTCACAAAGGCAGTTTTCATTGCACAAAAAAGCAGACCACACACAAACACACACGCATGCATGGACACAGGCTCACTGCATCATTTTCTCGGGCAGGTCTTTCTGATATCACCATCTGTATAAATCACAGTGGCTGGATCAGGCGGAGATTTATTGCTGTCACGCTCCAGCCTATTCAGGGTCAATATATGATGCCTGCTTTGAAGCAGAGGTTAGACATGAGAGTTACGATGTAGAAAGCTCTGAGTATTTTTCTCCTTTCTACCTTACCCTGTTGTTAATATTTGTTTATTAAATCTTTGTGAATGAATCAAGTGCCAACAGAGGTGTTAAAAGACAACAATGTGCAGGGTGTGAGTGTACAGGATGGTGGGTGGTGTTAGTGCATGTCTTTTGCATAAAAGGGACCCTGAGGAGTTTTTTTTGGAAACAAACAAACGAAATCGATGTTCAGTGTGCGTTCAGTGTCATTTTGGTGTGTTCATTAAAATACAAGGCCAAACAAACATGTTTAAAAGCTGATTTTTAAAATATTTTATAAAGACGACATGACTGCAGTATGCATTACACGTTAAACAATAGTTCTGAGAGGAGGGATGAGGGCAAATCTGATCAGAACTGTGGAATATTAAATCATCCTTCTTCGCTTGCTACACCTTAGCCTTTCTTACCCTCAGGTGTGCATAAACTGCATGTTATGAGCTTCTTTATAAAATACAAAAATGGGAAATTATAAATTATCTTATCGGTATCGGCCATCAGAAGCACGTTATTATTGGTTATTAATATCAGCTGAAAAAATCTTTATTGTGCATCGCTTATTTTATATTCCACCAAGTTTGTATTCATGTTTACTTAGTAGCAGCCTTCTTCTTCACTGCCTTTGTTGGCACAGTGCTGCGTTGAACGTGTGGACCAGCAACAACTTTTCACGAGCGGTAGTGTGTCCTTGTCTGCACTTGTGATACTAAACAAAAATCATTAGTTGTCCCTAACTCCACAGGGTACCTTTAAGCGTGCAAGCATGGATAACTTCATATTAATTTGCCAAAGTTAAAATGAGAAATTGATTAACCTTCTTTACGTGCTCTTGTTTTGTTTTTCAGGTCTAAACTGGGTCTTTTTCAGTCAAGAATTAGTTTACAGAAAGCAAGTGTAAAGGTAAGAGGGCTCACTCGCAAAGACACAAAGACTATCCCTCCCTCTTAAGGCAAAACTTTCAAGCAGACTCATTTAAGCCATGATACGAAAATAAAAAGTTGTTGTTTGTCTTTGCCTCTCTAATGAGCCCTAAAGCTGGAAAGAAATTCATGTTCTGAAACCACTTAAAGCTTAAAGCTCCAGTCTGTTGCTGTAGTGCAGTGTTGCAATATTGTCTGTCTCTCTTTCATTCCAGTTGAAAGCTAAGAGAAGTGACTGTAACTCCAAGGCGACACAGGCCAGGAATGATTACTTGCTAACGCTAGCTGCTGCCAATGCTCACCATGATCGGTACTACCATACAGATCTACTGCACTGCATACAGGTAAGTCAGGTCGCATAAAGATAAAGATGTGAGTGGTGTGAGAGAAAATTCTTGTCCTTTCTGATGAATGTGGACATTTTAGTAAAACTGCATTTGTATTACACTAATAATACCCAGAGGGATTTTCCAGGAACGGGGACACATTTTCTGATTCGCAAAATTCAAAGTGGGGGAGCTACTTTGAATTAAAGCTGGGATAAAATGTTTGCTTTATGAGTGCACACAGTCAGACTCCCTCTCAGCATCACTGAAGTAGCTCGAGAGGGGAAAAGCGTACATGAAAAAGTGATGATTTCACAGTTTTGAGTCTTCAAAGAAAGTCATAGAGTTCTCTGGATTTATTATTCCAAAGGGGCTTATGTGAAGAAAAAACCTGCAAAATGAGCCATCCTTACTAAATGATTTGTAGGCATGAAATTTGAATTTACACAATGTTGAATGAACTGTAGCAAGAGGAATTCTCTCAAAGCTTTGAGAGTTTCTCAATTTAAAAACTGTTTTGTACCGACGAGACAGTATGAAAGGTCACCAAAGGATGGATGCAAATAAGTTTGCTTTTTTTGTACCGCATCTGGCACTTTCATGTGGCATGCAACTGTGTATCACTGATGACTTGATTGTGAGTTTTGTTAATATGGGTGCGGGATGCAGGTTTCATCATTTTAAGTCATCTTAACCTCATCACTACAAGGTAATCATGTTAAAGCGTTATGACACAGAAGCCACTTGTCAACCCTCATTTTTCTTCCGTCAGTGTTAGCAAGCTGCTGTTTGTGTGTAGAAACACTGTGCTCTATCTGGTACTACATGACCTTTCTGGCACAATCACAGCATCAAAACACAGGAAGGAATCAGACTAAAATATCTGCATGCAATTTTGGTTACAAGACAAGAAATCCAGGTCTGTTCACTAATTTGGTACTTGACTTAATAATAAACTTTATTCATAGAGCACCTTTAAAAATAGAGTTTACAAAGTGCTTGGACAAACAAGCAAAAGCAGGAAACTTGGGAAGACTGTATTACAGAATAAACACTCAATAGTCAAGCCAAACACAAGGAAGTCGAGTCTAAGGTGAGTTAAAACAAGAAGACAGAACAGAAAATGTAAAACAAAAAGAGACAATATGAGTCATTACCGGTAAAAGGACTAAAAGCCATAAGACAGGCAAAACACAGAAAAAGAATGAGAGAGGAAAGGTAATGCAAAAATAGAGATAAATTAAAGAATAAAATCAATATAGGACGATAAGAAGACTAAAATTGAACACAAATAATAAATCCACCTAATCTGTAACAATGATACTTGTGGAGTATTGCCTTAAATGCCCAATGTGTAGGATTTAGTGGCATCTAGCGGTGATGTTGCAGATTGCGACCAACTGAAAACCCTGCATCTCACCCTCCCCTATGGTGGCCGCCAAACTGGCGAAAGGTAGAGATGCACCATTAATTTATCTGCCCGATATTGGGAAGTTTATGTTATCGGCTATTTATCGGTATCTGTGAAATGATCATTTTAGTTGATAATTATAGACGTGATACGCTCCGGTGTGCATAAACTACAGGTTAGGAGATTCTTTCAAAAATACAAAAATGTGAACTTATCAGTTATCTTATCAGTATCAGCCATGAGAAGCAGGAAATTATTGGTATTGGTATGAAAATATCGGCCATCCCTAGTGAAAGGCCCTCTCTAGAGCCAGTGTTAGGTTTGTCCGTTCTGAGCTACTGTAGAAACATGTCAGTGCAACATAGCTCTGCAGAAGAGGACCTGCTCTCTTTGTAGATATAAAATGCTCATTCAAAAGTAGTAAAAACACACTATTCTTAGTTTCAGGTCATTATACCTAATGAAATCATAATTATGCATATTATTTTCCATTTCTGCCCCATAATCCCTCTAAATCTTCCACACCGGACCTTTAATTTGGTAATAATCTAATAATGAGTGTGCATGACAGACAGACACATTCACACACAGAAAATGACAGTCCTTCCCAGACAGGCACACCTCAGCAACTTTGTGAACATAAGCAGCTGAGTGATGGTGATGTCATCCTTTTAAATACTGTGCAAACATGTCAGTCTGACACACACACTCACAGATATACACAGACATCACATGTGGGAGGTTTTTCACAGTAATCAGTCTCAGACATGACTGATTTTGCAGCACACACACACAGAGAGACATGCACATTGGTTATGTGACTTGTTTTTCTTAAGGTGAAGCTCATTAATGTTCCTATCTGCCTGTCTTGCTGTCTTTCTTTTTCTTCGGCTTTCTGTGTCTTTCTTTGCTTTTTCAGCCTTGGATAATTTCTTCAGATTTTCTTCTCCCTCGCCCTCACATACTCTGCCCCTCAGGCATGTATGAGCATCTATAGTACGAGGCCATTCTGAATAATAGATCCTTAGCTCCTTGTGACAGAAGGACAGGACTGCGGGGAAATATGCACATACACAAATACATGTACGCAAACACACAAAGAAAATGAGGGACATTGCCAGAGGGAACCAATCTGCTCGTCCCCTCTCCCTCCACTGCAGTTTTATACAATATTTGTTTTGTTTACAGGTCTTCACCTGAAAGTCACTGATAACGCCAAAATCTGCGTCACAATAAAAGTTATTTTCACAGAAAGTTTTGCTCCACAGCGAAATGTTTAGAAACACAGCACAGAAAACGGCATCAGTGGCAAACATAAGAATAATAGCAGCCATAGAATATATGCATAACCAATACATCCCAGAAAACAGCAACCCAGTTTTTTGTGTGGCTTCTCCATTCATCATGTTTTTTTAGCACTGTCTCCATTTCAGACTATATTTATATTCCTCCTATAAAATCAACCGTACTCTTTGCATTGCTGTGAACACAAGTCATTGGATGTGGCCATGGGAGGACATCTTGTAATAGGGACATATACCTCTAAATTACTTTTAATCAGATAAGTTACAGACAGTGGAGGAAGGAGTTCTTTTACTTAACTAAAAGTACTCATACCACACTGTAAAAACACTCCATTATAAGTAAAAGTACTGCATTTAAAATCTTACATTAAGTGGCAATGAGAAGTTTTCTGTTTCAATGAATTATTATGAAGTAAATGTTGATTGTACAATGTTATGGACATAGAATAAAGAAAGCATCTGTGTTTACATTGGTTCCCCTTAAACCTCGCTATCACTATACAGTTTTGTCTACCACCGGGCACGTGTTCACCAGGGAAAAGGAAGGTTTATTTGCCATTTATTTTCTATTATAGACTAAATGATTGAATAAACTTGCGTTTTTTGTGTTGTTGTTATTTGCGACTCTGAGGAAAACGGAAACAATCCAGTTGTCTTTGTAACAGCAGCGCCAACAATAATACCACTTGAAAACACTGAGGAGGGGTAAGTATGGAAATACCATCAGGAAAATGTACTTAAAATATTAAGTTAAAGTATTCATTATGCTGAAAAATGGCCGCTCTGACTGATCATATGACATCATATTATTACTCATGCATTAATGTTTAAGCAGCATGTTATTGCTGTAGTTCGTTGAGGTAGGTCTAATTTTAATTTATTTAATTTATTTTTTTAATTTTAAAATGATTAGAAATAAGTTAGAATAATTTAAATAATTAAAAGGAAAAGCAGCAAATCCTCACATTTAAGAAGCGTTTGTAAATGTTTACATGAAAAATGACTTGAGCAATGACGAAAATAGTTGCCTATTAATTTTCTGTCGATCTACTTACAGACTAATAGACCAAGTTATGTGGTTTAGTTATAACAAAACATCAAATTTAATATATATTTCATATGCTTTGTATGCAAAACATCTATTTGTAAAGTAACACACCCTGTAAAACAATTGTAGTGCGGTAAAAATGTACAACATTTGCCTCTGGATTGTAGTGGAGTATAAGTAGAAAGTAACAAGTTAAGTATAAGTACTTCAGTCAACAAACTTGGTTACATTCCACCCCTGGATACACATAGTTCTGTGGCAGTGGAAGTTCATCAGCTCCCTTTAGCTAAATCAAGACCTTCTCTGCCTTTAATGTTAGACCATACAGAGGAAGATACTGAGCTGACTGTGAGAACATGTCTGCGAGATAAAAGAGTGGTTATTCTACTGAATGAGGGATGAGAACTTTTGTAATTGAAGGCCTTGTGTAGATCTGAACTTCACTTCATAAACACTAACTACACTGACTGTGGATGCAAGAATAACATGTATCTTTCACTGAGAGCTACTGTCCTTGTCAATGCGACAGTTGTTGTGAAAGGGCAGTGGAGGAACAGCCTGCTCCACATCTCCCTCTGCTGTTGGCAGCCGATGCTCTTTTCACCGCCCGTCTGCCAGACACACACTTACACCTCTGCTGCCCTGTCTGCTCCACTGTGCTGCACTTATTGTTCAGACTGATGCAGTCATTCAACCCAAACACACACAGACACACACACTGACCAGTGATTATGGGGACGGGGCTTTTTCTGGAAGCTGACTCACTCCGTTTCAACACTACCGTAAATGGATGAAAGAAGGAGGGGAGGGAGGGAAGAAAGGGGGAGGAGGAAATGAGCAGTGATGAGGGAACATTTAGAGAGAAGTCAGCCAACAACACACCCTTAATGACATAATTTCCTTGTCAAATTCCCATTGTTTTAGTCTGTCCTGTGTGTGTGCAAATGTTATATTTGTGGCGGTTAAAAACATGTTTTCGTATGTGTTTACTCGCGTGTCTGTTTAAGAAAAGTGAGTGTGTTTGTTAGTGGGAGGTTGCAGACTTGGCCTAAAACATCCCCTGGCCAGCACAGAGGGAGTGCAGGTTTCTGAGAGTGTGAGCTTTTATAAGGTACTTTGGCTAGAGGAGAGTGTGAGCGTCTGAGTATTTGAGAGTTTGGGTGTGTGTGTGTGTGTTTGTGTGTGTGTGTGTGCATGCGTATGCGTGTGTGCACGTGTGTGTGTGTGTCTGCGGTCTCTCTGTTTTGTTGAATTGGAATCTGAACCCCTTCACCTTCCCCTGCAGCTGTTGGAGCGCTATCCAAAGAACACTTCTCTCTCTCTCTCTCTCTCTCTCTCTCTCACACAGCCTGGCTTCCAGCTTGGCAGCATTACCACAGCCTCCCCATAGAAAGGCTGTTCATTTGGATGGCATACTTCATTAAAATGTCTTTATATCGGTGCATCAGAACCTGTAACGATAAGAGCTGTCAAATGAAAACATCTGCTCGGTTTCTGTCCTTCCTTTGACTTTCTACCTCTCATTGTTTGTCTCTTTCTCTTCTCTATTTCCTTTCTCTCTTCCAGAGTTCACTCCATTGAAACCTGTGTTCTGTTGCATAAGGCAACATATTATATATACTCCATTGAGATTAGAAATTATTTTTAGAGTTGGCTGTGATGCCAGGCCAGTGGTGGCATGCATGCATGTGCGTGTAAGAAATCTCTTTGTAAGCTGTTAAATTGATCAGTATTTCTTTTTCTTTATCCATCTTTAATTTAAATACCCACACAGGTGTTTTATATTTGGAACGACTAAACTCATGCTTAAGTTGTCTCACTCTAACATGTGCAACAAAACAAACAGGAGAGAGGGGAAGCTGTCAATCAATCACAGTGTGTACACGCCCACACAGTCTTTAGAGGAGCTCTAATCACACAACATGGGGGTTGTGTTTATATCATATTGTCACCTGAGGGCAGAAACAACATGTCTAACTTTTCTACTAATGTGACTCGTGTTTTTTGAGAACTGAAATTGTGTAAAGAATGGGCAGTCTGCCCAACGATGCATGAATACTACAAAAGCTTCTGGTTTCAGTGGAAATTATATCAATGTGTTAGCAGATTATATGTAAACTATAGCTGCAACGATTAGTTGTATTGAATTAATCACCAGCTATTTTGATAATAAATTAATCAGTTTTAGTAATTTTTTTTAAGAGAAAAAAGTCACATTTCTCTGATTCCAGCTTCTTAAATGTGTCTTTACTATATGACAGTAAACTGAATATCTTTGGGTTGTGGACAAAACAAGACATTTGAGGGTGGTATCTTGGGCTTTTGGAAACACTGATTAACATTTTTCGCCATTATCTGACATTTATACACCACACAACTTATCAATAATTGACAGAATAATCGACAATGAAAATAATCCCAAACTTTTTCTGCATATCCCTTTTTTGTGTTAACAAACTAGTGCAACTTTAAATAACACACTATTTTACAAAGATGGTGTCGTGTGACGGTGATAAATTAATTTGCTCATTATGTCTGAATGAACAAAGTACTGTATGTTGCTAAAGCTTTTGTAGTAAATAGCCTGACTCTTTGACCCTCTGTCTCTCTTCTGTCTGTCTCTTTCTTGACGTCTCCTCCTGATTCACTTGTGCTCTTGACATTATTAAGGATTATAGAATTACATTGAATTAATCCATTCTTCACTGTAAACCAGAGACCCTTCTCTCTCTCTGTCCTCTAGGCCTTGGATGGCAGGATCTACGAGCATGTGAAAGACTACCTGGTAGCGCTGTCTCGTACCGAGCTAGAGGCCTCCCAGGCTTCCCACAACACCTTCCAGTTCCTGTTGGACAAATCCACCAGGGTGAGTCAGATGTGGTGAGAGACAGAGACCTTCTGTATTCATTTAAGTTTAAGTTAGTGCTTGTTGAAATGCAAAACAGATACCAACAACATCAATCTTCTTGACATCATAGCATGATCAAAGTGCTAATTTTGCCAAAACAATGTCTATTTCTTCAGTGAGGTGAATGGAACACCTTGACATTTTGAGTTCATTTGTTATTACTCAGCACTATTTTTCTTACGTATCACGCTGGGGAAATTGTGCCTCGGATTAGAGTTTGGAAGAATTGTTCGCACACAGCATTTTAATAAAAACAACTTGAAACTGTGCAATGCAAGAATGCAAACAAGTCATCTCGAGGGAAGCCAAAAAATAAATGCTGAAACACAGTCAGTAAGAAATAAAGAAATGTTGTGTTTGTGTGTCAGTGTAAAACTTGCAGTCTGTTCTAAATGAAGCTGAAACCATTCTCAAAGGGAGAGGGATCGCTTTATAAGCAAAACACCACACCATGATTGGTTTTCGTTAATACAGCGTATGCAGGCTAGTCAGCAGAGTTCAACACCTCTCAATACACCATCACCTGCAGCAACTCAGACAAGCACCCACTAACACCCAATGACATCATTTAAATCATTTCCGCGTGAAATGACATAGTCACAGGTATTTATCAGCACCAGCTCTGATCAGCACCATCAGTGTCCACCCGAGTTGACATGCTAATTTTCGCCACTTTTCTTGCACGATGCTGTGACATGCATTGAAGTTAAGGAGTTACTTTTCCATTCTTCTCTGTTGAACATTGTTCATTGATTATGAAATAACCACGATAACATTGTTAGGTACAACAGTGCCAGATCAGCAATCAGAAAAAGTGTTCTACTTCGTGTTTAGAGTCAAAGTACTTTTTGTCGTTTTTGTCTGAAGTTACTTGACTTTACTATGCTCTCCTCACAACATGGATGCCATTAAAGTGACACTCTAAATATCAAACCCAGTGTATGTGTGAATACGAAGTACTCACCAACCGAAGGTGTGAAATGTGGCTGCAAAAATGTTTGTAGTTCAATTCGGCGAACAGAAGCCACAGTCAGCGCCTGTTTCTCTGAGGTCACATCGGATTCCAATATAAACTTTTCCGTGGCCCTGGATTAAAACGGTCTCCTTCTGTCTTCCTCTCAGATAATACAAGAATTCAACCAGCAGTTGTTCATGCAGGAGAACCCAGTGTTTCACAAAGCACACGACTTCCAGTTCCAGCCGAGCGAATGTGACACGGTGAGATGCACATAGCTGCACACACGTCCACTGTATTCATATCCATACACATGCAGCTCTGGGCTGTTGGGCTGTTTGAGTACTATGTTGTTGAGCCTGTATTGTTTGTATATGAACCTGTTCACACAGCAGTACAGTCGCTCCATCTCTCCCTGCCTGCCTCTTTCAAACAGACACACATGTGGTCGTTTCCTTCCTCATTCTTATTACGTCCCCTCAAATATTGTATTTTGGATATACTATATGGCTAAAATCCTGAGCACATCTCAAGCAGCTGAGTACCTTTCATTCCGATGATTTTAGAGAATCCCATGAATACATCTGGGGCTGAGAGGCTTGCCAAGCTGGAAATCAGAGAACCATAGCTCTGATCATTCTTATTCTCCAGAGAGATATCTTTGGCTCTTTTGTTTCCAGCCTTTGGATATTTCTTTATGTTAGGATGTACTTGTCCACTTAACTAGTGTCTGGTGACAGCATGCCAGAAGCATGAATCTGCTCTGTGTTCTGATATTAATAATTTCGACGACAAGTGTTACGCGTCCACTGGGGACTTTTCTTTGTAGTCCGAACTTCTTTTCATCATTTACGTAAGCTAAACTTCTTCTGTCAAATCGAAATGGTTGCTGAATGTTAAAAATATTTCAAATTGTCATGAATCGATCAGCACCCATGTGATCATGTTGCAGCCGTAGAATCATGCTGTCTCACCCCTCATGGGGCCTTGTTAAGGATTGGTGGCTGAAAAAGAGACGTCTCCCAGTGGACCATGGTCCTAATTCCTCTACAGCTATCCTTTTCTCTTGTGTCTGAGTCACTTTGTGCTCTCTTGTTTCTCAGCTTCTCTCACTCTCTCTGCCAAATGTTCTTTCCCTCTCTGATCTTTTCCTTTCTCTTATACACAAACTGGTGCTCTAACATTTCTCGAAACAATGTGCTATTCCTTCCCTGTGTCTTCCTAATCCTGTTGCTAACACTTTTCCCTGAACTTTCTTTCCATTAACCTCCCTCCTTGTATTTGTGTGTCTGTGTGCCTGCACTGCTGCTCTTGGGTACGTGGGTGCGCGTTTGCTCTGCTGTGCGTGTGTATGTGCGTGTGCCAGACTCTGAGCTCGGTGCAGCAGTTGGTGGACATTGAGCCGTCGCCCGTCAGTGCCATGAGAATGACCCTGGCACAGGTAGTCTTAACTGTTGTTAGCATTCCCATCCTCATTCCTGACACAAAACATGGATCATCTACTCCATTCATGTCTATTTATTTATATGTCTGTCTTGGTGACATTCACTTGATTATGTACATGTAACTAAGCATGGGAAATTATTTTAATAATGTTTAACACCTGGTACGATGATTGGCATTCCACTGAAAATATATGTGCCTTACATAAAATGACTGCTATTTATGTATAGACACATTGATTTGCATAGCACACTTCATCATCAGTCTGGTGTATGCTCAGAATCAAACCCACTGCAAAAGAAAATCTGATTTAGAAGAATAGATTTCATATTCTGTTGAAAAATGATGATAATTCCAAGGTTATGCATATTTCTCTAAGTCTTTAAAGGCCTATCTGCCTCTCTCATAATGATGGTTTAGGAAGAGAGGTCAATTAAAGGTAACAATAAAACACTGAGTCAGGTCACTGACCTGAAGACACAATGTTAAAACATATTATACATGTCACTCTCTTCTTAATGAGACTGCTTAAATCTAAGGTTTTTGTTGGACAGCTGCTTTCTTCCATGACTTAACCCTGCACTCCAGACAGTTAAAACACATTAAAACAACAACACTAACCTTTACATCCAAATTACCTTTCTTGGCAAGCAGCGTGGACCCATCCCTCTTCCTAAACAGAATGTAGTGTAGCCTTTACAACATGTCTAGCCAGCTTCAACACAAAGACTTTGTACACAGGGGATTATGAGCATGTGCATGAGAAACACTTTCAAAACTTTATTCATCTTCACAACTAGCAGTCGGATCCATAATCACACAAATGGTGTGTGTATATTTTCCTCTTTTATTTAATTACTGTAAAAGTTATTGCAAGGAACTTAAGTTATCAGAACCCCCATGTGTGTCGGTAACATACCCATGATGACTGTTGCATGCTGCAGCATCAACACACAGGCGTGGCTGTGATTACACCTATGTCATCATGACCACCGCTGGTGTAAAAACTAAGAATAGTCATGACCAATATGTGTGAAGCTCTGAATTACTGGTTCAGATGAATTCAGTCACACACATCGTTTTAACTTATGTTTTATGTAACAATAGAGTAATCAGACTAGAGTAAAAAAGCAGCAATTGTTTCACATCTTTCTCATTTGATACCTAAAAAACTCATAATTCCTCTGACTACTAGCCTACACTATCTACCTACTATTGCCCTAGTCACGCAGTGTTTATCAGTCCTGGTCCCGGGGCCCCCTGCCCTGCTTGTTTTATGTTTTCCAACTCCAACTCTTGATTCAAATGATCAGCTTGTCCTCAAGCTCTGCTAAAGCCTGATGACGACCCACTCAGATGTGTTGGGGCAGGGAAACAAAAAGCAAGCAGGGCAGTGGGCCCAGGAACAGGATTGAAAAACACTGCCCTAGTGGTTGCAATGGGTTATATTGTGAGACAAATAAAATAGTTAGTTACATTAAAACATACATGACCTCACTATTTAAACAATCACAGACATTATCAGAAATATAAACTAGTAAAGCTTTAAAGTGACTCAGAGTTACTGTTTTTATCTTTCCTCTGTGTTACAGTAGTAAGGCGCACAGTACCAGTTCAGAATATGTCTGAGAACATTTTAAAGCCAACCTGTCCTGTGATCTGGTGTTAAATTAGCCATTACTATAGATGGGTTTCTGAGTGTTGTCACCAGTGAGATGCATTCACATGCAGGGGGTTGAAAACAAAAACTTTTGTGCTTTTTGTGCTGCCTGTTGATGTTTTCACTCACAGATAATTTGTCACTCTCCTGTAGAGCTAAGTTTGTGCAGTCTGGGTTAGCATTATTGCTGCTACTGCGTGCTGTTTTCTCACGGGAATATGTGTCATGTCAGCCAGGCACAGCTGACAGATGTCTAGCAAAGGTGGCATGTGGTTAAAGATAAAAAAAAGTGTTAGAAATGCAAAGATGAGTGTTGCATACATTTGCCCTTCTACATAATAATTTTGTTGTCGTTGCTTTATTTCTGAATGTTTAAAATAATGTTATCATGACAAAGTACCAATGAGTTTTCTACCCCGTGCTGCGTATGCATCTTTTATTGCTTGTAAACAAGAAACCCATCTATTAAAGCTAATTATCTTTGCTGCAGTGATATTACTATCAGAGCTCTGTATACCCTGCATTGTCTTGTTGCTCCAGGATAATGAAACAACAGAGCTGTATTTTCTTGGATTACTGAACAACACTGTTATGACAGTGGCGTCACAGCACTGTAAAGCTGTCATACTGTCATATCTTTGTGAGCAATACACTTCCAGCACCAAATGACTCATTAGATGCTGTAACCTTTTTGTTTTTGCATCATCTTTTGAGATATCACTGCGCTGTCATCGCTCTCCTGATGATAAATGAGTCAAATGTTTGGTGTGTGTGATTTCATTTGCACATTGATATGTGTGTTATGAGTTTAAAATATGATTTGCAGCAGGTAGAATGACCGCCTGCGTACTTGTTTTGCTTTTCTTTTTTTGTTGTTGTTGTTTGTGTGTGTATATTTTCTTTGTTCGAATCTGTGTGAGCTCACTCTTACCAAACCATCACACCAGAATCAAACTACATCCTGAATGTGAATAAGCAAAGGTTTTAGCCTTGTTTGACGAAACTCTGTCCAAATAATAAGGAATTGTGTTATTTTAAATGTCTGCATCTACAATATAACTAAGACTAAACTAAATTGGATTAAAGATGTAGGCATTCTAGTCAGGTTTACAAGCAACTCTTTACCTCTTGGTTTATTAGGATAACACCTTTAATGTGTTTTTCTATTTGCCATTTATGCATATAATCAGTCTAATCATAGAAATGTATTTGTCACAGTCACAGAAGGCACAAACAGCTGTCTGTACTGCTGCAGGTTGTGCAAACACCCTGCAGCACACACACTTTTTTAAAATCCGTTGAAACAGCTCACATAATAATACAGCTGCCTCGACTTAAGTGTGATACAGACGCTGTTCACTGTGTTGTATTATATTAGTCAAGACAGCGGTACGTCTCTGGAAGCTGTGCAGAGAGATCCTTTTTTAGAAAACAATTGGAGCCTAGTAGATGTCAAAATGATGCAAATTTGCGTTAGTAAAGACATCTGTATCTTGTTTTTGTGGCAAAAACATCATTTTTTCTTTTACATGTTTGCCTTAGAGTGAGGAGATGATACAGAACAAGAGTCCTCAGCTTTAATTAAATCAGAGACGTTGCGATTACATCATGTGTCTCAAAATTTTAACTCACACTTTCCCACCAGCATATTCTGTTCCTCCCAAACACACAAACTACCACACTCTTCATCCCTGTGGTTTGAGAATAACACAGTTGTCCCATACAGTACTCAGAATGACTGTTATTATGACAGTGGAGGTTGTTATTGAAGTACAGTACGATCACTCAACTGTGCTGTACTTCACTTTTCTCTTAGCTGGCAGGCTGACTGGACATCACTTTGCCTTTTAATCACTTCAGTAGTAGTTACTAATGGCTGACCCTGATTAAATAAATTAAAACTTGACATTGGCACATTAGCACATTTCAAATGCAGTCTGATTAACATAGGTCATATCTGCTAAAGGTCCCCACTACATCATCATAATTGAAAATATAAAAGAAAGATTAGTTTGTACTGTACTGCGCTGTGTCTTATATTGGCTCGCACAGTTGTTTCACATTGACCAGCTGAACACTTTAAGCCTTTTTTAGGGCTAATCATAAAGCTGATATACAAAATGAGGAGAATCAATGAAAGGTCACAGGCAAGTTGAAGATTCATGCAAGTATTCACATTTTCCCTGCGACATGTAGATGCTGGTAGGCCACCTGAAAGAAACTTTATATACTCCACAAGCTCAATTTTAGCAAGCTATCAAAGCACACATTAACTACCCTCCATGACACGTCAGTTTAGAGCCACTGTTTTAATCTAGTTTTCTGCCTCGCTGCCTTAACTCCCTGCCATACTCCTTCGCCTGAATGTAATTAAGCCGTAAATCTCCCATGTAATACTCTTCGTTTCACACCTATACTTAGCCAGATTTATACCTTCTTGTTACTGAAGCAGCACATAATTAATAGATATGATGTGCATGGAAACTTGCAATTAAAATATCCTGTACTTTAAGTCTGGGTAACACACTTTTATTATCAAATTATGGGAACAGCAGCCTCTCAGGCCTGTGAACACAAATCAATGACACTGAATGTATGTACATCCTGAGGCTCAGTTTGTTTTTGTTTAAAGTGGCAATTATCTTCAGTCTATAGCCAGAATAGATGTCATGCTTTACATTTTTGCTAATTTTAGAAACATTACGGGCCACTGATATATGCCACATAATTTGCCATCACATATAGACACATAGATGAATGGAGGACATAGGTTAGGATTGTTAAAAAACTTAAGCAGCGGAGTTACATGTGTACTAAAAGTATAATTTTTGTATCGCTAATCCTGTATAGTCAGCATTGAAAAGATCAAACTTGAGTCACTGTTTTAACTTAGAAGTGCATTCTTGTGGATCCCTTTACTCATAGTAAGAAGCTAAATGAAAAAGTAAGTTTTCAGGGTCTTTAGAATAAAGTTTACGCTGGTTCTGTCCAAATGGTAAATGGTGGAAATAGGTGCGTAAACTCAGAGACACATTTAATACGTCTGTCTCTCTAGAAACACTTTTTATTCAGAGAGTCGTGCTGATTCTTTTACAAGCTCACATGTGTTTTTTTTTATCTAGAAAAACAAACAAAAGTGAAATTCAAAAAGTCCTGTCCCCATGCACCTCCTGCTTTCTCTGAAAGTGCACATCTAAACACACAGTTGCACAGACGTTCACACACACACTCGCGCTCTTTCACATGTGGTTCGGATAGCATCCAAGAGGATAACAATAGAGCTTTGCAACACACGCTGTATTAATTACGTGAGAAGGAAATCTTTCTCACACTTTCTTTAGCTTAATCAACAGCTTCTGCACATCACACACCTTGTGCTGTTATTGCCAACAGTGTACTTATTTGTGCTTTTATGTGTGTTTGCTTGCCATGCTGGTGTGTGTGTGTGTGTGTGTGTGTGTGTGTGTGTGTGTGTGTGTGTGTGCGCGCGCGCGGGGCTGGGTGTGTGTTTACCCATGCCTGTCTGGTATGTGTGCGTGTGTTTGTCTATATTAGAGTCGTCAGCTGGAGTCGGAGACGGGAACGACGGAGGAGCACAGTCTGAACAAGGAGGCCAGGAAATGGGCAACCAGAGTGGCCAGAGAACATAAGAACATCATACATTACAAGAGAGTAAGATTGACACACACACTCACATGTGAATAAGAATGAAGGTCAACACACACACACTATTTCTAATCAGTGTTTGTATGTTTGATTTTCAGTGTCTGGAGGAGTGTGAGAGTCATGGTTTGCCACCCACAGAGCAGGGCAGACTAGACCTGGAGATGAAGATAGAAGACACCAAAGAAAACATGCGCAAAGCTGAGGTCTGTCAATATTTATTTAACATCACAACACTATTTAAAGGGTACGTTTAGGTCTAAGGGAGTACTACTGCACATGTGAAAAAAGTTGTGTAAAGCCTTTTGTGGGTCCAGAGGAAGCTGCATGTGATCTGATAAATTGCCTCCGGTGATGTCACTCAGTGACTCAGTTGCACTGTGGGTAATAGGCACCAGGTTTTGAAGAGTAGTCAACTGGTCTAGCAATGATTAAAATCGAGAGCAAAACCAGACATGTCACCTTTTATAATCCACACATTCTTCTTCCTTTTCAAAACCTGGGGCCTACATTACCCACAATGCAACTAAGCCACTGAGTGACATCACTGGAGTCAATTCATCCGTTTTCATACCGCTTCCTCCGGAGCATCAAAAGACTTTATACTACTTTTTTCACATACTGTATTCGTTAGAACTCCCAAAGACCCAAAACACTTTAATGTGTAAAATTGGTGGAGTTACCCTTTAATAGTGGGTAAATAATGGGATATGTTCCCTTAGCACTGTTGTGCCACTGTCTGCATTTAAACTCGACTCTGTGTAAATTTTGGATGGGTTCCCTGGCTAGGCTCCAGCTCTTAATACCATGCACAGGCTGCATTGGTATGGAGAGCGGATGGATGGATGGATGTTTCCTCTTTTTTAAAATTTGAAAGATGAAGGTTTTCTCTCCCAAAAAGCTTAAGTAAACAGACTTAAGTATATATATTTATGTGTGTAGTTAGTGTGGACTAGACAGTCACTAAAAACAGAGGAAAGTGTGTTCAAGGGGAAAAGGAAGCGAATGGAAAATGTTTTTTTTCCCTAAAATACACACTGTAAAATGTGGTGGTAGTAAATGTTGCATATCATCGTGGACTCACTTACTGCTGCAACATCAATGCAGCATCAGCCTAGCAAACAAGCCCTCTGTTTCAGCGACAAAATAAAATCCAGCCTTGTCCCAGATTTCCTCTGCTCAGTGTTTGGGCTGAGTGACTAATTATTTGGTAAATATCTTAGAGACAAACAGTGGCATTTGGCAATCGGGCTGCTCATCTGCTCGGCTGATGCAGCATGGTGCAGTTAACAAACAGTGGGCAGGATCAATCGATACACCTTTCACATTGTAGGAGATGTCAAATCATTCAAGTTATTTGACCCTTCTTATCCTCAAAGGCCGGTAAGCCCCTGCTCTACGTGGTTTGGATGCATTTACTTTAGTTGTAGACGTCTAAACTCACGTCTAAGCACACGTCTAAACAGTGACACTGTGAAAATATTTAAACTTTCAGAAGTAATAGTATGGTTCTCTCAGATTTCTTGCTCTTTCTTCAGCTCCTCACTTCTCATCTTGTGTTCATACTCCCTCTCAGCCTTTGCACTTGCAGCGATATCTATCATTTATGTATTGATTCTCGCAGATTCAACCTGTCACACACACTGAAAGACATCGCTGCGTCATCTCTCATCCTTCTCAACTCGATTCTGTCCGTTCTCTCACAAAGTCTCTTTTCATCTCTGCTCTTCCATTTCATCTTTCTTCCCTCACTTTGCTGAGCTCATTCTCTAACCTAACGCTGCCTCTTTGCCTCCATTATTACCTTTCTTATCAGGCTTTCACATATCTGGCACCCTCTGCTGTCAGGTTTGGTCTAAAACTAGTGTGATCACTAGTTCACTAAACATCCCCTCAGGTTTTTTTTTTTAAATTAATGAGCAGATTTTATTTCACTTTTCTGCTTTTACTGATAGACACACTTTGATTATAGTCTACCTCCAACTGCAAGAACACTTTTAGTAGCTTGTGATCTCACTTTCTACATTAATTCTCTCGCTGAAGAGTGCAAACATATGACCACCACTCCACCTTTTTTCCGACCCCACCCTCTCTGCCTCTCTGTTTCAGTCTCTCTCACTCACACTGTCGTTCTGCTATTCTTCGCCCTCCTAGGCCAGCATTACCTCGAGTAAGATGATGAATATTTTATGGGCTCATTTGGTACAAATGGCTTCATCACAGAGCTCTTATCACAGAATTATAGAGGGAGTGAAAGCAGTACAAAAGACATTATCCAGGTTTGATTACAGTGTTATCCGGATAGCGATTGTGCCATTCTTTCCTTTAACATGAAGTCCCATCTTCATCCCATCAGGGAACTTGTCTTGCAGTAGCCTTTTCAACACCTTATTACCAAGAAAATGAAAAGCAAGGCCTATATTTTTGATTTGTCGATAAAGATATTTTGAGGCATCTGTAGTCAGTGGAGGAATGCATATTGTCTACTGCCAGCTACCTCACTGGTGTTTCAGAAGCAGATGTCTGAAATGTAAGCTTCAGGTTTCTGGCAGCCAGTAAGAAAGATTGATTGCTACCTGTCCTCTTTTACAGATTTTTTATAAATTGCCTAATTTGCTTGTGACAACACCTTAAGCGCTCTGATGGCCAGCTAAGTTTTAAAATCAATGTTTAGAGTCGATGCACCGTCTGAGCTGGACATCATTTACTGTGTGTCAAACTGCAGGCGAAGCTATAAGAAAGATACAAGTTTCAGGTTTATTCAAGATAGGTTTAGCATACATGCTGGAGTGCAAGTTGTCAGCAGGTTTCCTGTCCTGTCCCGTAATTTTTCCATCTGAATATTTTATGTGAAACACGATGCAGGAAGCATAAATATCAATGCCTTGAATCATGTAAAACTTTCAAGAGGTTGCAGACCTAGTTATTAGCCAAACAAAGTGTTTATATGGGGTTTATGATTATTGTTGCCTTTATGGACATAACAAATTGTTATGGGGGAAGAGTAAGGCGATATTTTATTTCTTGTAATATTGTCATAGAAGACATTATCAAAATATCAAATCTAAAGTGTCTGCCCTTTCAAACTGAATGTGTTGCTTTGATTGTTGTTGTCACATATAAAAGAAAAAGAGCAACAAAACTAAAGGAAATAAAATATTATGGACGTTTTATGCTTTTGAATCTATTCTGCAGTGTTCAACAGTACACACCATAATCTTTCGTAGGATCCACTTTTTCTCGCCTCTGTTTGAATGGAATCAATAAACATTGAAATAGACAGTAGAGTTATGTATTCTGGGCTCTCTACAAATGCTGGTCTGCTTTTATGGCCTCTGGCTGACGGCTCGATAAAAGACTCTGAAGCTAGAGACGCTCCTTCCCTGAAATTACTTGAATAGTTATGACCGTAACAAAAATTACCAGCATGATAGAGATACACGCTATGATAAAAGTCAAGTGAAAATTTCACAACATGAAAAATAAACGGCTGTATAAATTATAAATAATGACAGTGTGCCCCAGGCTAACCATGTTTATTCTACTGAAGAAAACATATAAATAAAAAAGCAGTTTTTTTTCTCACTTTCTGAAATCTGTGTTAACTGCTAACTAGTATCAGAGAGTCTGATATTTGAAGTACATCTGCTCTGCATTTCCTATAGATATGTATACACAGTGCATCTTCTCACAGACAAACATTAAAGCCTTCTACCTACAAAAAAGAGTTCACACTATCTTGTTACACTTTCTTGCAAGTTTGTTGCGGTCTTCCCTCCTCGCATACTTTCAAATGCAGCAGCAAGAGCATCTCAAATTCCCCACAGTGATATTAGATGATTATTGGCTTCTTCTCGGCTGTTTTCCTCTTTCTAAGGAGTTCTCAGAGGATGAGAGAGTGAGAACAGTTGAAGCAAGAGAGGCTGTCTCCATACTAATGAGCTGTTGAAGGCTGCTGTCAAACTGGCTTCAGCAGACAAGCTGGCCTCATTACCACGTGGCATCAAAATCCATCAGACACGAGATGCATCAAGATAGAGACAAGACTGTGCTCCCAGCAAACAAAACTAATAAGGAACGGGATATTGATTGGAGGTATCGACTCATAATTTAGTCACAATTTAATCCGTGTTGGTCCTTAATATAAAAGAAATTGATGTGTAAAATGTTACATCTCTGAATTGCTTCTTTTGTCCAACCATCAATCCAAAACCCAAAGACTTATTAAAGTTTACGAAATGATTAATCGATTATCCAGATAGTTGTTAATTAATTGTATGTGGATCGACTAATTGATTAATTGACTTATCATTGCAGATCTACTCACGTCTTTTTCCTATGTCACATTGCTTTGGCTGCAGTAATTCTTCAAGAGCATCAGAATTCTTATTGTTTTACATCTGCTTCCATAAAAGTAAAAACATTGATTATAGCTGCCCAGCTGAGGTTGAACAGTCTGTCCACCAGTGATCTGTACCCACACCACTGGCTGCCAATTCTATTGACTTTAACTAAAGAGTTTACTGCGGCACAGATGGCTAAGCATGTATTGGCCTTTTTTGTACATTTCTCCTCTGTAGTCTGGTATGTTTATGGTCCGGCAGCCGAGGCCGCTGCCTCCTTTAAGCATATGTTGGGTGCTGCTAATGGAAAGGGAAAAAATGGAGGCACTTAAGGAGCTCAGGTCTTTATTGATCAAAGCCAGGAAGTCTGTCTTGACAGCGTGTGTCTGTCTGTCTGACTGCACATCTCTAAGGGAAGGAGATATCAGCTATCAATCGGCTCTGTCAGCATCGGTAAGAAAGGAAAGTGGAGGATAATGAAAGGGGGAATTGATAAAAAACAGTGCGAAACAGCAGGAAACAAAAGAGAAAGGATCGGAGATAAAAGAGAGTTGAGGAGGCAAGATAGACTGAATGTAAATCTCAGGGGTTTCTCTGCTGGTGGTTATAGCATCATCATCATCATCATATTGTCTCGTTAGGAAAGAACACAGCTCATTAAAAGAAAGTACAACAAGATTTGATGATTTGCCACTTAGAAGAGTACATGACATAGATTCAACATATTTTGGGCTGCAAATCAAGTTCACGTCGTCACTCTGTCCCTGTGCTGCATGTGATCTGATAGAGCTGAAAGGCCAAAAAAATTAAAGTAGAAAACTTGATTTAGAGATGACTATAAAATATAACACTGTGCACTGAGAGAGGTGTACCGTGTGTAGAGACAGTCTGTTATTGCAGTGTTTGCTCTGTTCTGCAGGTTCTCTTGGGGTCCTTCTCTCTGCATCGCCTAAAAGAACCCATTATATATGAGAAATGGTCCCCATCTGAGTGCTTACTGTACATAGCAATGTTTGCTAATAGCACATTATATTGTTATTGTCTTGTATTTGTTTTGTTTCTGCATCATGGCCATAAAATATTTTAAGAAATGAACTGAAGATTTATTGCGTCTATTTATCTGTCTAGTGTACAGTAAGTTTTCCATCTCTAGGAAAGCGGTTTCCAGTACCAAATAAACATGAAGCAGGAAGTCTTTCAAACCTGGAGAATTAACTGGCTGCAATCATTGTATGACTTGAAATAAGGCTGGTTAATACCTGCTTTCATCTGTCTAGTGCAGGGGGGTGCAAACTTTTTCCCTCAGAAGACCAAACCTTAAACTTAATGATGGGCCACAGGCCAAAAGCGACTGTCTATTCTGTTGTTATGATGCAAAATTGCAATGAGGATCCAAAGTTTCCTTAATCGACTGCTGCCTGCTGTGCTCAGATTATGCAAATGAATTAATATTGAGGGATTGTACGCATTTTTACCTCACAAGAAAGAAAACAACATAAACATATAATTTAATTTTTTAAAAATCAATTTAGATGTTTGTTTTTTTTTTAATAGAAACATCTGGTGGGTCAAATTTGCCCCACATGCCCCACTTTGGGCAGGCCTGGTCTTGTGTAAGAGGCCTGCTGGTACTCTTGACCCGCAGTGAGACATTTTAGGCACCCCCTTTGATTTAAAAAATAATTAAAAATTATATTTTACAACTTTATTATTTCATTTGTGCCCATCATTCCTCCCAAACATGATAACATTTTACTCAGCAGGTTGACGGTAGTGTTAAGGGCTCACAGTGACTCACAGGTTTACACAGGGTTCAAACAGGTCCCTTTTTAAAATAAAATTGCACTCAAGTTGATGTTCTTTTCAAGACTGATGTGAGAAAAAGTGTATAGGTCAGTTATATATTTGATGTTCTTAACATTTCTAACACCTTCTTTCTCCAAAGACAATAAAGCTAAAAGCCGAAGCTCGGTTGGACCTTCTGCGGCAAGTGGGGGTTGCTGTGGATACCTGGCTGAAGAGCGCCATGAACCAGGTGTGTGTTTTGTCTGAGTGTTGGAGAAGATGTGTACCTATACTGTATATACTGTATGTGTGTGTGTGAGAGCCTCTCCTTCTCTTTGCCTGACTTGTTTCATTCAGTGATACATGTTTGTGAGTGCATTCATTCACACATGCAACCCGCAGATTGTTTTTGTGTGTATATATTTAAATTCTGTCATGCATGACTTCCAGTTTTAGTGCAGTATGTTTGTGGGTGAGTGTGCCTGTTTGCAATATGTGTATAAACCCCTCCCCCTTCACTCTCTCTGTGCATGCTGTAGGTGATGGAGGAGTTGGAGAATGAACGTTGGGCCAGCTACACTTCCCACGATCCCTCACTGTCGGTGAGACACCTCCCCTCACTGTGCACGCGTCGCTGCTTTCTTGCCAAGCCAGCAGATGTTCTTACCTTTTTTCTCACGAAAATAGAACGCGTATTAATAAAATTTGCAAACATTGGATGCTAATAATAATTCATACAGTACATGTATAAAATATTTTGGCACTAATTTTAAAGTTGCGGCAGTTTATGACTTGGCAGCAAAGTGCAAATCTCACGTCTACAAATCAGAAGTAGCAGAGTATGTTTTCACCACATTACACAAGTTGTAGCTGATGTGTGTTGCATGAATGTTGGTTCCTTTTACTCACTTTAAATGAAAATCACCAGACCACTGAATTGTGTCACTGTATGTTAGTCATATATCTTCTATTGGCCCATCTGTTTGCCCAACAGTTTGTCTTGTTGCACTGCACTGACTTCCCCATGAGGCAAATTAGTGATTTGTGATATTGAGCTATTTAAATAAAATTTGACTTGACTTAAATTAAGAACACACAGAAATGTAATTTAAAACTCTAGGGCTCATAATCATGGACTTTTCGTCCTTTATGATTTCATTATAAGTGAAAACCACCAAGCCAGAACCGTTCTCCTGACAAATCACTTCCTGAGTGATGTAAATTGCAAGATAATTGACCTCAGCCTCTTCTGCCTAATCTTCTGTCACACCAGTTACAGCCTCTTAAAATGGCCCACATCCCATCTGGAATACTGATGAAGTCCTCACACAACTTGCAGTTTTTATTTCATGACCCTTAGCTTTACTGACAAGATAGACTAAGTACAGATCTGAAGCCTGAAGGGACCTTTTTATCACCTCATTGTGTTTATTAGTGTGAATGCATGTCAGAGGGGAGGAGGTGGACTCCAGGCAGTTCCACATCACTCTTTCCTCATTACTGGCAGTATTAGATTGTCTTTTTTCCTACTTTATACATCATTCAACCATGAACAAACAGATTGATATTTTGGGAAATACTCTTGGTGAGAAGTAGTGTCACAATAGCAAAAGGGCGAGGACCCACATGCAGATACACAGAAGCAGCAGGTTGAAAACAAAAAGCGTGTCCAAAAATCCAAAACTGCGAACAATAAAATGGCGGGTGACATAAAACTGGTGACAAAAAGGCAGGCAAAGGAAAATACCAATGCAATACAAAAACTGAGGACAAACCAGAAAACCACAACAAATCAGGAACAGAGGGAACACAGGAGACGCATGGACGAAAATAGACGAACCAACAAAGAGTAAGGGAACAACACAGACTTAAATACAAACTAAACTACCGAGGGGATGAGGTGCAGGTGGAGAGACACTGCTAACAGTGCAGTGCTAACGAGGCTGACACAGGAGGGAAACAGAACACTGGGAACACAGGTGGCAGGAGGTAGAAAGTAATAAGAAGACACAAGAGGATATAACTACAAAAGAAAACAGGATATAACTAATCAAAAACCAAAACCATGACAGTTAGATGTGATGATTGATGCCACTCTAATGTATGCATGCTAAATATGTAGCTAGGACTAGGAGCTGGTTAGCTTAGCTTAGCCCTTGGCAAGAAAGAGCACAAGTGCATTTCCCAATTCTTTAGAACCACTCCCTGAAATTAGATTTAAAAGTGCCTACATTTCCCAAAAGTGATGTTACAGTAATACCTCTGATGGGTTTAGTTGGTATTTTTCTTAAAGCTAGATGTGATAAAACTCATGCCAAATTTAATGTAACCTCTAATTATGCTCAATTAATAATGCAGCATTATATTCTGTTTCCTCGTGTGTGTGTGTATAACTGGATGCGTACGTGAGTTATGGATATTTATGTGCATTTTTATTTGTGCATTTGTGTATGCATTTCTGTCTCTCCGTTGGAAATATGGGGAGTGTATGTCCATGAGTGTAATCCCACACGGGACTTTGTTGGGAGGTGTGTGTTTGTGTGTGTGTTTCTGTCTGTCAGCAGGACTAAACATAGTCGGCCTGCTCGGTTGGAAGCACTTGACACTCTGCTCACATGACTTTGCAGCTTACAGCTAACACAAGAAAGATAGAGCGACTGAGTGTGAGAAAGGGAGAGAGAGTCGTGGGGGAAAGGGGGAGAGTTGTGCAGTGAAAGAGGGGGACGATTACTGAAGAAGAGAGATGGGGAGGGGAGAGAGCGAGCTGAGAAAAAGGAGAGGTGGTGTGATGTGAGGGAGAGGGTGGAGGGGAGAGGTGAGGAAGGAGTGGCATCACAGTGATAATGTTGAGGTAAAATTGGATGCAGAGGTGAGAGAGATGGAGGGATTGTGAAAAACTGCAGAGAACATAGATGAATATGAATATAGAAGGCCCCAGTATACAGCAAAATATATTAGAATTTGCAAGGACAAAATGGTGACCATGTTTCTAACGTCTGACACATTTCCAAATACTGCATGTAGGTGGTAATGTGAACTTTTGCATTTTATTTATGTGTCCCTTAGGCATCGGTTCAACTTTCTCTTCCTTTATTTATAAGCTAAATTAGTTTGAGGCGAGACTTGCTGAAAACTCCTCCATCTGGCATGGGTGTCATTAATAGCACAGACCAGGAGGCAGTTTGAGTTTTCAGGCATTTGACAGCAGTTCAACAGCCTTTGATTTTATTCGGAGTGTACTGGAGCCTTACGAGACTGACAGAGGCAAAGAAAGAGGGATTATAATAACAAGGTGCAAAAACACAAAAAAGGAAATGATGAAGAAGAAGAAGAAGAGGAACACAGGATTGTTAAAAGCAGTTTGCTGATTAAGGAGCGATTAAGAGAGGACCGATGGTCAGAGAGAGAAGAAGGGATGGATGGATTGTGAAGAATAATCTGAGGAGGAGAGCACAGAAAAACAATGGGAGTGGGGAGCGAGCACTTCCCTCTATCCTTTCTTCATTCCACTCAACTTTATTATTACGACTATGAAATACTGTAGGCCAAATCTCTCTGCCAGCCACTGGCTTCATTACAATATCACTTTCACAGTTATTACCTCCAGGACCAATAAAATCGGCCATTGGTCCGCATCTCAGCTGTACAGTTGGTAGATGTAATTTTTTTGGCGATATTTTATTGGGTTATTACTGAAATACGTGCCAGTCATTTTAGTTCAGGGATGAAATGGAATTGGCCCCGAGGCAGGGCAGTGTACCTTTAAATCAATGCAGTAAAGTGGATAAGAGTGACGTAGCACAGCAAACATGCAGCCAACAATAAATATGACTTTGCCACCAAGCCTCAAAATATGGACCTGAGCGGTTGACTTCCATCCCACTGAATTTATCTCTCCACCCAGTCACTTATTTCTTGGCTGTGCCTGAAATCACTCCCTCTCTACAGTTTAAGTACTGTCACTGCACAGGTAGATACTGGAAAATGATTTGCGTACATCTAGGGGAATTAATTAACACTGAGCCTTGTGGCTGAGCCAGGCTACTAACAGGCCACAACACTTACTCTCTTTATTTGAGTGTACGTATTCTGATAGCCCTTTCGCACTGGACAATAAACCCACCAACATCCATGAACATCTGACTCTTGTCTTAGGTGGCAAAGCGCAAAATCAGCATTCATTCTCATGCTAAATGACCCTTCCATTGCACAAGTACTTATTGGCTGCAACTCCAATCACCAGCTTGGTGCTCGTTTTTGCCCCTTTTCTGATGCGATGCTATGGCGTGTGTCGAAGTTATGGTGAAGGATGCTTGGGCTTATATGTGTTACTTTTGGTGAAAAATGGCATGAGTATGTAACTTCCTAACACTATATATTACCCTAAATAATTTGCATGATGGAACAAAAGCAATACTATGAACACTACACTACTTTCTCTTAACAATCCCTTAATGCAGGTTGTTGCATTCTGTACTGTAGATGTGAAAATAACTGTTTGTAAAGCAAATAAGTAAGAATCATGCAGTGTCTACTGTTTCAGTTGTAAAGGTATTTAGTAAGCTATCCCAGTGGAAAGCTTTGATAAGAGTGTGTTAATTTTTAGCAGGGAACACCTTCGGACCACACCTGACGGTTAGTGTTTCCCTTGAGAAAAGGATTCTTATTTCTAGGGGATATCAGCTCATATACAAAACACACATCTGTTTTGTTCTGCACTGGTGTCGAGTTTACTGTGTCAACAGAAATCTGATGACTAAACACAATGACTTAGGAATGGATAAACGCACACACACATACACACACACACACTCCATCTCCATTGTTTTGGCCAGCTCAGTTTGCTGTGTGTGATGGATCTTTCTACCAGCTGGATCACATGACCTTCATATAAGCCAGTGAAATTCTCATGGAACAAAAGAGGGAGGGGCTGGATCATATGAAACATTAGTCCCTCTACACCTGTATCTAAAAGCTGCAGTAACCACACTGAGCAAGACAGACACACTCAGGCAGGAAGAAAAGGTAAGCGTTCCTATAGATGAAGAGCATTAAGAGAGGGCAAACACACAGGAAGAGGGGAACAAGGTAACATGTCCCAGTGTGTCTTTGTTTGATAAGATATACACGAGTTGGTGGAAGTAGACATTGGGATAATTATAACATAGCAAGATTGTAAAGGCATTGGTACATCAGGAGTTAGAGTCAAGAGGTTATGTAGAAAGTAGTTTTTTATAAAGCTTTTTTCAGTATTTTAGCTGTCATATATATCAACGTCTTTTGTTTATTGGATCTGGAGTATAAGAGTAATGTTTATTTTTACTCTGCAGTATGAAAGGTGACCTGATCTCTTCATATTTGTCCTTGTAGTTATCAGAGGTTTTGACTTTACGTGGCTGTGTTTGTGTTTGTGTGTTAAAGGGCACAGTGGACTTGGAGCGTGAGGAGGGAGAAGAGTGTGAAGAGAACATGGAGGTTTTTGACGACAGCAGCTCCAGTCCTTCAGGAACCCTCCGAAACTACCCGCTAACCTGCAAGGTCCTCTACTCATACAAGGTATAAACACACACACACGCAGACAAAGACACACAGTCTTCGCTTCTGCAGTTACATGGTCACACACATACACATATCAAATGTCTGCAGCTACCTGCTCAACCACAACACACAATATCACACACAATCACTGACATCCAAATACACAGGGAGACTAGTTAAATGTCAGTGTTGCATTTATTGGAAATGCGACTCTGTTTGTTTTCAACAGCGTTAAAATGTAATTAATTGATTAATTTTAAATAATTAATGATTGGGTCAGGTAGTATGGAGTATTTTTACTGCACTATTTGAATGTCTTGTACATAGAAGGAATAAATCAGAAGGAAAAAAAACAAGATGTTTGATTTCTACTGTGGATCAACCGATATGGTTCTTTCAGAGCCAATACCGATTATTAATAGTCAAGGAGACCCAATAACTGATGTACAATTAGAGTAAAATTTAAAATCTTAGTGTCAAAATTTAGAATAGTCAGTGATGGAAAGTAACTATGTACAGTTTACTAAAAATACCGACTGAGATAACTGGAAAAGTGCTGAAAATCAGATCCAATATTCAGTCTATCCTTAAAAAAAGGACAGAGTTATACATTTAATAAGCTACATGTATCACGAGACAGTCGAGGTTTAAGGTGCTCTGAGGGGAACGATATTCCCTCCACTTTTTCGGTCAACTACTTTTTTTCCATTCTCACTCCCTCTGTCTCTCTTTCTCTATCTTTGACACTGTTCTGTGTGTCTCTCCTGCAGGCCTCTCAGCCGGATGAGTTAACGATTGATGAACAGGAGATGTTGGAGGTCATTGAGGATGGAGACATGGAGGACTGGGTCAAGGTGCACAAATACACACACAGATGTGCATTGTGATTACATTAACAACAACAGAAGCATTATCTGATGGGCTCTGTTTGGTGTCACAATCTTGTATGGTCTCCTGGTATTCAAATTTCTCCTCCCATGCCTCGGTGAATGCACTTCACTGTGTGTGTCTCTGTGCGTGTGTTTTCCAGGCTCGCAATAAGACAGGCCAGGTGGGCTACGTCCCAGAGAAATACCTACAGTTCCCGACCTCCAACAGTCTGTTGAGCATGCTCCAGTCTCTGGCTACGCTCGATGCTCGATCGCACACCTCGTCAAATTCCACCGAGCCAGAGTTGCACTCCAACTGCATCAACGGAGACACAAACAGTAAGTACGCCGTAAACCAGGCAAGTGGTAAATTATTCTTTGAAATAATTAAACTGCATGCCAGGAGTTTGAGTAAAACAAGCTAGTTCCAGTTGTACCAGTGTAATGAGGTTATTATGTGCCTCTGATTAAGGCATTTTTCTCTTTACTGCTTCGCTGGAATTGCTCGGAATCCAGCTGTAAACAACACTTATTTTGCAAAGCAGGGTGTTATTAGAATAAGCAAGTGTGAGTCGTCTAACTTGCTGGGGGAAACAAGATAAAAAAATGTTTTGGCGGTTGCTGTAATCAACAGAAGTGTGAAGGCAAAACGGCAAAAAATTAAAACAGTGTTCAGTAAAAAGCCTTTGTTTTAGCACATTTACCATCAAACGAGGAAACATTTTTGCTGCTACTATTCTAGTGCCTCACTGGAAGAGAAACAAGGGCTACAACAACTGCCTTAGTTGTGTAAAATTGGGCAAAAAGAGAACAAAACACCAGTGGCTGAAATTGCAGAACAGTTTCATAAAATGACCAAGAGCTGAGATGTATCACAAACATTAACTCTCTCACACACAGTGTGTAATAAAAGGTTCATAATGAGTGACGGCTGGACACTCTTACTCTGCTTTGACTAACGTTGACCGGGCTTGTTGGACTGCACCTAACAGACTGACCAGACTGACCATGGTAACCATTGTTTAAACATGTTTTCACTGCATGCCAAAACAGGAAGATGAAATAACCTCATGAAAGCAACAGTAGATAATTTTTCCTTCCTTACCTCCCCTTCTTTCTTCTTCTACTCTGTCTTTGTAGTGCTGTGTATCTGCTCTAATTGAACACTAGGAGAAGACACATGGGGAAATTCAGGCACCTCATTATTAGTACAGTTACGCCTGTCTGTCTTCTCTGTATCTTCCTCTCTCCGGTGGTGTGTGCCATTCTCGTAATGACAATGAGGGCCAGGCAGACAAGGAACTACATTTCCACAAGAATAATTATTCCCTCTGTGTATCTCTTATTGCCTTCTCTCTCTCTCTGTCTTCCTTTCTCGCTGCAGTGATGTATGTACGCGCACTTTATGATTACGAGGGCCAGGCGGACGAGGAACTCTCCTTTTCTGAGGGAGCGGTGATCCGCCTGTTGAGCCGCGACACTCAGACGGACGACGGCTTCTGGGAGGGGGAGCTAAACGGACGGGTGGGCGTCTTCCCCTCTGTGCTGGTAGAGGATTTCACTGAGAATGGGGAGACCAGTGGAGGAGGGACGGGTGATGTACAGGTATGCTGATGCAATCTCAGACACCTTTGTGGCAAAAGACAGCAAGGCAGATTTAAAATGGAGACTTGCACTCCAACTAAAGTGACATAATTAGTGCATCACTCTGGAGGAGTGAGTCTTATCAGTATTTCCTCAGGGCAGAAATACCAAGGACAGTGTGTAGTCTACGGTGCCACTTTCCCCCCTCTCCCCTCCCTTCCTGGCTGTTGTCCAGTAGATCTATCAGCAGGGCAGAGTTCACAAACAGTGGATCAGAACTGCTGTGTTCCTGCAGGGCTCTGATAAAAACCCGGTGCTGCAATCATAGAAAGAGGTCTTATCTGTGGCACAGAGCGCTGCCCTATTAGAGGCTCAGCAACAGGAAGGATACAGCCTCTCCCTTCCTAGAAGCCTGGAGTCATAACACAACAACTATTAACTTATTTTGAGTCATATGTGGGGAACATTGGTAAAAAATTAATCTGGTTGCTGCCACGGAAACAGTCAAGTTGTATTTAGTGGCACTTCAAACTAGTAAGCCAGCAATGTTTCTGTATTCTTAACAGTGCCTCGCCTAAAAAGACCTAAATCCTAAAGCTGTTCTAATGAACGTTTTTACATTAACAGTGGATGAATAACTATAAAGTGACAAGTGGTTGCTTCTAGCGACAAACGCACAGAGAATTATATGACTCTGCAGTTCCCCACAGCTCTATGAAGCATTTTTGCATCTTTCAATTAGTTTTTTGCTTCAAGAGCAAATTAACTGTTTAGTTAATTCTTGCTGCTCTCATAGCATTAATTTCACTGAATAAAGCTCTAAAACCCCACTGTACACTATCTGCTGCACACCAAAGGGCAGACAGACACAGTTAGCAACTATCTGGTGAACATAGTGGAGCATTCAGCAGCTAAACAGCCTCAGGAAGTGATGGAGACTAACAACAGAGCTAAAAGAGCGTCGACATTGAACTTAGATTCAACAAGTGGACAGAAATACAACTCCAAATTATTGTCAATACCTCTCAGTGTGTGCTGGATGTGAAAATAAGCAGCTGTTTGCTTACGATGCTAACGATGATAACGATGGCCATGTTGATTTCTTTAGCTTGTGCTTGTGGGCCCAAGGGGCCAAAAAAGTACAATAATGTAGATTTAAGGATCTAGACTTAGCGCCGCTTAGCGTCTCCATCAGGGCAAGGCAATTTTTGATACTTTTTTCCTTTCAATTTTTCACTTATGGTCTGAATTATTGAAACAAATAAACCTTTTGTTGATCAGGCAGTATTTATCTGTTTCTGTCCCTTTCCCCAGATTTCTCCGTCTCTGAAGCTGCCATCGTCTCTGCCACCTCTTCCACTCTATGACCAACCTCCTATCAGCCCTTTCACCAGTCCCGAGACCTCAACCCCGCCTCCTCTTCCACGCTCACCCTCCGCCGCACTTAATGGGGAGCACAAGCCTCCACCGCCCAACTCGTCTCACAAGGGACCGCTATCCACCCACAGTAAGCCACATACGCACGTAGTTAATTGCAAAGAGGTCATTGTGGCTTTTTACTGTGAGTATATAGAAATGTTCCTTTCTCTCTCTCTGTAGATCAAAGCTCTGGCAGGAGTCCAGTGTCTCCAGGATTTCCTCAGCCACTGAGATTCACCCCTGAAGGAGGCCCGGGCAAACTACGACCTGTTAGTATAATACTTATTCAAGAAGTGTGTTTGCTTGGATGTCATTTTTTTGACGACAAAACTAATATCTCTAGTTTGATGGGTCCAATAATGTTCTCATCACAGTTTCGTTTTTAGGTTCACAAAGCAAAGTTGGCAAAACTTGTTGAGTTGAAGCTGTCTGACAGACTAGATTTCACTTCATACATACATCAGGTTGCTTTTGTCTAAAACGTCAACAACAGAATGTGATAATATGCTAATCTTTTTTTTACATATACTCAGTTGAAAACAGTACAAAGACAATATATATAGTCGGTGTCTCTGTAGCAAATGATTGTGTTATATTTTTATTTACGTTTTACACAGCGTCCCAACTTTTTTGGGGATTGGGGTTGTAAGATGAGAAGGGGTTGATTTGTGGCTTTTACGCATGTTGCGGTTTGTAATTATAGTGTATTTGTGAAATGTTTGAAAGACTTGTTTCCTCCACAGTTATGTAGGTCATTATTTAGTTTTTTGTCACATCGCCACAAGGCCAGCTCAAGATCTTAGATCAGCAAGGACTTTTTACTTCACATTCTTCGGCGTAACAAACTCAGTTGTTCTCGGTGCGTGTTTTATCAGAGTTTATTAAGTGGATTAGAGAATAAATGGCAACAATCAACAAGCCAATCAACAAAAAACTCAACAAATCGACAACAATATGCTCATTTGTCTACTGTGATAGTAAACTGAATATCTTTGGCAAAAAGAGCAATTTGTTGACACCTTTATGAAATTGTACCTGGCTTTTGACTGTATTGTCTTACGTTTTATTTACCAAACCTATGAATCAGTACACTACAGATACGTTATAATCTATAAGAAAAATAATTGTTTGTTGCAGCTCTATATAATTCAAACTTCATGGTACATGGTTCTCTCTTTACTCCTTTTTTTCCGAAATGTAAAGGTCAGTCTTGATTAAAACGAATGCCCTTTAAATACCGATTGGAGGATGGATGATAACCATTCAAAACACTGTGTTTACTAAGAAAAGGCTCTAAAATTAGAGAATAAATATTCTTTACTTTGTGTGTGCCACAGCAGGAAATGAAAAATATGCTGTTTGTCAAATAAAGAAAAGTAGGGCATCTCTGTCATTGCCTGTTTCCTTCTTAAATTTACATTTATTATGTTTCCTTGCAGGTGCGAGCAGCTCCCCCTCCACCCAAACAGCACCCCCGAAGACAGCAGGAGAAGAGTGACAAGACGGAGGAGGTGGAGATCACACTGGTGTGACAGACAGACAGGCTGGCAGGCGGTTAAAGAGACATAAAAAACAAAAACAGATGACAGACATACGTATCCTACAGGCTGGGGAACTGAACTGCTCTGAACTGAAGTCGGCTTAAATAAAGTGATGTGAAGTAAACTGAACTGAAGCACGTCCGACACCCCCGGCCTCTCCGCATCTTCTCTCATCCTCAAGTTGAGGAGGAGAGCAGAGAGAGGGCAGAGTATCCAATTAAATAATCTCCGTATTAGCTTCCTAATGAAGTGCAGCAGTAGCCGCCCCCACGTCCCTCTCCGCCCTCCCCCGTCCTTCCATTCTTGCCTTAAAACTTCACCTCAACGGGCAGCAAACCCGAGCACACTGAAGAAGAGGAAGAGGAGGAAGAATGTCTAGAGAGGGGGAGTGTGGGAAAGTTAATGATGGGCTTGGCAAGTTTTCTTTTATCTTGTTAAGCTTACTTAAAGATATTGTAATTAGTTTTTTCCTCCTTCAAAGGAAGATAATTCTGCTACGTTTCAGAGATTTCACTTTTTTCACCCACTTGCTAACAAATAATTAAATATGAGAAAAGTAATTGAGCCCTGAAAGTGACACAATGTAGTTAAAGACAAGCCAAAAATATAACTCAACTCAACACATAATAATATTGTTTTGTTCAATACATTAAAAAGAAATGTAAAGCTTTATACTTTAATCATTTATCCAATTTTCCCACGAAAATGTTCCTTTTCAGCACCGCATTTAACATTTTTCTCTTGCATATACTGAAAAATATAATATTCGGAAAATTGCTTGTATTTGAAGCAATGTAGAGGGTGTGTGGCAAGATAGCTGAACCTTATGTTTCCATTCAACTGCACCAGCTACACTATTGTAATGCTAATCATCCATATACTGTATACTGCATATACTGCATACAGCTGAAGCATCACTGTATAAAGTACACGTTTTAATTCATTAATTCATTAATTCTGTCTGTAAACTTCCAAATAGCTTCCTTGCATAGAAAGTAACTTGCTAGCTAAAATGCGTTAGTTATTGTTACAAGAGTTTATACACTAATGCTTCAGTATAATATATTGCTGATTTACAGTAGGTTCAGTAGCTGGAGTAGCTTTATGCCCAAAAATAAGCTTCAGCTTGGTAGCTAGCAAAAAAGCTTTGTGCTAAGTGTGTTTAGCCACCAGTGTTTTCAGGTAAGCTAGTTAGCCACACAACTATGCAGTAAGAACAATGGGGACTAGATAAATGATCAAATGACAGACTTTAGATTTGATTTGTTTTATGATTTATATTTTTGACTTGTCTGATACATTTCACAAGTGAGCCTGATGAGAGTGAATAAGTATAAAACTTGCCAAACGCGTCATGATTTGGATTGCAGTTGGGGTTTAAGTAAATGGACAGAGAATCTGGGTGGTGTGTGGACGCAGTGTCCCCCCTCGCCAGCCCTTCCCTCGCAATATATAGTCCTTATCATCATACGTATTCAATGTGTATTAGTACAGTACATTACTGTTGTCATAGGAATGTTTATGCACAGCGTTTCATATAGACTAACTCAGCTGAATGGAATATCATGTCTGATATGTAGTGGAAGTTTTATCCTCATCTTATACTGAAAGGGCATTGTAAATACAGTATGAAGGAGAGAGGAAAGAGGAAAGGGAGGGAGAGGATGAAAGAGAGAAAAAAGGAGGCTGGATCCTCCCTTCTGTTCTTTTCTCCACCTCTCTTCCCATCCTTCCTTTCTTTATCTCCCTCTGTTTCTCTAATGTCTGTTCTGTCCATCGGCAGTCAGTGTGAATCGGTGGCGATCATATACACACACACATTACATTATACTGTATTACGCACACCCTGCTATATCTTCTCTCATTCTGTGACCCTCTGAGCGCTTGGGTTGGTTCAGGAGGAGGTCGATAGTGCTTTCAAAGGCACTGAAATTGTTGGTATTCACTATGTGGTGACAAAGAAAAACATTTATTTGAGATGATATAGACACTGATCATATTTTGGGTCAGGGGGTTTTTATTAATCACAGACTGAACTGTATAGCTTTTATCCCTACAGATCATATCTCCTCTCACATTGATTTTGTTCACCTATAACATATATCCTCGTTTAGTTGACATGGTATTATTTTTCTCTTGCCAAGCAACTCCATCACATCACTATGTGAGTCTGTTTTTTTTTTTTAATACAGCACTGAAAAGATCCATAACAAGAAATTAACCTTTTTGAATTCGATATCATCCATTTGTTCTCCTGCTGTCTCACATTTCAACTATGATGATGGTGTTAGAAATAGAAAACAAAAGAGATGTATAAAAGAAATGCATCGTGCTAAATGGACAGAACTTGCAAACGACATTCAAATGGAGCTAAGTACAATTCTTTTGTGTTTTTTTTTACTCAAAGTAAATAAATCGTCCCCCTTAAAATACCCTTCAAGCCTTTAAAACTCCTTGCCTAAAGGGCAGCGTAGCACTTTTATTTATTTGTACCTTCCCTGGAAAGTAGCAGTACCTTAACACACATCAGGATGAGCAGAAAGGAGTTATTCTTTTCATTCTGACTCTGTGGTGGATCCTTTTTTATTTCAGTGTGACTGATGATCTTCTTTTTTTTTTTATGATCATTATTCTCCACTCTTCCAAAGAGATGGGGAGATAATTGTGGACAATGTAATTTGGTGTTTTCCTTAACTTATAAAAAGAAAAACAAAAAAAAATTAAAGAGAGGGATGTTTTGAATGAAGACCTGGAGAGAATGTGTTTTATTTTTTGGTCATGCGACAGCAGAAGATGTAAAGATGTGTCCCAGCTCCTTCCTACATTCAACCAGAGTTAGATTATGTAGGGGGAAAAATCTAAATAAACTCAAAGCTGTCCTAAATGGATACTAAATGTACTTTTTTAATTTTTGATGTAAAGTACTGTCCCAACATGTTACAGATATATACCTGCCAACCTTGAGGCCTCAGAAATAGGGAGGATTTCGAAACCAAGCAGGGTTTAGGGAAATGTTTGAGATTCAAGGACTGCGTTTCCTGCATTCTGGTGACATTTAAAGAATGACAGTAACTAAATAAGTAAAATGCAGTCAAATAAGTGACGTGGTGCGCCCCTCTGTGATTGACATTAAAAGTTTCCATTAATTAAATCTCCTCGCCATTTCTCTATCCGTCTCTCACTCACTGAGGAGGACGAGGTGCAACATTACAGCAGGGTGCACGCTGTACAGCACCAGAAACAGGTGACTAAAATGGGAAAGAGTGCAAAAAAGCTGTCATAAATCAGGAGAAATATGGGAGAATTGTGACCGGGAGAGGGCAATGAAGAACTCCCAGGAAAATCAGGAGGGTTGGCGAGTATGTAGCCGTATGCAGGAGCTCTTCACAGCTGGAAACAATTAAAACTAATTGTGCCCTGTTGTGAGACAGCTCAGAAATATGACTGAAAGCAAAAATTAAAGCATTCAATCAGTGCTGCTTTCACGTTTGTTATTAAAGTAGCAGTATCATAGCACTTTTCCTGTTGGTACACAGCTGTAAAGGATGTTAATTTCTTGTACATTAACAGCAAAAACAGCCTGAAGTATTAAGAAAAGTATTATTGATATGTAGTTTGGAGTTGGGGCACAGCTTAAGGCTGAAACTGGTTGATCGGCTTCGTCTTTGCAAGGTAGAGTTGAATTATGTCGGATCGAGAAAAGTGACGCAAGTAATGAAGAAAACACAACAAATTAATTCTTAAATTGCATCGGCTTTCAGAAACAACATTATTTGTAGCATCCACACAACGTTTGATAGTTGGAATCAGTTACAGTTTCAGATCCATACCTCTGCTCCTCTGCTGGCGTCGACTTTGAACAGCAGCCTCTCCTCGAGTTCTCTCAGATCTAAGACTTTTCAAACTTGTTTGGAAGTTTATCGTTTACAGCTGCGTCCCACAGAACTCCCCAACATAAATGCTCAATCAGACTTTCTGTTAAATTTAAGATGTATGGCTTTTTGTTGCCAGTTGCTCTTTGAACATGATTATTTCCCCCTTTATAACAGTCCCTCTGGTCCACTACGGTGTTTAATTATTTGGTATGGGCCTGTTTCTGGTTTTTTATGTGTTGTATAATTCTTTTTTTATTTTCCATCCTTCGATTTGGAGCAGCCGCACAGCTGCTGCTATCAACAACATGGTGGAACAACAACTAGCCTTCTCTCTCTCCACAGACTGTGACGGTGACAATAATGAGAACAGGTGCAAAAGTCTTTCTGCATATTATTATTGACTGTACAAAAAAAAACAAAGTTTGTATTTATTGTGTACAAATGTTAATTAATAAAAAAATATTGAAAAGTTGTTTCTCCCTGCTATTCTGCTTTTTGATCTGTCTTTTCTTCTTTTTTCTCCTGTGTGTTTATATCTGAGTATGTAAAAGACTGAGAATTTGACTGTGTGTGTTTGTAAGTGCATGTGTGTGTTACATGGACAATCCAGTCACTGGAAGTGGGTGTGATCATGATAACACTCTCTAAACATTCGAGGCCAGAATTTCCTGAGTGGAGCAGAAGGCAAGAGTTAAACAGCAGCGCAGAGGAGAAGCAGCAACTCTGAACTTTTTATTTGGCTTATTTAACTAACAGGTATTGATTTGTAATGTGATCCAGAGGGAAACAAATGGACCGTTCTCCTTTAAAGTCCACCCACAGCTCATCCTGTGTCAAACTCTATCTGTGCTCCAATCCAGAGGGTAAGTAGATGATTCATTACACCAAAGTCGAGCTGAATTTTCTGAAATTCAAAAAAGCAAATGATTTATCAAGGTTTATGTGTTCTTTTATTATGTTTTATGAGTTATTGTGTGAAGTGAGGTGTTTATGCTCTGTGTAGACAGCGTGGTGGAGCGCCGAGCTCTGAGAGAGAGTGTGTTCCCCACACTGAGAGAGCACTGTAGACGCACACTGGGACTGGATGTCAGGGTGAGTACATGTTTTCTAAATCCGACATAGAAAACTTATCAGTGATTATTGTATCTGTGTTGTTTTTTTACTTCTTTTAAGAAACTACTTAAAGTTTTACTTCCTTTCTCTCGCTGTAGCACCATAAACAAACTGGCTGAGGCAGGATGCTGCACGGTTGATGCGACATTAAAGCAACATTATATAACTTTTTATGCCTTAAAATAACAGCTTCAAAATCATGTTGATGGTACTGTGTCTTGTAACAGGGTGAATGGTGTCTCTATCACTTGTTTCTGCACTATGTAACTTCAGTGAGAGGGTAGGATCACAGCGTTACATACATGTTTACTTCAACATACATGTTTTAAACACATAACATTGTCATGATGTAATGAGTTTTGTTTGTAGTTACCACCTACATTACATCTGACAAACTGTTACAGACCTGGGATTTGTATTTACCACAGTGGTGTTGCACTCAGAAACTGTGGGGGGGCGCCAAATCGCACAAAATGCCAATTTCTACGTAATGTTGCTTTAAAGCCTCCACTGTACAGTCATAACCACTGGCACTATCAATATCTTTTATAGTTACTGCAGGGGCATTCAGCTACTGTGACAAATGTTTGGTTTGAAATGAAGTTACAATATTGTTCACGTTCTTGTGTTTAATTGTTTTGTTTAATGAATATTCATAATGTAATGGTAAACTTTATTTGTGTAGCAGCTTTCATACAAGACGTGCAGCTCAAAGTGCTTTACAGCAAAGAACTCACGCACAGTGACGTAGAATAAACATAAAAACAGGGATAGATTGTCATAATGTTCAACAAGTTGTGAAATAAAACTCACTTGATAATAACAGTATGAATACGATAAGATTAGAATGCATCTTCAAATGAAAACTGACATAGAAATATTAAAAATGTGTTAATTATAATGACAACTGGCCTTGTGCATCTTCTGTTTATGAGTTCATCTGGTTGACTCTTCAGGAGTAATTGACAGTAAATGTTCTTTCGTACACTCTCTCCTCACTATCATATTTTTTACCCTCTTTAAAAACACAGTAAACAAAGTTGAAGATAGATTCGATTGCTATCATTTTTTAAAATTTCATAGACATTGCAAAAGTATTGGTATTTTGAATTCATTTGGTCAGAAACAGTCCAACTATGAACAATAAGGAATCAAACTCCTCTGAAAAGCTGCAGCCAACATTTTCTGTCAGTCTACTGGAGGAATAGCTGACTGACTGCACTCATACAGTCAGACTCATACATCATCAAGAGTCATTTGTGTAACATGGCTCACTGTCAACAGTGGAGCACTAAAGCAATATCATTTGGGAGCTTCCAGTTGTGTGAGAGTGTGTATGTGTATGTGTGTGTGTGTTTGCGGTGCGTCCTTTATTCTTTCACACTGTCCCCCTGAGGCCATTCCTGTGAAAGTGAGCTCAATTCTGCTCAACTTTGCCTAATTAAATCTGACAAATAAAGAGGAGGAGCAGCTGTAAGGCGAGTCGCTGCACGCTGTGTTAGTCTGTGTGGCAGTTCAGCCAGCACATTGTGCCGTCTCTTTTCAGCAGCATGTGTATTTAGAAAGAAGGAAGGATATCACATGTCACTGAGCCAACCCGGGGCCAATTGTTATTACACCTCGCTGTGTGCTTTCCATAAACTGATCCTCAGTCATCTGTCCTCGAAATTGTTTTAACCTTTATGTTGCATGTCTGTCTGTAGGTGATTGACCCATTCGAGTCCAGTGATCCCAGTCATTGGCCAGATGAGATCACCAGACAGCAGCTGATTAAAGAATGCAGAGAGAGCTCAGCGGGACCTTTTTTACTGGTAAATGAATCAGCAGGGTTAATTAAGAAGTGAGTGTACAGTAGTGCAGCGTGCTTCAGGCTCTACTGCAGCACCAGTGTTTAAAAATATTATATTCAATTATAGTTTGAGAAAAACAGAGTGATCAGAAAAGGGACTGCAGCAACACGGTATACACTATCAGCCTTTTAAATCAGTCCATGTTAAATAATTCCCTGAGATAAAGTTAAATAAATCCTTAAAATCCAATAAAAGTGTGTACTTACCAGTCGTTTATGGTGCATCCTAATGCTGCTGTCCCTTCTGTGTCCACACGGTGGTGCTGCAGGCTCTGGTAGGACATCAGTATGGCACAGCCAGTCTGCCTGCTCAGGTGGAGGTGTCGGAGTACCAGCTTCTGCTGCAGGAGAGCCAGCAGGCGGGCGTCAGCACCCAGGAGCTGGAGAGGGTGTACCAGAGGGACGAGAACACCATCCCTCCCTCCTACTGCCTGACACCTGCACACACACACACCTGCTGTCCTCAGGTGATCACACTCAACCTCCCTGATTTTACTGATTATGTGGTGTATGTTGTCATGTTTGAGATATTATTTGCCTGGATAAATAATATAATTACATAACACACAGCTATAAAACTGTGGTGCTGTTCTGTACATAAGTATTTATCAATCTTTGTTTAGGTTAATGAGGAAGAGGAGATGAAGATGAAGGCTAAAGAAGACGAGCTGAGGAAGGTGTTTCAGTCCACTGTGAGTCTGTGTGTCCACAGCGGTCTCATGTCCCCAGAGAGAGCCCAGAGCTACTACAGATCAGGTGAGACGTTTGTACTGTATGTCTGTGTTTGTGGGTTTTGGCTCAATGTTGAAGTGTAGTTACATTTTTTTGTGCTGTGCTGCTTCTCTCCAGTCCTCGACGCAGATTTGCGATTTGCTCTGGACAACCGTCCCGACGATGACATCGTCAGACGCTGCCTGGTTTACCTCCACAAGGTTGTCAACGCAAAAGGAGACAGAGAGAAGAGACAGATGAACTCACAGCCACAGTCAGAGGTAATCTATTACTTTCTCACGAGCATTGATTTGTTTGTTACTAACCCCTCTTAAAGACTTTTACTCAATTATTATTCATATAGGTGACTTTCACTTTTACCAAAGTAATATTTTAACACCATATCTTTGATGAATTAACTTGACTTTTTGGTGCTTACACTATACAACACTGGTATAGTATAATACCAAAGGGTACATAACGATGTGATAAGGGATATGAGATGTTGTATAAGAATTTTGATTTAAGTAAATATGATATAAGATGCATAACACAGGTAAAGCCTTTATTAATATGGGAGAATTGCAGAATGAGTGCTCTGTGCCCATTTTATTTAAGCATATTAGTTCCTGACAGAGAAACATGGTTTGTGTTTACCTTTAGAGATATACTTGACACATCCCTGACTGAAGTTTTACATCCTTTGCTTGCTTAAACACATTTAATCATGTCTTATAAATGATGGCTTTGCAGCATAATAGAAATAGCTTCATATAAAATACGTCCTTCAGAAGCAGGTCGTATCAAAACTGCCACAGACGATGATCAAAACTTGTTTTTCATGTCCCGTAATTTCAGGCCGCCACTTCTGACCCAAAGACAACACCCGCTGATGGACAGTTATTCTCAGAGCTCTGTGACAACTTCCTCCCAGGTCTCGTCACTTCGTCCCAGCTTCTGGTCTACACCATCACCACAGAGTGTGACCGTCGCCATGGTTACACGACAGCCCGGAGGTGGGGCTACACCGAGTCTCTGTGCCAGCAGGTGCACGCCGACCTCGTGGGGTTGATTGACAGCGTGGACGTCTCAGAAACCAGGGAAGACTCTCGGCTCGTGTTGGCCAGAGAGCAGGCCGAGCAGGAGGAGCTATGTGACATCATGTCCCGATTTTATGACGTCGTTCGGCCAGAAGAGGAGAAGGTCAGGATGATTTTTCTGGATGGACAAAAAGCAGATCAAAAGTAGATATTGTCATGTCTGATTTATTATTAAGATGGATAACTGATGAAGATTCAAAACAAAGTTTGTTGTGGCAGATTCTCATCAATAGATAAAAACATCCAGTACTCTACAATTCAGTGGTTTTCTTCTTCTTCTACATCTTCTTTTTTTTATCAATTTAAAGTCACATCACAGGTACTTTCTGATCTACTTTGCTGTTTCTTTGCCACTCTGATGAAACTTAACGTCAGTTATTTCAGGTCATCACCAGAGCTGACTTGTCATTTGTTGTCCTGTAGGTCAGAGCCTATGTGAAGCAGAGGGAACAACAGCGCCCACTAGTGGTGACAGGCGGACCATGCACAGGGAAAGCAGTTCTGCTCGCACACTGTGCTCAACAGGTATGTGGACTATAATAAATGTTAGTTGCAGCTCTACTTAAAATTACTTCAAGCGATTTGACATAAGTTTACAGTATCTTTAGAGCTCTTTAAAAACAAGAATAATCAACCAACAAATAAACAGAACAAACAAACCCAAGGGTCTGTTCTTCATAGACTTTATAACATCTCTTATCTCTCTCCACAGATAAAGTCTTGGCTACCAGACTGTGATCCTGTGGTGATCACTTATTTTTGCAACCTGACCATCAACCCTCACCCAAAACACCTGCTGTCGAGCCTGTGTTATCAAATAGCTGGCAGATATCGGAGCATATCTTCCTCTGAGCAGAATCCCAATGACCTGGACGGTCCTGGCTGTATTAGTAACCTCAGGGCCAACAGCTCCAACTGTGAACCCACCACCAGGGAACCTGTTTCTGACCATCACTTCAGTACCATACCATGCCCACATCCTACTGGCATCATAAAACCTGACCTATCTGAGGTTAAAGAACGTCTCTCATCCCTCCTCTCTGTCATGCCTTCTCCCAAACATCCTCTAGTTCTAATCCTCGATGGTCTTGATCACATCAAAAACAACTTTGGGCCTCAAATCATAGGGAGCCTCCCTTCACCACTTCCTCCTAATGTCAAAGTCATCCTCGCGGTCTCCTCCAACCGAACACAGATCCTGCAAGCCATCAACTCGCAAAGAAGTCCACCAAACTCTGTATCAGAGGGCGGTGAGGAGGAGTCAGGTTATGTGTGTGTGCCGCTGGGATCGGTGGACAGGAAGCAGTGTGTGAAAATGTTGGCATCACTGCTGAGCAGCTCAGGGCGGAGGGTGACATCCGGACAACAGGCGCTGGTGAACCAGGCGCTGACATCTTGTTGTCTGCCTCTCTACGCTCGACTCCTGCACCTACACACCTCGCTCTGGCACTCCGGTACAACTAATACAGTTTGATTAATAAAGGATATGTCTGGTGATATTCTTTATTCTTCTTTAATTCAACAAATAACATGAAAAGACCAAAACCAATGATGCATTATTGCATGTATCAACACTTTCTGACCTCCCTGCCCTTTATGTGGTACACAGGTCCACATAAAGGGCTTCTCCAATTCCAGTCTTACAGTGTTTCACACCTTTGACAATGGTACACAAACAAAGGTTACTTCATAATGTGCACGCTGAGATAAACACTTATTTTATACCTTGAAGCTGTCTTACACTCAGATCTTTTACATAAATTCATCTCTCATACCAATCTTAGTCATATCAAAAACACGTGGAAGCAGTTATAAAAGAGATCCTCTCATCTTTGTCTATAAGCACTCATAACAAGATTACACCTGGGTGTTTCATCTATCCTCCTTCCTCGAGAGATTTCCAAATAATGTGTGTGAGAGAGAAAAGATAAAAGCTTCCCATGTCGAGGAGGATTCTTTGATTTAATGGTCTCTGCGCACCGAAGGTCAGACTGACCTGCACACAGACAAAAAGAAAGAGGCATGGATCATCCTTCAACATATGTAAGAAGTAAATAGGAATTATATGAGTAGTAAATACATCATTTCCACCACACCAAGGCTGTAAATCTGGGGACTGTAGAATTCAGCAAATGCTACTCAAATCAGTGTACATACTGTAATTGTTCAGAACTATTTTAGCTACAGATTTTGAGTTTTTCACTTACATTTTTGAAAATGTTTTATTGCATGAAAAATGAGGTGACATTTGCATTAACTACATTTTCATATGACATTTACAAACACATTAAAAAGTATTAGGAGAATTGAGGAAAATAATGAAACTTCTAAAACGGCATATTAAAAACCCTGTTCCATAATGCAGTCTTGCTGCCTTCAGCATTTTCTGAAACAAAGTTTGTGACAAACAGCCATATACAGAGAATCAAGAACACCGCCTCTTTGATTTCCTTCCATGTGTTTGTGTCGTGATGTGGCAGCAGTTTCAGGTGGCATCGCTATGATGATCAGACGAGCAGTGTTGTAGTACAATATACTCTGGCAGTTTTCCAGCCACCAGAAATAAAAACTTTGAAGCAGTGATGTAAAGATTTATTGCTTTAAACAAAGCACAAAGAAATGGTAATACATGTAAAGTCTCAACACAGTATGAGATGTACAAAAAAGTAGTGATAGACTTTACAGTAAAGACTTGAAATAAAGAGGGAAAGCTAGCTGTCCCGTACTTGAACGCCTCATCTGCAGGAAAAACAATCAAATACATCAACGGTGCCAAAAACAAGTTCAAGAGGAGACATAAATATTGAACCCCTCTAGAGGAGGGCTACTGAACCACTGCTTTAGTGAGTATATACAATGTGTATGTGTATTTACAGCATGCATTTTGTGTGGGACTAGGTCTAAGTTAACTAAATACTACATGCTCATCATAATAAAGTACATTTCTATGGCTTTCTATGAGGAATATCAGGCTTTGGGTACATGAGCATTCGTTGTTAAAGTTGTTGTTGGTTTTGGCCTTTTCCTGTGATTTTATTCACAATACCAAAATGTTTACACTACATTTTCTCTCTTCCTTCTGTCCATTTTTCTTCTTTCATCATCAGATTCAGACGTGACTGAGTCGTCTCTCCCCGATGGCGTCCATTCATCCATCTCCGCGCTGCTGGATCAACTCGAGCAGAAACACGGCTCCCCTATCGTTGCCCGCGCCGTCTCCTTCCTCACCATCTCCAGGACTGGGCTCACCGAGGCCGAACTGGCTGACCTGCTGTCCAGTGATGATGAGGTGCTGTCGGAGTACATTCAACTAAGTGAGAGCCCTTCCTACAGTATGAGGGTCCCGCAAATCGATGTAGAGAGACTTCTGTTGGATCTGAGGAGGTTTCTTATCAGGAGGACAGTTGCAGGGTTGCATGTTTTGTCCTGGGTGAGCAGACATTTTAAGCTGGTCGTGCTTAAGAGGTATTTAGGCACTCTTGAGGCGAGGAGGGAGATGCATTCGGTGATGGCGGACTATTTCAGTGGCCGATGGGCTTGTGGATGTGCTAAACCACTTCTTGTAAACCAGAATTCTTCACCAAGCAAGGACACCACCCAAATGGATATTAACATCAACAGGCAGCCTCCCAACCAGCCGTTTATCTTCAACTCTTCTTCCGAAGAGGTCGGCCGAGTGAACTTGAGGAAGGTCTTAGAATTGCCGCATCACTTGCAGGAAAGTAACAAAAGGGAGAAGTTGGAGCGTGGGCTGTTGATGTCTTTGGGGTTTCACCAGGCTATGGTTCGAGCAGGACTCCTGGGAGATCTGGTAGCCATGTTGGAAGGTGACGAGGGGTCATCCCACTGCCGTTTTTCAAGGGAAAGAGCCCTCATAGCAAGCATATTGAAGTCTTGCGCTTGCTTACTGCAGAGCTCACCGCTGCTGCTGTCCACACTGATGGAGACGAGCCTCCTCCCTTATCTGGAGGCATTTCCTGCACTTGAGGGTTTTGTCAGACAAATCAGAAAGGAGAGGAAGGAAAGAAGAAGCGGATTAGGTGTAGCGCTTTGCCCTGCTCCTTCCTCTGTTCCCTCTGTTCAGTGTTTAAAGCATGATGCCAAAACCAGGGAAGCTTCTGTTGTGGAAGTAGCTCAGGCAGAATGTGGTATTGTCGCAGAGGTCATGGATGATGGAACGGCATGGTTTTGGAAAGGCTCAGGGTGTGAGGTACTCAAACTATCACTGAGCTGTGAGCAGAAGGAGCTGAAGTTTGCAGGAGTGAAGAGTAGCGGACAGTTCGTGCTGCTTTCTACGCAATGCAACAAGCTTTTTCTGTGGGACGTGACAGGCCCAGAAGTGTTTCAGCAGCTCGAGTTTGAACCAAAGTCAAGCCAAGAAATACCGAAAAGAATGGAAGGGTTTGTTGCATGTCAGAAAAAGTTGTTCATGTGGTGGAAAGATCAGAGTTTTGTGAGTGCTTATGATGTCTATACTGAGACAATGACTCATTTCCAGTGCCAGAGCTCTGTGACCTGTTTGGTTTGCTCCTCTAATGGCTTTTACATGTACTGTGGGCACGAGGAAGGCACAGTGTCCATATTTGACACGAACACCGGCGGTCTCCTTAGCACCTGTTCAAACCCTAATCACAATGCAGTTGCACTGATGATCCTCTGTGAAGATAAGAAGGAATTGGCATGTGTTGACAGGACGGGAGATGTGATCCTCTGGGATGCGAAAACACAACCACCCAGACGTGTCAAAGAAACCTTTACAGGGGATAAATCTAACAACATCCTCAATACAGATCACTCAGATGAAATCAACACTTTATTGGTGTGTCAGTCTCACCAGGTTACCCTGTGGGATACATGTGACTGGGAGCTGTGGGACCAGTTCTTAGCTCCTCAGGGGAGGGCATTCTCTCAAGCTGTTCTCTCCCAGGAAGGCCACCTTTTCCTGGCTTTGTTAGATCCTCTAGTCTTGGTGTGGAGGGTCAGCACAGGGGAGTGCGTGCTCTCCTTAGAGACAAACAATCAGCCGGGTACGCTCCTCAGAACAGCCTCAGGTGTCATTTGTGTCGCTCATGACGGCTGCCTCACAGTGTGGGACTCTGAGGCGATAGGCGCTGCAGGTGCAGCTCTGAAAATGCGCCGTGGAGTGAAAGAAGTGGTGGTCGAACAAACAGGGGAGTGGTTCTACACCACTGATGGGTCAGAGACAGTGTGGAGATGGGGTTTAGACACAGGACTTCCACATGCAGGCTTCCTACATGATGGTCCTGTGGAAAAACTGCGTCTTTCTCCTGATGACATCCACCTTGTGACACTCTCATCAGGGGATATTCATGTTTGGCAGACAGAATCAGGTCAGAACATCCTACGTATGAGTGGCAGCAGAGCGACAGACATCCTGATCACCCCGAATAGTAACTGTGGGGTGAGTGTTTCTGAACGACAGTTGTCCAGGGTTTGGAAGCTGGAACAAGGGAGCATTGTGTGCAGCATACACCTGTACCTATCTGACGCCCAGGTGTCACCTGAAAGCACCTTCCTTATTGGCCTTCGCAGCGGAGACTTGTTAGCTGCCAGTCTGTGGTCAGGCTCGATCAGCAAGCGTTTCTCCTGCGTGGCAAGCTCGGAGCATGTCGTCGCTTTCCAAACTCTCTCAGAGCACCCAGACTTTGTGGTGGTGATGGCCGCCTCAGGGGCAGTGTACACCTGGAAGGTAGCAGAAGAAACGGTGTGCAGGCACTTTTTTCTGCCTTATGCGTTTAACTGTCAGCCACAAGTCTTCCAGATGTCATCTAATGGGAGCTTTGCGCTGCTCTCCACTGAAGATGAAGACATCAAACTCTTGGACCTATCTCAGGTCAGGCTGTGCTCATTCAAGGCTGAAGGTCCTGTCACTAAAGCTTGTTTGGATAAAACTGGATGCTACGCAGCCTTAGTATCCCACTTCAACACTCTGGAGAAAAGCTGTGTGCATGCGAGGCCAGTCCTCTCAGTCGTACGACTCGCAGATGGGGAAAGAATAGGAAGTGTGTGTCTGTGTAAGAGTCCGTTGACTCTGGTTGTGTGTGAGCAGCGTGTGTTTGTGGGCTTTGAGGACGGGTCTGTAGGTGTTTACTTTATTTTAGATGATGGGGAGGAGTCCGTCAGGCCAAGAGATCGTTTGAATGGTCAGTTGAAGCAATGCCCTTTTGACAGAGCACCATACAGCTGGTTACCGTTACCGACCCCCAATATCACATGGCCTTAAGATTATTGTACACTGTCATTGGACTGTCGGACTGCTAATGCTAACTAAGTACAATTTGTAGGTACTTGTACTTTACTGGAGTATTCCCACATTTCTGCTACTTTATACTTCTATTTTACTACATTTTGGAGGCAAATATTGAATTTTTACTTCACTACATTTATTTGATATCCTTAGTTACCAATTACTTTGCAGATTGCATGCTGTATAAGCACCAAAGTAGCGCATTTTTAAAAATTCATTTAATCTATCCTTAGTTGGATAAAAAGAAAAACACTGATTCTGATAACCAGTAAAATGCTGAATATCAGATCAAATAATCGGACAGGGCCGTAATCGGTCAACCCATAGTATACAGTACATACTGTACATGTAAATATTTGTGTAATTTACTCTTACATGTAATTTTGATACTTTGATGAATATTTAACACAGTATCTTTACTTTTACTCAAGTATGACTTTTGGGTACTTTTTTGCAGGACTGTATGAGATAATAAATGTGATAGCACATAAAGTGATTAATTTGTAGTTTGTGTATACTGCCTACTGGATGTATATGTTGACCTATAAATAAACAAACTGCATGTGTCTATTTGTTCTCAACCCCTGTGGAACAGGTGATAGATGTTTCTAAACGGACCACACCATTTTCTGAAAACTGCAACACACATTGTTTCAGTTTCAGCTTGTCTGAACCCATGATGATGATGATGTTGGTGATGATGATGCACCGCCCTGCTGAAACAGTTTCATTTCTGTGTTAATGCAACTTTTGTGAAAACAAAACCACAGCTGATCAGTCTGTGCCACGTCTACTACATGTACAGAGATCAACTTGACAAATGTATTTGAAATAAAATAATTTGGTCTAACCTCCTTGTTTGTCTGTTTCTGTTTTAAAAAGCAATGACACTTTCACCTGCTTACATCACATTTTTTGTCAGTTAAAATTACTGATTATTATTGACCTTTTATTAACTGATAATATGACCTTATTTTGTTTATTTTGTCAGTTCAACCTCAATATAAAAACTTATTCTTCTTAATGGTTTAGTTTTAAATATCCAATGAGACGGGATCTCTCATGCTGCCTTCAAAATTACCTGGTATGCTCGTAAATTACAGCACTTCAGTCCTACACGCTGTTCGTCGTGCATTACTCGCTGTTGGTCGAAAATAAAGGACAAATTGTAAGAATAAAAAACTTAATAATCACATTAGATATCTTAACTTCTACAAAAGACCAAATACAATACGCTACACTCTCAGAGTGAGTGGTTCAAATGCGTGTTTCCGATAGTGATTGTAATACTTCCGACGGCACTTGAATGCAGCATCAAGGTGCCCATCACAGAGAGAAGACTTCACCTCATCAGTCCACTTCTGACCGGGGACAGGTGAAGACATGCACGCACAGCAGCTGTACTGTTGGGGGGACAGCTCCAGTGGACAGTTCGGTCCACAGTCAGCCCTCAGCCCGGTGTCCTGGTCCGTCTCCGGGGTCATCACCGACATCTGCTGCGGGGACCAGCACACTTTACTCCGCACCAAGGATGGAGGAGTTTTATCCTGCGGACACAACTCACAGAGCCAGCTCGGCCGAAAGAGATGTAAAGATGGACGGACACCAGGTAGGAGATAATAATGATACTGTTTCAGGAAAAGTGTCGACGTAATAAGAAAATATCCACGTACAGTAACTTTTTGGAGCATGTTTGCCGTTAAAATAGTCAACTTAGTTTTTTATTTAACATTAACTTTTTCCCCCATGACCGTGAAATGTAGCCTTCAGCTAAGCTATTTGACTTTCTGTGGTTCCTCTTCATGAGTCTGTCTCGTGAACTCACTTTATCTTTATTCTGTTGGGCTGACAACCTAATGAGTTGTTTATTGCCTCCATCGAGAGCCATAAATCAGCCTCGGTAAACATTACGCAGGTTGATTAATTGAGCTGAGCTTCAGTTTCGTTTCTTTCTTGAAGCTCCAGATAACGAAAGTTAAACACAACTGCGCTTCAATATGCGGTGAGTTCAAGTGCAGGTGGGTATGTTGGACATTCAAGAGACTGAGGCGTTCATCAGCTCTGATGTCTGATGTGTAGTCTGACGAGCTTCAAACTATAGGTGAACGTGAAAACGAGTGAACAGGCTCATACAGTCATAATTGGAGGTCATTTAATTAAGTAAAGGTAAAAAATATTGCAAATGTTGCATTCAAGAAATGCAAATTCTTACATATTGCCCCTTTAAGTAGACATACATTGTCTTTGAAATATGATTAAATTATGAAAAATAAAAATACCAACTATGCAGAATGGTTCCTTTTTTATGTTATATTATTATATACGCTTTTTATAATATATTATTTAATTATTGATACATTAACATGTAAGCAACATCTAGTTGTAGCAGGCTGAGGTGGAACTTAAAGGAACAATATGTAGCAATTTTCGTTTGAAAAACTGAAAGATTAACTTCAACAGAAGTGAAGAATAGCAGTGTTGACATTACGTCAAAGACAAATATGTATTGTGTTGCAGAGATGCTCTACTGAAGTTAGCATGCTAACCAGCTAGCCCCGGCCCATCCTGTTACATAATCCCACTCCGAGCTCCCAGTCTGGATCGGTAGCTGCACAGCTAACTGAGCTAGATAGCTAACGGCGGCCACAATTAGCAACAGTTAGCGGTTACTTTGGTGATATACTACCCCTTGTTTGGTGGCCAATTCTTACATGTTACACCTTTGATTTACTGGTGTTGGATCGTTTATAACAATTCATAATTTACAGTTGATTTGATGTGAAATCTTAAAAGTAACTAAACAATGTCAAAAACAGTGGAGTAGAGGTAAAAAGTTGCATAAAACGATAGAACAAAATAGAAAATAAATAAAAAATAAATAAAAGTAGAGGACAAGTTCCTCAACATACAGTATTTCAGTAAAGGTAAAGTTGTTTTTCACTGCTTTGAATAAGAACTTAACATTGGCACCAACTTTAGGTTTGCATTTAGGTTAAAGCTGATTAGTATTGTATTGAAGTTAGTTGTTGTTTAGATATATGTAATTTACACTTGTTATCACCGTGTGTGTTTCTATTTGTGATCCTCTGTCATCCTCTCTTAGCCCGTGTGGAGGGGCTGGGTGATGTGGTGTCGATGGCGTGTGGTCAGGACCACAGTCTGGCTGTTTGTGCATCAGGACATGTGTTCTCCTGGGGGGCAGAAGACGATGGACAGCTCGGATTAGGAGCAAATCTACTGTGCAAATGTCACAAACCCAGGCAAGATCTCAGTCTGTAGAATATTTGAATATGCAAACTTATCACTGAAAATCAGCTTTTTTAAATTTTTTGACCTATTGTTGCAGACGGGTGCCCATACCAATGCCAATATCAGTGATTCAAGTTGCTTGTGGAAACACCCACTCCTTGGCACTGACTAAAGGTACAACAATGGACACACACAACATACCAGTCAATAGTCAAATCTCATCTGTGATCATGTTTGCAGTAAGTTGTGTGTCAGCATTTTCTTAGGACAAGTATGAGATAAAAACAAAATACTTGCAGCACAGGTTCCCTTGTAGATAGAGTAGATGGTCTGACAAATGAGTTTACTGAGAGGAAACTTAATTTTCTTGAAATACTCTTTAATATTCAAGGGTACAAACTTCCTGTTAATACCGCCTGTGTTATGTGAAAATGTTTTTCTTAAATAAAAATAGCTAATTTTTACACTGATATGTTTCAGTAATTACCTCTGTTGCTTAAATATAGTTTATGATGGTGTACGTATTGTGAGTCATCAATGAGCTCAGCTTTTATTGTTAAGATATGAAGAACATAAAAAATACAGTTAAATGTTAACATGACGTGTTTTCCATCATACCGATAGCGTGTCAAAACTTTGTGATTAATTATTTATTTCTTAATCTTCATTATTTTCCACTTTCAGGGGGAGATGTCTTCTCCTGGGGTTTGAACAGTCATGGTCAGCTGGGCCTGGGGAAGGAGGTGTCATTGCAGTGCACACCTTACCTGGTGTGTGCTCTGACCGGCGTAGCGGTGACCCAGATTTCAGCCGGAGCGACCCACACTCTGTTCCTCACACTCCCGGGCCTGGTGTACTGCTGTGGGGCCAACAAATCTGGCCAGCTGGGGCTCAACAGGGTGGATGAGAAGGGTATAAATAATTGACTTCAGCTCGGTCACAAACTCACTTGTTCACGTTTAACACGCAGAAGATCATGAATAGAAACCTCCTGATTATATATTTCATGAAATTTATCAGAACTCATTCTGCGCATAATCATTCTTTTTCGTTTTTCATTTCTTGTCATCTTTAACAGGCCGGTTCAACATCTGTGTGGTCCCTGCCCTCAGACTTCTGGGTGTCTCCTTCATAAGCTGTGGAGAGGCTCACTCTGCTGTGTTAACAAAGGTACATACTTCACTAATCCCTTCAGCTTTAGCTGTATATGTTGGGTTGATTAATAGAATGTGACAAAATTATGCTGTGATTTCTAGGATGGCGAGGTTTTTACTTTTGGAGAGGGACGCTACGGTCAGCTCGGTCACAACTCCTCTGCTGATGAACTGAAACCCAGACTGGTCGACGGTCTGGACGGCCCCGCATCACAGATTTCATGTGGCAGGTAAAAACTTGGAGGCTGTGTATGTAATCACTGAAACTGAGATGTAACATAAGTTCATTAAATACTTTAACATCATATTAAGTTTCTCATCTAATTCACAACTGTCTCTTGTCTCCCAGACGTCACACTCTGGTGCTGGGCTTGTCTGGCCAGCTGTGGGCTTTTGGAAATGGGGCCAAAGGTCAGATTGGGACGGGACAAACAGAGGACAGTCTGACTCCCACGCTGGTACAAATTCCATGGACGACTGACAGCGCAGCAGACATACCCAAGGGTGTGTATGGATGGGCAGTGTGGTGTTCAGTAGATTTAAATGAGGCGTTCTGGGTGGATCTGACCTTCATCTTCTTCACATTTCCCTCCTCAAACTCACATTTACTCCAGGAGAGTACTTTGGCTGCCAAGGACTATTAAATGAAGTTTTAAGGTTAAAGATAGTCCTTATTCTTGGACAGTTCCTCAGACATGTTTAACAGTTAGCAGTAAACCATTCACTTAAATTAATATTTAAGTATATTTACTTCAAATCTTGTGGTGTGGGAAAAGCATATAGAAGTTATTTTTCATTTGTTTAAGCAGACCTGAAGATATCAGCTGGGTGGAGTACAAACTTCACTTACACTTCACCACTACAGGTAATGTTAAACATATATTTTATATTTTACCCAGATTTAATGTACAAACATTGTTCAGATGAATTTGAACTATAAATGACTATTTTGTCATGTTCATTAAGTTGTCTAGCTTTAAAGTGCTATCTTAAGTCTGTCTATTTTTTTAAGAACTTGGATCGAGGACAGATAACTGGGCGGCTGGATGAGACAAAACTACAAACATGGCTGACAATGAGACACGGCAGCCCTGAGGCGAAGAGGTCCGTCTTTTCTCCTTAAGTATTACTGCTGTACATAATTATGCAAGTGCACATGTGAAATGTCCGTCTCAAATGCAGTAAGTACAGTGTTTGTAAGACGACCTGTTTATGTCTTCCTTTTTCAACAGAGAAATATCTTCGATGTTTTTCACAAGTTCAAGTCTTGTTGCGAGTTTCACGAAGGCTAAGTGGGTCTTTTTTTGAAAGATATTATTATGTTAAGATTATGAGTGTGAGCTTAAGAATGAAAAGATCATTTAAATGTAAATTATCCATATTGGTACTGAGACTTTGTTTTAATACTTCGCTTTTGGTAACAGTGGGCGTCCATCAGCAGCAGGCGCCTTGACTGTGGACCTTGAGGCAGCGAGCCGAGTTTTCGACCAGCTGCTGGCTGTACCGTGGATCAAACAATCAGTTGAGAACATAAATTGAACCATTTTCATACATCACTGAGATTATTTGTTCTTTTGAGACTGAATGAGCAAACTTGTCCCACGTAATGTTCAGTCATGACCTACACTCATTTATTAACTTACAAACAAATGCATGCTGTGTACACTGCAATGTGAAATATATATCCTCTCCGTACAGATCAACCTTAAAGACCTGATTGATATGCTTGTGGCTTCGACCACTTCCCTGAAATCACCAGAGATCATCCTGATTCTGCTGACGTGTCCCCTTCTCCAAGAAGACTCTCATGTCATGAATGACGCGCTGGTGTTGGCAATCGTTATCGCTGATCTGAATGAGAGAAATCGCACAACACTAAGTAAACAACTACAGCAAACTTTAATTATTTTGTCCACTGTATTGTCAATTTGGAGGGGATAGTATAATATAATATATCTTTAATATAAAACTATACACTGCTCTTAATAAATTTAAAAAATGTGACATATTCACTTGATGTAGGTCTTACAGTGTGGTTACACTGTGTGTGTTTTCTGTTCTGCAGAGGACTGGTGGTCTTCCCTGACACCCTCCATACTAGAGAAGCACATCCTCGTGTTCAAAAACGCCCTGGCCTTCATGCTGAAAAATGGCCTGTTGGTAACTCACAACCCGGGAGTCAGATACCTGCTGGAAGTCCTCAAGCTGCTCTACAAAGTCAGTGCTGTTTGTTTTTATTGTAGTCATCAGTTGGTTAAGTGCTGGAGCTTTTTGTAGTGAGTTTTGTTTGTAGTTAGCACCTACATTACGTCTGAATTGTTACAGTTTGGGAATTCCCTCCACCATAATATTGTCATTTTTTAAAGGAATCCTGACCGACATCTGTTCTTTTATGTAATCAGAGTTAACAACTTAATCACTTAGACTATAAGTAGTCTCACTGCTGATTAATTGATGATTTTTTAATTAAGTGATTAATTGTTAAGCCTATAAAATTATATAACTATACAAAACTATTTAACAATAATGACTTATGCCCATTACGAGTTCTCAGACCTTTAGATGGTGTCCTGATTACGTTTTTATGTAATATATATGTTTTGCTGACAGGCAAATAAAGCTGGAAAGTCCTACAAAGTCCCACTGAGCACCTTTTACATTGAGGAAATCAGTAGTTGTGTGGAGCCGGCCGCAGACATCAGGAACTGGCAGGACCTTTCTAAAGTAGAGGTAAAAACATACAGTACTGTACACAGTGTTGCATTATTTCAGATGACCCTGCTTACTGAAATTATTTCTTGATAAATCACTGATTATTTTCTTTTAAGGATGACGAGATCACACCCGCCATTTTCTGCCGCTACCCATTCCTGTTCACTCTTGTCCGCAAAGTGGAGGTCTTTAACGTCTTCTCGTTCATAATGAAGGTATATTATATATTAAATAGATTGTTTTACTGAATGTCTACATTACAGATACTTCATAATATGGTTAGCAGTGTTTTTTTAATTTGAGCATTAATGTTACTGACTATCTATCTAATGTTCTGTATGATTATATTAGACTTTCTTTCCATCTGGTCTTTGTAATTACAGGGAGCGCACCATTTAATCCACGAATGGTCTTTGATGATGCCTAAAGCATTGTTGAAAGATCCCGTAAGCTCTCCCCCTGCCCCGGTCTTCCAGCTAACTCTGAGACGAACTCACCTGGTCGAGGACACCTTCAGGCAGCTCGCTGCAGCCGACCACTGCGCCTTCCAACGGTCGCTTTTGGTAAACAGGCCTGCTTAGTGCTCACAAGCTACATTTGGTAGCTTTTGTCTTTGTATTATTTTTAACTATTAACTATTTACTATAAATTCCATAGTAATTAAAGGGATATGCCAACAATTTAGCTTTGCACTTCCATAAAGTTTGGGTCTCACAAGAGATTGGTAGCACTGGGGCCGAGATATTTGAATTGGATTTAGTCCCTGGTAGGGGTAGAACTTCAACAACCCTGGATCCTACGCTACCCATAATGCAACATAAGCCTGGTGGCTGTTTGAACTACAGTTGTGGAAGTGACCCTTTGTTACAAGCGAAAAATGAATCTCATTGAAGTTGATTGATATTTACCATGAGGGCTGACTGTAAACAATTTTTTGTTCCTTGACACTTCAGTGAGGTATTTAAAAAGTATTATTTTGTCCTTACTAGGTTCAGTTTGTGGATGACAGGAAGGTGATGAATGTCAACCAAAGGGACCTCTTCCTGCATGTGTTTGATGAGCTGATAGCTCCTGAGTCTGACATGTTCATGTGGAACGAGAGCCAGACTCTGGCCTGGTTTCCTCCCAAGGTAAGACCGCTTAATTAAAGAGATCATCATTCATTGAATTCTTGCATACTCTAATCCTTTTTTTTAACACTAAACTAATTCCTCTTATACCCAAGTACATCTTGACTTGCTGTATTTGCAGTAGTGAAATAAAAGCCAGTTTTCAAATAATGCTAATGAGCATATAAAGACTGGTCTGGAGACAAAAACAAGGGTTTATAAACTCCTACCGCCTCTACTAAACATAATTTACAGTACATCACTTACATTTTTAATAAATTCAACAATGTAATCATGTCAGTTTTAGCCGTTTGTCATTCTGGATTACTCATCTAATGTCACATGCCACAGGACGGCAGCAGCTACATTACCGTACCATATGGGAAAAGTGCAAGTCACAGAATTTTCCACAACACATTCCTGTAAATGTTTCTCAATAACTGTCATCTAATGAAACACTAGAGGGCTTTTATTTTATAACGGATACAGGAAATGTTCCGTTTGTATTAACAGAGTAATGCAGTAACAAAACTTCAACAGGGTAAACAAGAGTGAATCAGAAAACAAGAAAAATTGGTACTAAAGGATGACCAAATACACACACATAATACGAGGAAAGTGAGCTGATAACTATAAAAATGTGAAGAAAAAATGGCGATTGCTTTGACCTGTTGTCCGATGCCCCATTTTACAGTTTATAGTGTAAGTTAGAGCCACACATGATGTACATTTGACCTTATCGTTACATGGAAACCTGGACAGTTATTGAATTGTACTGAAATCCTGATTATGATCAACAGCCGAAAGTGGAGGAGAAGACGTACTTCCTGTTTGGCATTCTGTGCGGCCTGGCTCTCTACAACCAAAACATCATCCACTTGCCCTTCCCACTGGCTCTCTTCAAGAAGCTGCTCAGAGTCAAACCCTCAATGGAGGACATGAGGGAGTTTGAGCCTGTTGTGGCCAAGTAAGTGTGCAAGAAAAAATGCAACACGGAGCTCCTTATCAGTTCCAATTTTTGGATTTTTCTGTGTCAATCTACAGCTATTCTCCTGTCACTGCTAGTTTTAATTTGAAGCTCTCTATAGGTGACATGTGCAGGTCATAGTTACGTTAAAGCAATCTTTTTGTATATATTCACTGTGTCTGCAGGTCTTGGCGGTGCATGCTGGAGGACTACACTCCTGATGTAGTGGAAAGCCTGGAGACGACATTCACTGTAGGTTTATTAAAAGCACAGAATGACTCGACTGTATGTCCTACAGGTGTGTATATTCCATTGTAACTGTAATTATTCTTCTTCTCAGGTGTCCTGGGGTGGTGAGATAGTTGAGCTTGATCCGAAAGAACCTGGAAAACCTGTGACAGGGTCGAACAGGTATGATTAAAGCTCCAATCAGGCAATCTGATTGGTTGTTAGGTGCGGTATAATTAACATAAATCAACCATAATTGGTAAAGACGTTGTGACAGAGGTGAGGGAAGCTACTTGTATGATATAGAATTTTTTTCTTTTTTCTTTCATAGGAAAGAGTTCGTAGCCGCCTTTGTCGACTACGCCTTCAACAAGTCGGTGGAGGGAGTGTTCAATGAGTTCAAGAGAGGGTTCCTCAAGGTGTGTAACGTCGACGTGGTGGACTTCTTCCAGCCGGAGGAGCTGCAGGCAGTGATGGTGGGCCAGGAAAACTACGACTGGGAGGTGTTCAAGCAGGTCTGCTAAAATGCTTGTTTTGACTTTTACATGTAGAAGAGTCAGAAATGTAGCTGAAAACTGATTCTAGACAATATGGAGAATACACACCGAGTCAAATGAGCAGATCGAAGCTTGCATAAAGAGCATCTAGTCAATTTCTTTAAATAAAACACCCCATGCAGACTCAGGATCTACAGCACAACAATATCAGACAGACATGATTTTACTTATGCGTTTGTTTTTATTTTTCCAAACAGAACGCAGTGTATGAAGGAGACTACTATGCTGAACATCCGAACATCGTGACCTTCTGGGAGGTGTTTGACAAACTGACAGCAGATGAAAAGAAAAAATTCCTCTGTAAGTATTCCACATGATGAGTGTGCTATCTGCAGTCTATTAGTTTCAGATAAGTTTCATGAAGAACTGAGAGAAAGATTAAGATGTCTTCCTCTGTATTCTCCAAAGTTTTCTTTAATTTAACCAGATCTCGTTGTTTGTGTTGCCAGTGTTCCTCACAGGCTGTGACCGGGTGCCCTTCCTGGGCATGGACAGCATCAAGATGAGAGTTTCTCCCTTGCCCGACTGCACTGATCTCCACCTGCCGGAATCCCTCACCTGTCATTTCCTGTTACTACTGCCCATCTACCAGAGATACCCGGTGGAGAGGACGATGCATACCAGACTTCTTCAGGCCATTAATCACAACAGAGGCTTCTGGAAGGAACGCACTGAGGGCCAAAATTAGGAAGGCTTCATTAGAAAAGAAAAAAAATCCAGTTAGTTCTGGTCTGATTTATCTCAAGGCTGTTTTTTTCTTCTTAATGTAGACGTATTAAAGGTCTGAAGTAAGTTCTAACTTGAGATGCATAGTATTACTGATTTATGAAGGGACTTGGTAGATGTAGCTCAGCAGCCCATGTGCTGTCATTTAATTTTACTCGTTGAGGCTATTTGCACGTTTGTTGATGTTGTTCAAAACTTTCTGTTGTCAAATCTAAGTTTGCTGAAGCAGCACAGTCTTGAGTTCTTACTTAATACAAAGAGATAGTTAACCAGTGGTTCCACATATATATCAGCTTTGGCAAGTCACAAACAAAGACATGCACAGGTAGGACAGATAAATGTGTCATACAGGGCCAGTGTATAAATAAAAGCACTCGTATTAAGTGTCTAGATCATGGAGACGATATTGGGCCAGAACTTCCAAATCTTTCTTCACTTCAGGTGTCATTGCTTTCAGTCACTGCTACAACTGTGAGATGAACACCTCACTTTTTTTTGACACTTTATATCCTGCCACTTGTAGCATTAAGTATTCTTTCTGTTCATTTATACATGCTTCAATCATAATAAAAATATGTTTGTGACTTTTAAGAGTGCAATGTTTGTAATTGTTGTTGCCCTGTGTGCCAAAATAACCTAATAAAAAAATTACTTTGCATGCAATACCGGTCTGCAGTTCATTATCATGGAGGGAATTAAGACATTTTAATATGTTGGGGCTTTTTTTGTTGCTATTTTTGGTAAACCACAGTCCAACTATCAAAACACAATCTCTTAATACCCGAAAGGGCCTGAATATTTCCGGGTTTGTTTCATTTACAAAAGGGCTGAACAGTTAAACTGGCATTATCTTATATTAAAATCCATATGAAATTGAAAAGTTGAAAAACTGTAAAGGCCTGTAGTAGAAGGATAAAAAGATTGAAATTCAGGCTTATTTAGGCTCTTTCCCCACCATATTTTACTGTAGTACTAACATAGCGCTAGTAATCTTCTGTGATAAAACAATTCACGTCTGAAAAGACCAATTGCAAGCAAATTTTGAGCACATAAAACACAATCCAGCAGCTCCATCAGTCAGACTTTATTTATTAGTCGTCATATTTCAATGGCTTGATTTGATAAGTTGTATGCCTTCAGCCTGCTTTGACAGTCAGGCCGGGAACCATTCATGACTAATCATGAACACAAACGTGTTTAATTGCCTGCTACATAGAATTAGTCATTATTAATAATATGCTGCAACCTCAGGATCGGTACTGAAATGAGAACTTTGTCTGAACATTTGGGAAAAAAAACTTTATTGGCACCTCAGTTGACTAAATGTCATCTGAGGAAAATGCAAAAATCCTGAATTTTGAGGTTTCCTGAATTGAATGGTCTGAGTTAGCATTGTCTACATTAAAAAGCAGAGACAGCTTGTTCCATAGTGACATTAGATGATGTACACTTCAGCACATGAAAGCACAATTACGCATATTTCTGACATTAAAATATTTCAAGTATCCCAAGGAGACTAGAACGACGTTGACAGAACAAACCACCTCATCTCTTCCCTTTCTTTCTTTATTCCATCGGACTTTCAATATGAAAAAGCAGTAAATAATTTACTTGGTTTTTAAAAAGGATATCAAAGTTGACTCAACATTTCATGGTGAGGTCTACACCTTAACGTGGCTTACACAGTTTCCTATTCAAGAGTTCATCAGGCAGCAAAGCTCAGACATGTATCAAAGCACATAGAAAAAGATTCAACAGATAAAATGCAGGTGACCCTAACCGGTTAGATAACCCTGGTGTCCAGATTTAGTGACGACAGAACTTTTCCCATCCGTGAAACAAACATTAACATCAGAGCAGAGCCACTCGATCGCTTTTAAACCTGAATTTGAGCTTTTTCTTGTTTTTCCTCAAATGGACGGTTAGTGTGCTTTATGTCTGTCGGCTCAGAAAAATCACGTTCGAGATATCGGAGCAACATCTGCAATAATACTTTTGACATACACAAACATACAAACTTAAATATTTCCTAAAAAACATAATTACAAACAAATAATTACACCGTATAGAAAAAAACTTAAAGCCTCTTGCTACAAACTTTTGAAGACTTGACATAAAAAGGACAAAAAAAAGGCAACACTAATGACACGGGGCTGTGCTGTGAGAGAGAAGGCAGCGACGCCTCACATCTTCTCTTAATCGTCTTGTAGCATTTGTTGTTCTGCTCCACACATCGGTGGAGCGAGTCTTGTGAATGTGCAGGTATGTCTTTAAGTCTGGGAAGTGATGGGCTATCATCCAGACAGCTGTGGCCGTTCTGTGTTTGATCCAAGTCCAGCTTCTCCGATGTGTGTGTGTGTGTTTTCTTGAGGCTTTTTCATGTGTGAGATGGCATTCAGTTCATCTTCTAGTTGATGAGTGTGTGTTCCCGGTTTTATCTGATGAGGTGGTAGGTGAGCCAGTACATGAAGATGGGCTGTGCTGCTGCTATAGACATGGTGAGGTACATCCTCAGCTGGTTCCTGGTTCCTCTCACCAGCCTCCCCTCTGCAGCCGCCTCAGATAACAGCTTCAGACGCAGAGTGCGGATCTGAGGAGAGATAAAGATCGGCCATTAAAACAAACAAGCCAACAGCTTTTGAGAGTAAAATTCAGGCACTTTCACAGAACATTAGGCAGACTCGCAAAGCTCATCATCACATCTAAATTGTTACTATAAATGCAACTGCTAAAAATAAAAGTTTAAAAGGATTCAGCACTCATTCAACAGTCATTTTGTTTATTTAACCAGATGTTCCTCTTAACTTTGTATGTTGTGATCATGTTTATTTGATGCTAGTGCTAACTTAAACCGCCGGAGACCAACGTCTCCACTTGGTTCATTTCAAATATCAAAACATTTTGGGTTTTCATCAGTGACTGTGTCGATGAAACTCCACATTGCGCTGAAAGTCTACAACATGTCAGCGAGTATATTTCAATTGAAGCAGATTCTTTGCCTTGAAAACATAACCTATGAAATGTAATATTTTCAGAACTCTGAAGACAAATATTGATATTGCCATAACGATCAGTAAATTATTCATTTCCTTTGGAGATCTGACATCACATGTGAGTAGGCTGACTGTTTCGAGTTGCTGAAGATCAACATTTATGAAATCTCATACTTTCCATCTTGGAACTGTTTTTTTTGACATTTTCCAAATGATCAGAATAGACATAATAAAGTAAAAAGTCTGAAGACGAAAACAAAACAATGCCATTTACATTTACGAGGTTTATAAGAAAGTTTATGAAAGTTTATTTCAGGACGTGTGGCAGAGCTGAGGAGAATGCATGAATATTCACTTCACAATTCAGATTTTGGTGACAAATGTGTTAATTAAACTTTTGCTTTAGCACTGAAACAATGGTTAATGGTGGTGTTGAAATGGACTGCATTAGATTGACTTGTGTCAATCCAATTTTTCCCTCCTTTATGTATGTCAACAGAATGTGCAAAAAAATAGAAACACCTCTGAATATCATAAAGTCCTGTTACAAAAACAACCTTTGACTATGACCTCAGTAGTCAGTATATAATTAAATGTACACATTCCCTACACTGTCACCAACAACTGAACATTATAAACTTTATAGAATTTATGGTAGAACTGTTGTATTGGATTTTATTAGATTATACAGGTATAAGAAGGGTCAAGGGTGTTTGAGTCAGGTAAAATAATAATGTGTGCGGGGAATGTTTTTATTTACAGTAGCTGTTTGCATGAAATCTGGCGGTATTGCAGAGTGTAAGCTTGAAGGAAAAATGTTGAGGATGCCAAGAGGGAAACATAATTTCCAGCTAATAGAGTATATGATTATCTGCACTGCCAAGGCATCTTAATATTACAAATGTGTGCAGTAGACATCTGGTATATGTCTAGCATCTGGCAGGTTTTGCTGGCAAACAGCAGGATTTTGATGCTGGCGCCCAGAGCTGAGGCTGAGCAGGCCTGCGTGGACACTGTGGGGATTGGGTAAAGTCTGTATATTTGTGTGATTTTTAACCCTGGTTGACCGAGCATCTTCCAGATCAATTATTAAAACGGTCAGTAGTAAGCAGATGCTGCTACTCACCATAAAGACAACGATGGCAACACAGCACCACAGTAGCGAGAGATAATAAGCTGGCCTCCCAAACAGCAGGCCTGCTACCACCCCGATGATCATCCTAAAGAGACAGAGAGAAGAGAGAAACACACACAGTGTCACAGGTGAGGCAGAACATCCACAGAGCCTCAAATGAAAATGAAATTTAAAATGTAGACAGTGTAGGGAAAACTAGTTACTAGTAAAAACAACAAATGACTGAGTAAAATAAAGACATACAAGTGATGAGGGTGGAGGCAGCAGGAGGGCGAGTTGGCGATGAAAATGTAAACACAAGCATTGGAGGATGTTGTACTTACCCAACATATTTGTAGCCAGAGAATGCCAGCAGGTCGATGGTCGTGAGGTCGGTGTTGACTGTCACAAGGTAGAGCGACAGCAGGACGGCCAGGACCTCCATGATCAGCCACACCAACGCTGAGCTGGCCTGAACTCCCAGCAGCTCTGGAGAAAACCTGAAGGGTGCACGAAATGATACAGATTTGTGAACTGTCGGCTCTGTAGACTCTAGTTGTAACAGGTCATGAATGTGAGGTGGTACATGTTTATCTATTATCAAGCAGCAACATGTGACTATTTAAGAAGCTGTTCCCAGCTGTTAATGACCACTGCTTACAGCAATAAAATGATCATAAAGCAGCAGATTATTGTCTTTTCCAAACAGGTAACACGCTGATAAAAGCACTGATGCATCTTTACTTGTTCTGAGTGCCGAGGGCCAGTCCAGCCACCAGGACATATGTGATGAAGCCCATGGCAGGAATGTAGAGATCAGGAGCGTTCACATCGAAGCGTGGAGCCACAGGAGTGTCCTGCTGGTAGCTCACCTCCCAGTTCTACAACACACACACACACACAAACACACACTTACAACCAACTAAACCTTTCAACTCTTGGACACAGTTTTAAAACACACTTTATGTTCTGAAATACTTACATTGACTTAACTACAAGCAAGTCTTTTGTCTCAACATGGAGTAGATAATGAAAACCTCATTTTTACATGCACAGTATTACCTCTACAGGTGTCAGCAGCCTTACCTCGTGCATGTAAGGAAAAACGAGAAGGCCCAGCTTCTTCCCCACGTACACTGTGTCCACTGCAAAGTAGTATTTCAGCTTAGAAATTGGGATGAACCTGTCCAGCTGAAAGTGAACACACACACACACAAAGTATTATTTGAACTTGTATTGCATCTTTTAATATGGGGCACTCTGTCCGGCAGAATCATTTAAAAAATATTTGAGGCAGTCTTACATTCTTGTCCACCATCTCTCTTCCTTGGGATGCCAGTGAGCTGCCATACGCCATGGCCAGGTTGGACATGGGGTCTGACAGGATAGACTGGGCAGGAAATCCTGCTGCTTGAGGCGCGGCCTGCTGGTTGCTGCCAGCATGACACAAGAAAATGTATTAAGAACGTGGAGGATGTATCGGCTAAAGTATTACACACATATAATCATATCGATAGCGAAGAGATGAAACAAAAGACTGTAAAGCTGAATTAAAGGACTGTTATTTAGGACAGTTATGCTTCCTCTCACCTGTAGCCTGCCTGTGCTCCAGACGCAGCTCCACTCGTATCCTCAAACAGCTGGCCGTCTGCTGGACCATCCACAGATGTATTCCTTAGACGCATATTAGGCTCTGGATGAAAAGAGAGAGGTTAGAGGAAGACATAGGTCAGACAAAGGAGTCGATCTGAACGTCTTAAATCAATTACAATTTCAGGGGGTGCAAAAATGTTATAAAATTAGTAAAGCTGGCACATGCAAAGCGCAGGAAATTACAGGAAATCAGATGAACCAACATGCATCGGTTTGTATGAAGAGTTCTTGTGGTTTTTTTTTTTGTTGTTTTATGCTACCCAAGCATTTACTACAATTTTTTTTTGTCTGACAGCATAACTAGTCTGACATATGAATGTATGGAGATGTGTGGTGTCGACCTGTTGGAGCGCTGTTTGTTAATGATTACTATAAGAGTGTAAACATCGCCAGGGACAGTTAAGCGTGGTGTCCACAGTGGTTAACATCTGGAGCAGACGGCTCATTTCCCTCTTCTGAAGCAGCTATAAAGTCAAAGCGAACTCCTTAAGTGACTTAAGCATCAAGTGCCCTCAAAGTGCACTTATAAATGAATATAGGAAAGTCTGCGCAGTGCAGGAGAAAGAGCTCTCTGACTCCTTCCCCCTGGGGGAGGAATAACAACATCACACACTAATCACAAGGGCAGGTTACGCCACCCTAAAAGAGCCACAAACAGTTTCGGTTTGGACCTCGTCTCTCCTTTCACACAACAAAGAAAGGATATGACATAAACCCTGCAGTATCTTAGGTCCACACACCTTCACAGACTTAACAACCCTAAAGACACTTTGAACTTAACACACAGTATGTGCAGCCTTGTGACTACTATCTTAAAAAACAACAGTGTGCCTTGGCTATGGTGCTCATCTGTCATCTTAATTGTGCAAAACTGATATTATTTGCTGATGAGCAAATGTCTGTTTAGAGATACTTGTATTACAGAAGCTGAGGTAACATTATAATCACCTTTCCTGGCTATACCCCCATTATTAACCTCATCAGACGCCCCTGCTTAAACATCTAGGTCAAAATAACACGTCTGTCCCAAAGTCTAACCCGGACTGAAGCGTGGGAAGAGAAACTTAAACGTCAACATAAAAAAGGAAAAACATTTAAAAGCCAAACCAGATTCACATAACAACACAGTTCGTCCTAATAAGTCTGTAAACACAGAAATAGCCCGCAGGCACTGCACAGAAACCGTTAGCCTGCCCAGCTTGTGTAACGTAAGTAAGCTAGTTAGCATAGTTAACCTAGTTGGTGCCTATTTATAGTTTTAGCAGTGAATTCTGATTTATTTAGCTAAAACTATCTCCCACAATGACTCGTTAGATGTTAGTGGCAAAAATGAACGCTCTGGTGTGTGTGTTTTTTTTACAAGTTGTTTAGCTAGTTGTTAGCCACGACATCACCATGTAGATCCGTTTACGTCTGATCCCAGAAAGCTAGCAGGTACATTATGTGCACACGCAGCCGGTGAGAATAAAGACTGATTTAACCGATGAGATCACGTACGTAACTTACGCTGTCTGAACCCACTTTGAGTTGCAGTGTAATCCATTTGGACTGAGTTGATGGTAGCAGCAGCCTTCGGTGATCTCTGCTGAGATGCAGTTGTTAGGCTACTAGCTTAGGCGGCAGCAAGCTACACGGGAAAGTTGGAGTCATTCATAAAATTAAACCGGAAGTAACCGCTTTCTTCTTCTTCTCTGGTTTTAATTACAGTTACAAGCCAACGGGAAAGGTGATGCCGCCACCTACTGGATGAAACTATCTCCAGCAACCCTTTAATCCTTCAACATCCTTCCTATTTCTGCTACTTTAAAGGGGCACTATGTAGTTTTGGAGAGTGCCCCAGAACACTGTTTGAAGCTAGAAAGGTGGCAGGGTCCGCCACATATAAACAAAGTAATACAGTGTGAAATTGTGTTGTCCTTTAAGCTCAGTTTGTTTATTCAGTTTATTGAGTCATGAAAACAAAGAGAGTTTGTTTATTTGGTTTGTTCAGGCATAAAAAAAAAAAATCAGTCAATGAAGATCTTTCTCTTCTGATAAAATTTCTTCCCCAAAACTACGTAGTGCACCTTTAATCTTATATGTGTCATGTTGTTTCTGAACATGGGGCACACAAGTCAAACATGTTTGTACTTCTGTGATTGATGGACCTGCAATGAGGCAATGGAAATGTCCTAAACATCACAGTGACATAAACTTTGAAACTGCTTTGAACTGTGGCAGACAGATACCATCCAGCTGTTGACACTTGGAGCAGACGTTGATAGTGTTTATTTCCGCATACAAACAGATGTCAAACTCAAGGAACCTTATCTGAAACAGGAGCAGCCACATTCCAGTATTCAACAGTGATGGTAAATGTGTCTGTGTTTTTTGGAAGCAGTCGAGGTAAGTAAAAAACAAGTGATAAACATTTAGTAGGCCCAATTCTGAGATCTTCTTCTTCCTCTTAGAGTCTAAATGAAAGCGGTGGACAGACAGACCAACAGACCAACATTGTCATTCCCAAAGTCCTGCTCACATGGCTAAAAATGGTGTTAGGGGTGATCTTTTTTCAATACACGTTGTATCATTGTTCTATTATGTTTGTTTCAGCGTAGTAGTTTATCTGAGATTTCTCTTATGAGAAGGAGGACATTGGTTCTAGTTGTAAAGAAATCAAAGATGCCAGAATCCAGCCCACTAAACAACATTTCATGCTGACGATGAATCATATTTTCATCGTCATGGTGATATAAACATGCGCCATAAACACATAACAAAAAACTGCCTGAATCCTGGTGGTTAGAAATCATTATATCGACATGCGCCATGCATTCACACTCAGAATGCAAACTATTGACGGAAACTGAAGATTTTAAAGTCTCTTTCCGAACTCGTGAAATACCGATGCCTTCAGATGGCTGTCACATACATTTTGAGACAGGATTATAATTACAGCCAACAAGGCAGCTTTTGAGAACGGTCTCAACTGTTTCTGTCTCTGCTCCTCTGTACATGAAACTAGATCGCATATCCCAGGAAATATATGGAAGGAAAAGTGGTTTGAGATTTGTAGAAAATGGCCTTGTGCATACTTCTAAAATACCCTCTCAGCTGGAACAACATCGAAACAACCAATTAGAAACATGTTTTTGATCTGAGGGGAAAGGAGACAGGGAAGACAGAGTTTGGATTGCTGCAATTTTAGCCACAGCTCACCATGGTAACTCATTTTACCCTGCGGGGTTGTGCTGTCATCCAGAAATAGGAACAGGTAAATGAGTCAGTGCTGTCATTTTTAGCCATGCTAGCAGCCCGGCTCCAGGGATGGTCATGTTGGTTGATTGGTTGGTCCACCACATTGACCCATAAATTCACGAGTCCAAGAGAATGAATCCTAACGACTCTGGTGATCCTCTGACTTTTCCTTGAGCGTTACCATGAAGTGGACGGATAAAATCGGATGAATTGCCTCAGAATGATCCTTGTGGTCTTTTGATTTTTTTTCATCTAGTGCTCCCAAAACCGACAAAATTATGATTTGTCCAATAATTTACGACTCGTGCTTCAGTGTTTGGTGCTAATTAAGACATCTGAACAATGCCAACAGGCTAAATTATTAATTATTAGTAATAGTTTAACATCTGTTTCATTTGAAATGCTACAAGTTCCCAGAAACATTGTCATGTTTTGATGGTGCCAAAGATTTTTCACACTTGTTTTTCCAGTAGCATGCGTCTCCTGGAAACATTGGCTGCTGTAGATATCTTATGTGATTGCCTAGACTGTCTGGAATGTGATCGAACTTGAGTGCTAACCTTAAAAACGAAAGCCGATGGCGAACTGCTGAATGATGAGTGAAAGGTTATATATACTGTATGTAACTCCGAAGGCATCAGATCTCATAAGGCTGCCGGCGGAGACAGAACTTTTGTGTGAACTCCACATCTGTATCTGTAATGGCTTACAGTCTTCCACAAAGACAGACATGTGCTCCTTCTACAAGGCTCCCAGGTAATATTGTCTTGCCTATTTTGATCTTTTGTTTATTCAGCTATACTCGTGTTTTTAATGTTTTATTGTTCCTGTTTTTAAAAAGCTCATCTTTAAACTGCCTGATATGGGACCCATACAGTACATATGTAGTGAATTGTATAAAAGCAACCACAATGCAAACATCTGTCTGATTATTTACATGTAATCAACACAGATAATTCAAACTTAATTCAAGATATTACTATACTTACACTGTTTTTAAACCCCACAGCATGATGTGAGTTGTGCATGTCAATTAAATACATTACTATCTTTATGAAACGAGATACAATTAAATACAAAGACATTTTATCGTCTCCCTTCTTGTCATGAAAAACCTACTCATGATGGCTCACTGCTCCACGTTCATGTGGTGACGTAGAGAGGAGGGAGGGGATTGCTAGCTGCAGAACGGACAGGAAGTTAGCTGAAGCAACGATAACCCTTACAGCAGCTTTAATCCTAAACCAACCAAGTTTATTAGTTGGCTATAGCATATTATTGACAACAAACTGGCAATGCATTACACAGTGTTTAAAAGTGATAGAAGCAAATTGAATAACTCACTGCAACTAAACAACTACTAAAGAAAGGCACTTCCCATGTTGTTTTGTAGATTTGAAACTATTTCGAATGGCCGAAATACGAATGGTGCTGCTTGGAAGGACAGGAAATGGGAAGAGTGCGTCAGGAAACACCATCCTAAATCGAAAGGCTTTTAAGTCAGTCCTCTCTCCATGCTCAGTGACGTCAGAATGTGAGAAGGCCAGAGGAATGGTGGATGGACGCAAGGTCGCTGTCATTGACACACCAGGAATTTATGACACAAAGTACAAAACAGAGGAAGTGCTCAGAAGGCTGAAACAATGCATCTGTCTCTCCGCTCCTGGTCCCCATGCGTTCCTGATTGTGATCAATTTGACCAGATTCACAAAAGAAGAACAGAAAACTGTTGAACTCCTGCAGATGTTGTTCGGTGAAAAAGCCGCAGCTTACTCCATGGTTCTCTTCACTCGTGGTGACGAGCTGGGAAGCGAACGAATTGAAGATTTTTTTAGCAAGAGTCCCCAACTTAGCCATTTGATTGCAAAATGTAACAGGCGGTATCATGTCTTCAATAACAAAGTTCCCGATCGCGGTCAGGTATCTCAGCTGTTTGCAAAGATATTATGCATGGTTTCTGAAAACAGAGGAACGTTTTACACAAATGAAATGTTCCAGGGGGCTGAGAAAGCGATTCAACAACAAGCAGCAGAGAATATGAAAAATACTGCTGAGAAACAACGCAGAGAACAAGAAAAAGTGAGGGCTAAATTTCAAGGAGAGCAGCTGCAGGCAGAGCTAAAGCGTGTCCAGGAAGCATACGAAAAAGAGTCAAGAGAAAAGGCAGAGAAGAAAAACAAATTCCTTGACGCTGGTTTGATCCTAACATCGGCTGAAGCCGGTATTGCAATTGGGGCTGCTGCGGGTCTTGTTGGAGGCCCACTTTGCAGTGGCGTGGGAGCAGTGGTGGGCGGAGTTACCGGGGCGGTAGTAGGAATGTTGGCACCAGCAGCAGTCAAAGCTCTGAAGGAGAAATGCACTGTCCAATAAAACATGTTTACATGATCAGTAAGTTCAGTCAGGTCATGATGAACTGACCAACAGTGAACCAGAGAAAAGCCATAGCCATCATACTTTTCTGAGGAACAATTACAGACTTTGTAATTTTTGTGAAAACAGATGATGTTAACATATCTATCGTATAAAACACATTTTTGTTTATCATTTTTACTTTTTTTTTTTCACATATTTTTTGCAAGCCACAGTGGTGCACAGTGAAAGCAGACAAAGTTACAGGGCCACTGTCACGGTGCCATCCCGAAAAACAATTTGAAGCATCCAGAAGTGAATGTAAACCATCCCACATCAAAATGTTTATTTATCTAGTTCTTAGCTAGTACTTTTACCTCCAAATTGTAGTCGCTTAAGTACTTTAGTACATTTATTTACTGTAAAGTTGTTGTGTCGTCACATTAAACTGCAGTTCACTGTTTTAATGCTTGTTCCACTGAACTGAACTTCCTGCCAATTTCAGCATAGATTTGTTGTTCACATGTAGCATTATCAGGGAAAAAATAGGGTGCGTCCCACGTCGATAGTGAATTTACTGGTGAATAGGTTGGTGAAGATTTTTGTTCATCTCAAACACATTTTCTATCGCCCCCAGAATGACGGGATAATGGCACAACGTTAGTCTCAAGCCCTGTGAAGTAAGTCATGCTTCATGTGAAACCTTTGTTGGTTTGTAACAGTTTTTTTTTTTTAAGTCTTTGTGGCTATAGTGATGTGAACTTGTTTTTTTTCTATTTCTATATGCCAAAGAGCTGTTTAGGCAGATGGGATGGGGACGTGTAAAGAATTATAATCATTAAGCAGACACAGAAACACTGCAGGCAAACGAATGTTGGACAGTCAGTACAGACATAAAGCACACTTTACTTACAAACTGTGGTGGGGTAATGTTTAATAAGTATGTGTGAAAGAAATAAAATGATCAATTCTCTCTACCAATCCACATTTCTTGTCTTTTCTTTATGTTTAAAATGACATTGTGTCTCACTCTCTCAGCTGACAGCTGGACTCATCGGCCCTCAGGGAGAATGACCATCTCTACATCTCTGCTCTTAAGCAGCCGTGCCCTCACATGCACATACATGTACAGTTATTTTCTCGCTCTTCCTTTTAACGCACACACAAAGGCCAGAACAGGGACTATTTTAAGGGGTTTTCTCATGTGGTAGTAATTGCTCCAATGGCCAAAGAGCACAATAGAGGTCTACAGTTAACAGCTTGCTGTGCTGTGACACTGGAGACACATGAGTGGCTTGGGGTGAATCTGTCTTTGGAAATTATATTCAACAACCCAGACAAGTCCATTTTGAGCACAGACATGCAAAACAATGGTGTGTGCATGTGTGTGCCGGTTGTATCTGAGCCACAATGCATTTTGTGTGTGTGTGCCAATGTGGTATGATTGTGTGGGATGTTTTTTCAAGTCGTCTGAGGCCATTTGTAGCAACAGGAAAATGCACTTTATATGTCGCACAGGATCCCAGACAGGGAAGTGATATGCAGCTTCCAAAAAAGCTGGGACTGTTGGGCTGCGTAAAACAAAAATTGAAAGAAATGCAATCATTAGCAAACAAACAGCAACTAACCTGAGAGGGTAACCTCATTTTTCAATGCCGTTGCAGGTCTGTCTAATTAAAACTTAATCCTCACACCCAGGAAAATATGTCCAACCTGTCTTCTAACACAAAGAATACTGAGAGTGATGTATGTGAATTTGAAAATGTAATCACTGGACCATTTCCAGGAAATTAATGTAATTTACATAACAAAGATAATTAATGCCTCTATTCAAGACGGAAAGATTGGAAGTCAGGCATAGTTGTGCCAATTCATAAATCAGGGCATCGACTGTTGTGAGTAATTATGGGCCTATAAGCACCTTACATCACGTCCTCGTTGCAGATAAATGTGTTGCTGAACAGCTGACTTCTCATCTCAGTAGTCGCCCTTACACCATTCTACCAAGACAGCAAATAGCTTCTTGTTGGGGAACTTCAAACTAAAAATGGACAAAGGACATGTTGTTGTGGCGGCCATATTTTTTTTACTTCAAGGAGGCATTTGATACTGTCAATTATGGAAAGGACCATGTCCAAAACTGTTTTTCTTTAAGAAGACCTGCGGACATTTCCGGACGTTTTTGTGGCGACCAAAACAGGTAGGCTAACCCTTTAAAGCCAAACCATGATGTTTTCCTCACCTTAACCAAGTGGTTTTTGGGCCTAGACCTCAGCAGAGCATTAGCATTGTATTGTGATGAAAATAGAACCTAAACAAATCTACGTAGCAACATAAAGAAAAGTTTAAAACTTTCTGTGATTTTCCAGAAACGCACTTAGCCAACATTTACTCTTATATATTATATCTTGCAGGAAGGGTTCAGTGTGTCAATGATGGGTGGTGAAATATCTCCCTTCATGAGCATCTCCATGCAAAACCAAACAAACAATTCCTTCATGTCAGACTCAAGGTGGATACACACCAGCAAAGGGAGCTTTCACAACCTTGTAAACCCAAAAGTTATTGTAATTAATGCGTTATTTCTGTTTTATAAAACATTATGAACTGATTTATCAATCATATTACAACTTATTTACCCTTTATAAAACTGAGATGGATGCAAGAGAGAGAAAGAAAGTGAAACAAACACATAGACAAAGTTAATTTTAATGTAAACTTTCAGATGGAGCTGAATAATTCAAGGATCTAATGGGATTATGAAGTTCATCTAAAAGTGGTAGCAGGGAGAAGCACAAGGTAGCTAGTCGAAACAGATCGCATGCAAAAGCCACACCAGCATCAATAATTCTGCAAGGTTTGCCTGCCTGGCATGCTTCACGAGCGAGTTTACCCCTGCCCCCCAACATCCATACAGAAAGAGAGAGAGAGAGAGAGATGTGCTGAGTGAATAAACTCTTCCATGAAGCATGAAAAGCATTGCTTTATGTCATTATGTAGCACATCCACAACTGCACTCCTCCAGAGAAGCACAGCGCTGCAGTCGTACAGACCTTCTTCGTTCTCCTTTCCCGGCAACGTTCGTACTTTCCCAACAAAACGTGTTTTCTCTGCACACTCAGGCTGGCAACCATTGATCCAGGGATAATGGAGTTATCACTGATGGCAGCACAGGTAAGAAAGCACATTTATCCATTCAAGTTCTTACCTTTAAGACTTTTAGGCAGTTAAATCTAAACTCTTTACTACTAAGGAAGAGTGATGTAGTGGATTACACTGTTGTTCACAGTTCTGATTACTGTTCACTGTAAGTAAACCCTCTAACTAAGCTAGGAACAGGAAAAGTACAGCTGATATGTTGCTGAGCTCTATGATGTTATGTGTGCTTGTATTTTTTCTATGCGTGCTGCTTTAGCTTTGTTTAAAAGTAGTTTTTTTTAAACAGTTGTGACAGTATCAGTATGTTTTTGTAATTTACAACCCACAGCCGTATCTCAGAATCATTAGGAAACTTCACTGAAGTCACGTCAGATAAAACAGTATGTATTGAATATTGTGTGCGGATGCTGCATGGTTTATTTTTATCAGCCAGAGAACGCAAAGAAAATGAGTTAGGGAACGAAACGTAGCTGCAAGCACTGAGTCACGGCAGCATTAGGAAAGTTTTTGTTCATCCGTAAAGCAGATATAGGATTTTAGATAGAGAATGACTCAGGCTGCAAAGTGGCCTCTCCAAAAGAAGCACCCAAGCAAGCTTTATTTAAACAGCTGAGTCACTACGAGGCTGCTGTTACGGAGTCTTCTCGTTATTTTAACAACCTATTAACTGAGTGGAGTTAAGCATCTACTGTAGATGTGAACTACTACTTTGGTCATGGTTTTCTTTCTTTTTTTGTTGTGTTAACTTAATAACAACATTTTAAAGTTGAACAACAGAAGATATCAATTTTTTGCTCCACTAAGTTTCAGGCTACAACTCATATTAAATTATCATCTTCTTGAAATTGTAATTGTTCTCTGTTTACAAAGAAGCATATACTTAAAAAGTAGATAACGCACTTCTGTGTTTGACGGTGTGTTTGTTTCCTCTTATCAAAGTCATTACAGCAGACTCATCCGTTCGCTTGGTAAACCACTCTCGTCCCATTTTCTGCCTGTTTTTTTCTCTCTCTGTCTCCTCTGACCTTTGATGTTGAGCTTTAACTAGCCCGAGGGCAGAGCTTTATGCTACAATCGGCATCCCTTCGTGAGATTAAGAGCTATGTAGCCTATGGATATGTTGTGAAAGCAATTACTGTACTATGGCTTTTAAGTGCAGACACAGTGAGGGTCCTACTTTCACTGAATTGAATCGCTGCTATTTTGTTGCTCCATTTTCAAGAGGAAGCAGTTACAAAGTTTATCCTTTCTTGTCATCAAAAGGTCTGGATGGTCGTCTTTTTAGGAGGACAGTTTAGTACAGATATGAGGATGTTTTATGTCGAACATGAAATAAACAACATGTTCAATTTGTTATTTATTTGTTTATGAGCAAAGAATTTCGATTCATGGAGCAAACTACAGAGATCATTTTCAAGCCCATGTCAAATACTGATATCATATTATTTTAATGTTACACTTAGCTTGAGGATTGTCACTGAGACACACAACAAATAACATTAAACACCGTGAACATAACGTTTACTTGAAAAGCAATATTTAGAGCGAGTGTGATGGTCGAGAGTTTTAAATTGGAGAAGAATACTAGATGGTGTAACTGAGTTTTATGGATAATTTAAAAACAAAATGCCCCTGTAATATTGGACAGGTAAGAAATGTTTAATTTTAATCTTCCATTTTTTTCTCCATGTCTGTCTTTTGTCAGTGGGTGTTTTTTTGTTTGTTCAGGTTTTATTTTCAATGCCAACATTTAAAGTCACTGTTCTAGCTCCATAAATCCTGCTGTCACTCAGCTTGGAAATGAGCTTCCTGCTTAGGTGTGAAATGACGCCATCTTCTGGTATAAAAATAATAATAATTCCCATTTTTGTAGACTCTTAACAGCATGAGCTGTCGCACATCAAACATTTTATGACACAAAGTGGCATCGGGAGTTTAGTTACATAATAGGAACCTAGAAGATGTCTTAAAGCATGGCACCTGCAGTCGTCCTGTTGTGTAGACGACTTACCTGTTTCCTGCAGTGTACCCTATCCAGCTGTGCATATTTGATGGAAAATCTTGCATCGTAACCATCTGCTCAAAGGTACTAAATCAACCAACCCTCAGCGCAAAGACACACTTAAGAAATAGCAAAAGATGTTGCCATCTTCCCAAAACATTTCCACACAACTGGATGCACAGTTCTAAGCTGTAGGGTAAAATTGTATCTTTGTCTAAATATTCCTGCAAAGAAAGCAGATTCAGGGTCCCATTTTCTGTTGTCTGGATTGAGCGGTATTCCCCTTTAATTCCCTGAATGTTGTCACTGAGCCTGCTCCAGACGTGAACCCTGTCCAGCTGAAGGAGTTTGATGGAAAGCCTCATCTGATAGCCATCTGTTCTCTGATAGTTAATCAGGTGTGCTCAATGTGTGGTCCTTAATCAACCCAAGCTACCTGTCTCTGAACGCTCTGCAGAAGAAAACCACACACCTCCGAAACTCTAACGCTCACTGAAGGATCAGTAAAAGGCATCATAATAACTAAGCTATGTTTTTATGCAGCAAACTACATCTTAGACTGCTCTTGTGTTTCATGTCAGTCATCAAACATGACATTCTTGTTCCAACTGATGCTGCCGTTCAACCACTGCTGAAGTGTCCTTGAGCAAGACATTGAAGAGACCAGTAGCCCGACCTTGTGTTTCTGACTGTTGATCTCTCTTTTTATCCCAAGCCAACTTCTTTTTTTTTCCTTTTTTTCCTGGGAGTGAATGTGAGATTAGTCTTAATTAAGTCGTGTCTATCAAAGTGTGTGTGATGGAGAGTTAGGTCAGATTACCATCTGCTGAAGAGTTTATCGGGTACTTTAGAGGGGGCATCTCTCTGACGCAGACAGTAGATCGGATCCATCATGAGGAGCTCTTCCTTTCACTTCATCCAAAAAGTGTTTGTTTGAGAAACTTAGAGAAGGTTTTCTCATATGTATAAGAATTTGAGCACTGTAGTCATAACTTAAACGTACAGTAAAGTTACCAAACAGTACTGTAGGAACTTAAAACACAATTTTATTCGCTTTTTCCCAACCATAGAAGATCCATTCTTGTGCATAAATTGAGAGGACGTCTTATTATCTGTATTCATACACTTTCAGGTCCATTAAAAGCAAATGGAGTCCAGAAACACAGGAAGGTGACACATTCCCTCGAGACCCAGACTTCGGATTAATTGAACCTGAGGTGTTAAGCACAACTTTTTCAGCCTTGACATTGTTCAGACAGCTACATATAGCTTGTTTTGCATTCTTGAAGTCCTTTTCACTTTACAGAACAGATACAGGATTCATCCAATTAGGACGAATGTGGCAAAAGGCGCCTTTATGCGAAAGCGTCTTTATATTGTCAGTTCCTTTGTTGTTTCAGCACAGAGAGTTGAGGTAACCTCCAGTGATAAGCTGAGGTTTTTGACTCTGCCGAGTACATTAAGCGTACAGACAGATGAGTCACCCATGGCACGCATAGTATAAGCTGTGTAATGGTTTATTCATTCAGAAGGATGGCATGATGGATTAGACACAAACACACGTCAGACACGTATGGGGTTGGACACAACTGCACTTTTGTTACATAAATGAGTCAGTTGTCACCCCACACTACACCTCAGAGATTAGTCTCTTCCTTTATGTTGAGATTGTTCAGAGAAACTTTTTATTATCGCCAAACACAATCATAGTTGGTTAATTTTATTTAAATGGACTTTTAGCTCAAGTTGGATTTCAAAAAGATTTGTAATTTTTTTGTCCAGCATCATTCAAAGAGTCAGAATAGGATAAAAAATGACAAGAAACATACATCTTCCATCATTTTTTAATGCTGGAATTTCAGGAATATAACATTATATGTTGACATGAGCCTGTGCACCTTGTAACCTCATTACATGAACGTGTATCGTGTCAGTGGAAGCTTATTTCTATCGTACATTTAATCACATTGTTTAAGCTTTAAAGCTAAAATGTAGCAAACAGTGCATATATGTTGTGGGATACCTCGGCAGTATGGTATTAACTCGGTTGTCTTACTTTTATTTTTTATTAGAGGATTAGAATAATCTCTCTCACACAGCACGTATCTCTTGAATTATACTGCATTACAATGTGGCTCGACACAACCCACAGAAACACCCCAGCACATACACCTGTACATACACAGCATGCAAGAAAAAAGAAACATTTTCTCTAACCTATGGTATTTCACATTTAAACAACATAGAACAATGTGCACTGTGTTTTAATAAAGTAGCTAGTTCACACTAACAGCAGCCTGCCATACAGAAAGCTTGCCATGAACTTGGTTACATGCACCTTCGCTCACTTGAGGGATTATATCAGGGATATCAACATGCATTTATAACTAAGATGACTCACTGTATCCTGACTTCACTAATCATGTGAGAAGTGATGGGACCTCCTCCTGTAGGTGATAACAAGCGTCCAAGTTTTATGAAATGCACTTCGCAGACTTCACATCTCAGTGCATGCGACAGTAATAGAGCTAGTTTGTCTGTTCTGCAAAGCTCAGAGTTAATGAAATGGAGCTTAACAGGGCGTGAACATGAAGCGTACTGTATGGTGAGAATAATTGGACGAGCATCGTGTGTGTGTCTGTGTGTGTGCAGTCTCTGCACGCATACCGTACCTTTGTGTCGTTGTTATGTGTGTTTGCACACCGCGGTGCTTACTGTACTGTGTGTGCTTTGGTTGCAGATTTACTTGCTTATCCACTCACCTTTGAATTTCATAATATATTAATATGTTGCCTACATACAAAATAAAAAGTTATTTATGGAACTGTTTTCTACAATTTGATATTGCTTTGTTTTAAGTAAAAAACATGATGAATGATTGTTTGTTTGGCGTTATCAGATCGTCGACAGACAAGAAAAACGTGATGAAAGATTGGCGTGACATGCAGCTCAGGTCCCCAGGTCTTTATTCTTCTGCAGTACAATGAAATAATCTTCCTCATTTGTAGTCTGATGTTTGTATTTCCATCTTGCTTTGTATGTAAAAAATGTGTGTTTGACAGTTATGCTTTTCTGATGTGTCGTTTGGAAACACTCCATTGGGCTTTATTGTGTTTTTATGCTAGATGACTGCATGTGTTTTTTAAAGATTAATTTTTGGGCATTTTATTTTCTTTAATCAGTAGTTAAAGTTAGACAGGGAGCATGGGGGATGATGCAACAAAGTTGATTTTTATGGTGGAAACGCCACTGTAGTAGATTAAAATACACAAGTTGTTAAAATTACAGTTATCTCAACTACAATGGTGCCAATTACATATTAATTACTCTAGCTAATCATACCAATGATCAATTAGTGTAATAATATAACAGGTAATATAACATTCTGCATAGAAAGTACTGTACTTATGGTCTTTAAAGTACATTTTGTAGCTATTAGTTTTCCCTTTACTTAAGTACAATCTCAAATGCAGTACTTACTTGTAAGTATTTTTATTGTGTGGTATTACTACTTTTACTAGTTAAGTGAATGATTTGAATACAATTTAGTGTGTTTCTTGACATTCTACCTTCACCTGTGTGTGCAAAAAACGGTTGATTAGGGAACAATTGTGGTCATGCTTTAAAAAAAACAAAAAAACAACAACTGGGAATGGGACATCAACAGCGCTCTCCTGTGCTTAAGCTTTCCACATCATTAGTTTCCTGAAGCGCCTGATGCTGTTGTTGGGAGTTACATAAAGTTTGAATTCCCCAAACAATCGTATGGGCATCTGTATGTGACTGCTGTGTACGCACATTTGCACCTTCCAGTATGTGCATGTATGAGCGTGTGTGTGTGTGTGTTTGAAGCGTGAAGGGTCTTATGAAAGCTGAATAAGGTCATTTAATGATGTCAGCGAATGCTGTTCTTTGCTCGTCTGTCAGGCTCTGAAGCCTCCAGCAAAACTAAGCAAAGGTTCAACCAGCCATGAGAACAACCCCCCGCCTCTCTCTCTCCAACTCTGTGTCTCTCTCACTCTCTCTATACTGTAGTCTTTTTTTCACTCATCATAACCTACAGACCGGACACCTCCACCTTCTGTCTCCTCCTCTCCATCTTCCTTCCTCACATTTCTTCTTGCTCCCCCCTTTTTTGTCATGAGTTGAATCAGCTCAGACCCCCTCCGGACAGACTCCAGCAGCAGTATTTTCTTTTCATCACACGGCTCAATAATTATTTTCAGCTTCTTCTACTTTTTGATTTAGTTTGCTTGGTGTCTATTATTTGAAAGCAAAACTCGTCACCCCACGAGAGTTGTTTGAAATGAACTCAATCAAATGAGCTTTTATTCAACCCACCGCCAGCAGGAGACAGTATCTGCAGGGCTTTCAAAAGTCTTAATAAAATGAAATATTTAAATGCATTGCCTCATTAAAACACTTTGAATTCATTTTCAGGAGGTTTTTTTTCGAATGTATTGATAAGTTCTTTTAAAACTAAATTTCATTTTGATGCAAATCTGGAAGTAGACAGAGGCACTGACTGAATCAAATTCAGTGATTAAAAGTTTTAAAGTGACGCAAATGAAATGAAGAATGTACATAACTAAAGACCCAACTCACCAGCCAGTACTCCATGTTTACTCCAAGTTTATCATACATACAAAACTGCTGCTGCTCTCATCTCATCTCACCAGGAAAAGGCTCAGTTTGAATGTTAATTGCATTTCTTTTTAAGATGAGCACATCAGCTTTGTCCAGGGCTGGGGGCCACGGCCCTGTGTTGACTTGTGTATAGTATGTTGTATTTTGTGCTAATTTGCAGATGTTGGCATGTTAACATGCTAAAAATCAGATGGTATACGTTGTGCTATGTTCACACTACACTACGTCATTACGTTGCCGTTGAGGCCTGCTTAAGTTGATTTTATTTTTAAAATGAACTTCCTTTTGTTAAGATTTGTTTTCTTTATTTGTAGAGGACAGCTTAGTTTGACAGAAAGGCCACAGGTTTGAATCAAAACTGGGCTGATAAGGTCTCAGCCTCCGTACATTGGGCATCACTGTCGTGCTTCAGTTTGAAGGTTCATGTTGCCGGCTTCCACTGAAAAGACAAAGCCTGACGCTTTGTTACCTGTAGTCTAAACATACCATTAGAACTGTCCCTGTTAGCGTTTCAGGATGTTGATTGTACTATTTATTTCAGAGCACTGCTCTCCCAAAGTACAGCCCAACAGAGCTGCTAGCATGGCTGTCAACTCTTGTTATAGAGAAGAGATGGAGCAAGTAACCTTCAGGGATTTCAATACATTTCATAAATGATGAAACAATTGGATAAATATGATGTTTAATACATGACAGGGTGAGGGCTCATGTACACCTACATGCACAGACACACATCTAATATACAAAAATGGCCCACACACGTAATGCTCTCCTTAGCAACAACAGTTTTCGCAAAGAAGGCTAAAATTTGGCATGGAGGTTAAGAGTGTGTGTGTGTGTGTGTGTCAAAGTGTGTTTGTGTCATACCAGTTGAGGGTTGTATGGCTGAACTTTGCCATGGAGGTCAAGTGTTTGTGAGGTTCTGTGCATGTGAATACATCAGTGCACGGATGCCTGCACGTACCTGGTTGTGCTTGTTTTGGTCAAACCTTGCACAGGTAGACAGCATTAACATTAGAGAAAATAATGATTCATACAGTATTTTTCTTGGCAGTTTCCAGCCCTCTCCCTCGTCCCTCTTCATCTCCTCTGTAGTTTCTTTCTTCGCTTTCTCTCCGTTTCTTCCTGTGATTCTCCCTCTATGACAGATGTTTCAGAAAGAAGAGGAACAGCTGGCTGCTGTGGGGCTGTTTATTCACCCTTTAACTTCTTTCTCTTCTGTCCTCCCCCTCGTTTCTTTCATCGTTGTTTTTCTGTTGAAACGGTCACAGATTGAGACCCAAATTTACATCCCCAGAAATGTATGTGTGGGGAATTTAAAATTCAAATATAAAATGCAAATATAATCCTCCTCCGTTTGGTAAAGTTTTGTATCTGAGACAGCGTGCACAAGGCTGAAATATTGCCTGTGCCCACGAGCAAATTTCCCGTCACGGGCTGCACTAATAGCTTGTGAAACAAATAGCTTGTGAGACAAAATGCCTCATAAATGATGAGTGAGCTCTGGCCGCTTTTGTTCTCCCCCACATCCACGGCTAATTATGGGAGAGTTGTTTTTTCTTTTTCACCCAAAATCTCCTTATTCCGCTCAAATTCCCTTCATTTTAAATAACCCCCAGCCGCCAGTGTGTCATTGTGTGTGTGCGCCCTGTGATTGATGAATGTGTGTTCCCACTGCATATGTGTTCGCATTCATCTGTGCCTTGTGTGGGCATGTGTGTGTGTGTGTGTGTGTGATCACCAGAGGCAGTTACTGAATCTCTTCTCAATGTAGAGGAAGATTATATAACTTTATAAACCGCCACTTTCCTCGACAAACGCACACAGACACACACTTACATGTACGTGTAACTACACAGTCACCCAGGATTAATGTTTATACATACAGGCAATGCATGCACCTGTGTATGTAGAGCAGGAGCAGGCACATTCATGCAAACATACACATACTGTATATAGACTACCAACATGTGCTTCCTCCCTCTGAGCTCCCACAGGACTCACACTCACAGATGGGAGCAGGAGGCAGGCTCATATGCCCACTTATTATACACAAAAGTTATGTTGTGCACTTGATACGTCGTGCAGCAAAGAGTTCTCATTTTCAGAAATGTGGAGGATTGAAGCAGTTTGTTTCTAATCCAACAATCACTGCAGCCCTGGATATACAGTATACCAGGATGTCCCATCTGTGTCCAATCAGCAGACCTGTTTTGTGAAAATTATGTTTGTATATAACTAGTTTACAATGGCAAATACATTTTGAGGGAAATGTAACTGAAATACAACCAAATTATGTTGATGAAGGTTCTCAGTCATCCAGGTTATGGTATTTCTAAGTGCTGTATCGTAGCCAACTGGACTTGTTTCTTGAAGATGTTTCACCTCTCATCCAAGAGGCTTCTTCAGTTTTAACTAACTGGAGGGGAGTTGCAGGCTTTTAAACCCTGTGTGGGAATGTCCTTACAGAGTCGCTAAGGACACGTGTGAGCTCTGAGTTTCAGAGTTGTTAGGGCCGCAAGCCGGTTGTTGACCCAACCGGCTTTCATGCTGGTTGTTAGGGCTAGGTGAGCCCAGGTCGTTCTAGTCAATGCTCATGTTTTCACCAGCTGTGCCACGGCACATCTCAGCAGCGTCTGAGGGACGGACGTTACGCAGTCATGATCTGAAAGTCACCATGTGGTTGCATGTTTGCAGGCAGTGTTAAATTCGGTCAAAAACATGTTGTCTCTGAAATAATCCAGGCAGTGATTCCTTTAAAACTGTTATCACAAATGAATTGTATATGAATTTAATTCTAGGAAACGGGATGGAAGGAATGCGTGGGGAAACAAAAAGGGATGGGAGAGAGGAGAAATAATAGGGGATGAGGGTTAGCAGAGGCAAGAGTAACACAATGACTTTAGCGGTGGTGACAGAGGAAGGAGAGATTACATCAAGGACATTAGTGTTTGTAGAAGGAGAGCGATGTGGACAGAAAGAGGTAGAAGGAGAGTTGAATGAAAGTTTGTAAAAGTTCATTTCATGAGATGTGACTGTTGGTTTAAAACAGAGCAACAAAAAAGAGGGGAGACAAAGAACAGCTGTAACGAAGGGAAAAGATGACTGAATGTATGAATGTATAGACGGAGTAGGAGGACAGACATGATGACACATTATGGAGTCACTGCTGTTTATTCATGTCCATCCTCTGATGACCCCGTCTTACTCTTTCTCTGTTTACTCTCTCGTTCCGTCTTTATTCCTACCTCCTATATTCTTGTCTTTTGGGAGTAGAATAATAAAAGACAGGAAGTCATGGCAGTGGACACCCAAGTGTTTATTTTGTCACACACATTAACTGATTTCAAGCAAAAACACTTTTTCTGTCTTGTACCTTTACAAATAAAGACTCTTCCCTGTTAGCAAGATTATCTGATTATTTGTTTTTAATTCGTCTTTTAACAGAAAATAAGTGAAATGTGATTATGACAGAAATTACGTGTTAAGACAGATGTTTTCTGTGTTGATCCGCACACAGAACACAAAGCACACAAGCACTGAGACTTCTCTAACCTGTGCATGTGCATTCACCCATGCATACAGATTCATGCTATTAATATTTGTAGCACACACACACAGACAACAATATACACACAGCCTGTCCCGCAGATACGCAGGTGCATGCCATATGTACATGCATGCATGCGTGTAAAATACACAACCACACATAGGAGGCCTGATTTTTGATTGAGTTTACTTGCTGTTACCTGCGTGTCCACACAGTCTCAGATGTAGAGGCAGAGGAGCTGATCATCCCGGTGACTCAGTGTGACTCGACCACCATGTGCTCACAGTGCTGTTGGTTCAAATGTGATGCTGGATTTCTGTCACGCCATGTGTCCAGTCACCCCGTCATTCCAAGTGTTTGTCATCGTGTTGTTTCTGTTTTCTCTCGGCTCACTGTGGCCTGGAGAAAGTGGTGATGTTTCGAGTACAGTTGTCAGTTTCCTCTTTCACTGAGACATCACTTGAAGGCTTCTCACACCTGACTGCACAGAAGCATCAGTTGCTGGGCTGTAGTTGATCTCTTTTTACATGATAAATCTGGAGAAGACATGCAGTAAACATTGTCAGATTACCCACCAGAATTACGTTTCAGACGTGACGTAGTCTGGCTGTGTGAGGCTACAAACATCCACCTGTCCTCTGTCACCCAAACACACACAACACCTACACCTCTATCCTGTGTTCTGTGTCTCTCTGTCTGTGTCAGCCACGCTTTTTTTACACTCACGCTCACAGCAGGATGTCTAAATCTGTCTCACACACATGCTATCACAGTGTGTGTTCAACTCTCTCTTTCACTGGGAGGGATCTCTCTCTCTCTCTCTCTCTCTCTCTCTCTCAGTGAACACTCCCACTCCCTCTCTCTCCCTCTCTCTCTCTGTCTCTCTCTCCCACATGGAGTTCAGTCTCATTAAGCGCTGCTCATCTCTTCTCTTTGGATGCACTCAGTCTGAGTGTAGGACAGGACAGGCAGATCTGATCTCTTTCTTCACATAGAGCCGGCAGTAGGTACAACTCTCTTTCTCTTTCTTTATCTTATAGCCTCCATCCTCACAGTCACCTCTTCTAACCAGAACACAAACTATGAACGCATCTGTTTTCTGTTTGTCTGAGCTCAGATTCTGACACCAACAACAAAAAAAAAGAATAGCAGGGAACCTTATTTATTATTTTATGTGATATGATTCATGGTCATGATTGTTCGATGTGCTTTATGAATATGTGCCCTACATATATCTGTGTGTCTTATTTGTGTGTAAACTTCCTGAGCAGAGCTGCCTGAGGATGCTAAATGAATTTCAGTGTAAACTGACAGTAAAGTTGTATCGAATTGTATCATATCGTATCGTATTGTATCGGATTGTATCATATTGTATCGTATCGTATCGTATCGTATCGCATCGCATCGCATCGCACCGTATCGTATCATATGGTATCATATGGTATCGTATGCATGATAAAAATTCTTTGGCTGCAATGAACTGGGCATGTTTTGGAAGTAACTAACTCAGCTTCAGTGGTGCCGTGATACCCTGCTGCTCCTGATGCAAGAAAAATTCTGCCAGAGAGACATACCTAACATATTTTATTCAGTCAAAAGTAGCAGCAGTGGATGAGCTTTTATTTCCACATCGTACGTTGGGATGTGCATAAGGTGGAGTCTTGTATGAGCTTGTATGATCTGACATAACACCAGCAGCCTAGCACTTTGCATCTGTAATGCTGCTGTGATGCCTGAGTGTGTTTCAGAATGAAGAACAGCAAAAATATCCCTAGTTTCAGCCCCAGATATGCTTTGCAAACTAATATTTTTGTGCATATATTTTTCTTTTTTGGGGAGTAAATTCTGGTTTGTTTTTCTTAAGTAATCACCTTGTTTATGCTGTTTCTTTAGAGCTTAATCTTTTCATGTTGACTGATTGTGTCTCAGTAACTTTATAAAATCACCGATCACTATGTGGGTCTTTCAGCGGGTGTCAGTTTTCTGTAACTGTACCTGGCATGTTGTTGAAAAAGCACCCATGCGTTAAATGAGGAGTCACCTTACTTCATCATCATCATGCCACGTCTTCTGTGTCTTGATTTGACTTTGTCGCCATATATGTCCAAGCATATGTGTAAGGTTCTTAAATATCTTTAAATAGTATATTATTGGTGATTATTGCAGTTCAAAATGATTTTTCACCTATTTAAATGTCCACGTACAAGAAAAAAAGCTAAGTATAACTGTATGTGCAGTTCAATAAGACTGCAAAAACAAGGGTCTTTTCGCTCCCTTTAAATTAATTACAAACATAAAAAAACAAAAACGTAATATAACAGTAGATAAGAAGAAACTGTGAAGTGGTCATAGAAAGGTCAGGTCCTTATATAACTGTATAGTCTGAATGAACAGATTGCCGCATTTCTACACAGCTTGACACTTAGTGCAGTGGGTGTAAGTGAGTGTGTCTGTGTGTGCATTTTTGTGTGTGTGGGTCTATATGTCTTGGAGCGTTCTGGTTCCCACCACTCATTTGATATTCAATAGTATCTATGACATTGATACTTAGATAGAAAATGTACAGTATGTGTAACATCTAACTGTAGCATCTAAATTTCTTGTGGCTGGTTTCATGTTAATACATAGTGGTAGCCATTGTGGGCGTTGTGAGCAGCAGCAGATTTATATGAGGTGTGCAATTTAAATGCTCGAACCAATAAGAGGCATTTCCCTAAAAGTTTGACATACAAAGTATAATCCTGTTGTAGGTAAGTAACAATGGTCTTTAACCCATCAACACTGTTTCTCGCGCATCCTCCCTTGTTTCAATTGCATAAGGAGGTTAAATGACCTCTAGTGGTTGCAGGCATTTTAACAGGAGCAAAGGAGGAAGTCAGCTGACGTAGTGTAAAGAGTGAGAAAGTCCATGAAGGGAGGAGGCTGTGGTAGATGGATTCATCAAACAAAACACTTTCACCCTGGAGACTGCTGTTTGTGAAACCAAGAGTCAACACTTTTTTTTTAGCTCATGAACACAAGTTACATTACATACTTAATTTATGCAATGCTTGTTTGAGTTTATATAGACGTTTGAAATGAAATTAAAAGAAGTTTGTCAGATTATTTGTATTTGTTTGACTTTTGGTGCATTCATTCCCTCAAATTGTACATTTTCTTGTGGTTTCAGCAGTGCTTCAATTGGAAAAAAAAGTTCCTTTACTCCCCTTATTGACATGTTGGCGTGCTGGCTGCACACAGTGCCACAAGCGGCCCACAGAATCACCATAGGGGGCACCAGTGGTGCTCATGATGGCCAGTCCAACTATGTTGCTGTGTGTGCGTCCCTTTATTTTCGTGTGTCATGCAAACGAAGCATCAAAGAAGAGCGACAGGCGAGAATGGGAAGGAATATGTCATGATGTGCCCCCTGGTAATGCAGTTTATTTAAAGCCATTATGAGTCTCCCAGACAGCCTGATACGGAGAGAGAATAAACCTGCAGCTTGTGAAAAGTGCCACAGAACGCCAAAGAGTAAAATGAGTACCGGCCCACTTCAAGCACTGATTTTCAATGAGGAAAGGGTGCAATTAGAATCACAAACAGTGTGATCTACCTGATCACCATGTTGACCCGCTCTTCTGATCAATATATTCAGACAGGCGCGACTTGTCCGACAACCTCTTTGTTTTATATTCACTCAGTTTCATCTGTCCGACCAAATACCTCACATTTGGAACAAGAACACTTTTCACATCAGCTTTTAGATCATATAATCAATTCTTCACAACATGTTCCTGATCCAGAACATACTTAAATTGCTACTTTTCACTTGACTACGCAGAGCTGAAAGATACATTCAGTTTGGGTTTTAGACAGTGTGGTTCTAAAAACAAACTCATGAAATCTTCGGGTAGGTAGTTTGTCTTCCAGGCGTGTGCTGTAATAAAACTTGCACATGATCACATACTCACTGCTGTTTTTGTGGATGACCTTTCGGTGCTGTTTTACTCACAGAATGAGACATAGCTGCTAGGCAGAGACTTTTTTAATGAGGAGGTGCATAAATTCAGTTCTCCCTTTAATAGAAAAGGTTTATCTTCATTTTTGGATTGTGTCGTTATGATTATATAGTCAGATGCATGTTTTAGATGCCTTAATTTTCCTTTTTATAAACCCCAAAAAAGCTGCATATAGGGTGCAAGCATTTTATTACAATCCATACTTACATTTATCTTTTGGTGGCAACCAGGGGTGGGTAAATTACAAGTTACACATATGAGTAAAATAGAAATTTCTTTAAGGAACAAATACTTTTTACAATGACAATCCCCGGCCACACCTGGGCACACTTTTTATACTCAAATCTAAAAAAGGCAACAGTCTTGCTGTCTGCTCATGAACGTGCAGAGGACAGGATCCTCCTGCAAAACTGTACTAGACACCCTCATCCGGCCCATATACCACATGGAATGATGGCACTTGGGCGGTCCAATCTTGTTTGCCAGATCTGAGCCACAAGCAGGAATAGAATGAACTGTGGCTCAGATTTTAGCCAGTTCTGGTTTATTTGGTTCACTCTTGGCTGACATCGGACCAAGTTATTCCCCTGATTGTAGCTCAGATCTGGCAAACAGGAGCGGACTGCCAGCGTTCCATCATTCCACGTTGTACGTGGACCGGATGAACGTATATGGTGTGGGCCAGATCTGGGCCGCAGCAATTTTGCTATCTGGGTTTGCTGCTATGTCAGGCAATTACCACTGCCTGTTCATGTGGTGACGAGAGAGAAGGAAGGGGATTGAACCGTAGAACGGACGGTAAGTTAGCTAAAACAATGACAACGCTTACAGCAGCTTTAACTTATGATGACGTTATTTGACCGTAACTTTCATGATTGCAAGTAGGCCTAATATTTCACAACATTATCAACATGTATACCTGCCGCTGCTACTCTCTAATGGTTCATATTTGCCGTTTTGGGAGTCACTGGAAAACAACCTATTCTGTTGTTTCGGTACAAGGACGCGTTATAAAAACCAGCATGAGAACAGTAAACCGTCCCTTTCCCTTACTCATGAAGAACCCTGTGATGCAGTTTTAATTAAATATAGATATTAAGTGGCTTATGTGAGAGCTCTTAAAGTTTCTTCATAAATTATGCCGCCATGTATTAACGGTTGTAACATTTTAGACTCTTTTTTTCACTTCTGAGAGGGAAAGACCGGCACACACACAGAAGATGGTTATCTGTTTTACAGGGATGAGATGAGACAGTCGTACATGCATGAAGGAAATGATGCATAAAGGAAAATCAGCATCCTGTACATCAGTGGGATTTCGGCCTAATGTATACCATGTACAGTCTGATATGCATCCTTATTGGATGAGACATACTTTATATCCCTGAAAACATTAATCTTTTATATAAGTGTGTTTTCTAAGTTGCCGCACTTACAGTATTATATTGTTTGTACTATATCGGTGTCTTTATGTCCACTTGCTGAATATACAGCCTGGAGAAGCTTCAGTGTCTCTCTAACTTGTCCTCAAAAACTCCACTCATGTGCACCTTAGCTGCAGTAAAGACAGACAGAAGAAGCTGATGTGGCTAAAGCCAGCAGACATTTGAAGCACGTATGAGTGGCCATCACCTCCGCTCGGACAAGTAGTGTCTGATAACCTCAGGTCATGCCCCTGAGTGATTCCTTGACCCCTCATTCAGAGTGGGTGGCTGAACTTTACCAAAGCCAGTGGCAAAGTAATGTTATTCAGATTCTTCCCTAAAGTCTGTGGGAAAGTATTTTAGGTTAATTACCTCCATACCCCTGTGAAGACACTGACTGAGCTTTACCACTTGATGTGTTATCATGGTTTTCCCTTGTAGCCCTTGTTTTTTGTATGAGACCAATAAAAGGCACAGGATGAAATGATTTGTCCTGAAGTCACATCTGCAGTCGGGGGAAAGCGATGGGGCAGGATGAGGACACAAGAGCAGCCTGAGAAGCACTTGGGGTTCAAAGTGAACCAGACTGGAGAGAAAAACACATCTATTTACAATCACTGGGGTTTTGACCTCAGCTGCAGTCACACTGACGCAGAGAGTCACCAACATCAGCATTTGTTCAGCTGCATAATAAAAGTTTGCACCTGCTCGTTCCATTCAGGTGTGTTCAAGGACCTTATTACTTCATGTTTTACTAAAAATATATCTAAGTAAATGTCAATATGTTTAATGTTTTTTTCTGCTGAGATTTTAAATATCCACATTTTTAACATCTCCCACCCCAATAAGCTGGGGATGAACGGAATTTAAACTGTTCTCAGCGAGGTACGAGTAATGAAATATGACTACTAAAAGTAACTGTAATTTTAAGTCTGGTAATGTATTACCACCCCAAATTAGGACCCACCAGGTAACTGGCCCGTTTAAGCTCGTTCAAAGAGGCACATGACGATATAAATGATTTGAGTCTTGTCAGTATGGACGTGTTATACATGGTTAGATCTGTTAGCTCATTTAACAGAAACTACTTAAACCAATGAATAATTCATTCAGATTTGCTGGCATGTTCAGCAAAAGAGACAGAAAAAAGTGGTGACTCACTACCTTTGTAGCGGTCATAAAGTCCTAATTCGTGTCCATTCCCTGATAATTTATATTCCTTTAGTCCGTAAGGGTCCACTGATCAAAAGAATCAAAAAGGGTTTCATCAAATTTTTAGAAGTAACTTGCCCAACACTGTTAAAACTATGCATGGTTAAATACAAGTACAGGTAAATGACTAAATGTGTTTGTTTTTTAAATTATTTTTGTTTATACTTGTCGTCTATCAATGATTTCTTTCTCAGTTTATCTCAGCTTGCCCATTCAATAGACACTTATAACGTGCTGTAGTTTATTTGCATCCTATTTCCTTTGATCAAACTTTGAATCCTCAAACAAATGATGATTTTCTGCATGTCAGATTATATGAGGACTTTTCCAGTTACTTAACTCTTCTTGTTGACTTCTATTTTTCGACACTCAGAGCAGAAGTGATGCTGTTCAGCAATAACAGAGTTGTGCTTTTAGGTGGTAAAACACCCGCAAGTTAAAGGGTCAGACTCACTTGAACCTCTCAGCTGTCAGAGAACAGCTGGAATTATTAATGGTCACTAAGCTGTCTGTTTGCATCACTGTTTGGGCTATAGTTTTACATGTAAGCGTCTGAGACAGCCTGTGTGCTTGTGTTACTGTCTTTTTTGCAGCGAGTCGCGAGCTTGTGTGAAAAGTGTCAGTAGATTATGCTCACACACCTGAGCGCACCATCTGTGTATCTGTAACGCAGGTGTCACATCTCCAGAATAAAGAGTTGGCAGCAACACGAGCAACTAAAACTAGAGTTAAATGTATAAATGTGTGTGTTTATGCGTGTGAGACAAAGAAATAAAGACAGGAAGTAGACCGTGTGTGTGTGTGTTTCTTCTACTTTCTAGGTTATTAATTACCAGAGACAGTTACCATACCGCAGACAGTGCTATGGAAGCCCCCAGGGACACAATACATCCAGCTGAGGCAAAAATTGGTCTTCATTGTCCACATCGTTTGTTTGTTTTTTCTGCCTTTCTCTTCCATACTCTGTCTGTGTGTGTGTCTGTCTCTTTCATAAATACGAAGCATTAATACGTCTGAGAATTACCCCCTCTGAGATGCTGATTCCTCGCCGCTGTACTGTACAGCTGTCCTGTACAGCTGTCCTGAGAACAGGCACAGCTGTGGCCTTAACCTCCTGAACAGAACATGTTATTGTTCAGCCATGCCATCCCTATCATTGTAAGATTCATTTAAGGTTGAAAGCATCCAATTTTTAGCCCTTTGATACTAAAAATACCTTAATGGTGTGTTCACACTGAAGGTGAGGTGAATTTTCACCTCACATTATGTGATACGATATGTAAGCTAGCAATGGCAGTGTGTGTGATTTCAGTTGAGCCTCTCAGTGAACTCAGCACTCACCAGAGACTGTGGTTGTCTCTCCCGAAACAGTTTTATTAAATAGACTGTTTCACAATCCAAATTGTGAGTTTTGTGATCTTTCTTACCTGCAATAATAGACTGGATTATTTGATTATTTTCCTGCACAGATCTAATTCTTCTTTTATTCTCTGTCTTTACTTCTGAAGTCTGGAGAAAGTTGAATCCAAATCACTGTCAATCATCAGCCCAGCGACTAGATTTCAATGTAGACTTTGTACAAAAATGACTCGGGTGAATCTTCACAGACTTTAACCGAGTTCCTCTTCCTCTCTCCTGACAGCATTTCCCGGCTGTGAGCGGGGCCTTCATGGATTCTCCGTACAATGGCAACACGTCCTTGCAGACGTCCACCTCCAACCTCAACGCCGGCTACTCTCGACCTTCAGAAGCAGAGGATGATGGGAAAGTGTCCAGTGACACCATTTGGCTGTGGATCGCTGTGCTGGCAACCATCGGCAACATAGTGGTGGTGGCTGTGGTTTGCGCCTGTGCCTTCTGACAAGATGGAAGCAAAAGTACTGTCAGATAATGGGAAATCTTGTATAGCCTGAAAATATATTTTTCTTCAGAAATGATGTAAATAGCCTTACTTTTAGATTGACAAGTATGAGCTTTAGTTTGAAAGGGAATTTGCATGGGATTCTTCCTAATTCAATTATTTTTGGCATTTTTCTCACCAAATTAAAGAGTAGAAATATGAAACTAAATTAAAAATCAAAACTTTTTTTATTTATTTAAATCACATAATGATCTGATAGAGAGACTATGTCAATCATTATCTGTTCAGTTCTCCAGTGCTAAAAGAAAAGCCTCAAAATTAAGTTTGAACACGACATAGAGTCACAATGAGGGACTTCAAGTGCTAATGAGACTAATCTTACTTAAAAAGCTGGAAAACTTCACACCGACCAAACGAGACCACAAAGAGACTGATATCATGCACGGTTATACTTCCCTGAACCCTTTTTGTAACCAGCAAGAAAGCTACTTCGCACACATCTGGATAAACCAAATCAAGCCTGCAGAACACTTATAAAACAATGGATGTTCACTCCACTTAGATTTTCTCCATCAGTATCAGCAACCATTCAATTCAATTCATTTGCCCAAAACTATAATAAAGCCACCATGGCTTATCATCGCTGTTACATTCAAGTGTTTCTTAATTCATCAGTTTTTCTTTTGCATCCTGGTGTATGAAAAAAGACGGCTCATATGTATTTTAATCATCGGTGAAATTAACATATACTTTCTTAAGAACTTAAGACTAGTGAAACTACATTCAGAAAAACTCAGGTTTGCCCTTTGTAGTTTGAGAGTCTAAATGGGTCACAGGGATGTTTATTCCAGCCTCCAAGTGAGCACCATATTAACATATTTTATGAGCACCCCTGAGCAAAAAATACTAAAATTATTCATTTTGGATTCCAGGCTGAAAAAAGCTGTGGCCTTAACATGATAGTACTATGCTTGCCAATGGTCAGTTGATTATGCAAGCCATGCTGATGTTATATAAACCCATTCATCACAAGCTCAGAGGTCACTCCCAACTACAAGGATTAGACAAGATCATAGCTTGATCCCTGAGTTAGATCAGATGCCAGAATGAGATCTACTGTTGAGGATTGAGCCCTACGACAGCCTGTGACATCCTGATGATGCTCGAACAAAGTACTGACCTCCAACCTGTCCTGTCTATACTGTTCTTTTCTATTCTGTTGGTTTTATTCTTACATTTTAAGCATGCAGTATATTTGCTTGACTAATTCTGAATGGGAGGGATTCGAGTTACTGTTGCTGCCCCTGTCAATACTTTATCTTTAAAAAATGTATCGGATTTCAGACAGAGGTAGAAAAAGCAGCTTCTTATTTCTAGCAGGTGACCAGACGCGTCGCTGGCAGATTTTAGCGGCTGTAGCCAGCTAGCTAATTAAGCTAACGTTAGCTCAGTTGAGTTTTTGCCTCTCTCACACTTGAATCCGCCTGGTTTCAAAATGAAAACCTCAAGTGTCTTAAAATACACTTATTGGTTAAAAGCTGCATGTCATTTTGCCTGTCATGTCATGCATTTTAAGCTTGTTGCATGTCTTTGAACGGCATCCACATTTTATGAGTTTTGGACGTTTGGCAGAAGACGAAGTGAGGTGACCTTCAGTCGTTTGAACTTCGCCATCAATGTAACAATAATAAACATACGGTTATCATGAAATTGTTGCTCTTTGGTTACATTAAGGCATCACCCACAATCGTTTTCCAGGTCTGGCTTCCACATGGTGAGGAAATAGCACACAATTGATCTAATATTGAAGTAACGCTTTGGCAATAAGCTAGTTAGCAAGACATGCTAAAACTTTGAGCTAATGCTAGAGCAGACATAGAGACTATTACATGCGTTCCTTACATATCTAATCTGTCTACACAACCCTCAACTCTTTATACATATATCTATTTTACTACAGCCCCATGTACACTGTTTGGCATGTGGAGAAACACTAAACAGGCCTGCTGTATCTATTTATAGTTGCTACGCTGTGATTGGACGATTGCTGCACGGGGGTGGGGTTTAGCTATTTATTACAACAATCTTATGATGTGACTTGTGTACTTCTTCCTAGCATCCACACTGTTAGCTAATTTAAAAGCTCCAGTTCATTTGACATGCGTGTCTTGCATTTGAGGAAACTGTAGCATCCTAAAAAAGCCCAGAGGAAACACACTGGATCTAGAAAGAAGCAGGGCTCAGCTGTGATTGAGCAGTGATATGTTGAAATTTAACAAGCAAGAAGGGTCACGCAGGGGCATTTCTTTCTGTCAGGGTTACATTTTCCCCATTATGAGAATAAATACATCATTAAAAAGAATAGTGCCATTACTTTGAGCTCCCTTCAAATCACTCTGAGATTGTTAGAGAGGAGATGGAATCTCATAAAGCTGATAGGGAAGAGGCAAGGGTGGAAGAAGAAGAGGCAGAGAGGGGACATCGAGATACAGAATGAGAAAGATGCGTGTGAATCAGGTCAGGGGAGGTCAAAAAGTAACCTAATACAACTGGAAAGTAGCAGAAGAATCAAACCATACTCTTATTCATCATAATTCATGTGGAGTGAAAAAATACTAGTCCTGTGGTACATCGTGAGCTAAAAGATATTTTTCCCTAAACCTAACCAAACTTTAACCATGGCGGCCACATATCAGAAAACAGCTTTATTTTGCGCAATTTGTCTGATTTGTAACTGTCTTAGCGGCACCAATCTTGGAGCCCATTGGCTATCATCTGACCGCTGCAAGACTTCCACTTTCCATGCGCTGGTCACTTGAGCTTGAGAGGAGAGATTTACCCAAATGCAAACAAAGCTCTCTCAAATGTGACTGGTCAATAATATCTGGACTACAAACAGTCTACTAACAGAAACCAGAATGTTTCCGATGCCAATATCTTGTCCCTTGCTGACACATTCTGCATTTATATTCAGGTACCTGCAAAGAAATTATAGCGGCACTAACAAATTTCATTCTGCTGCCAAGGGTATCAGCTAAATGTGTCAGATGTGTCATTGTGCATGGAAATTATAATTAATTTGGCAGACTTGTCGGAGATACAGTACCGACAGTTGACAGTTTATAAGAAGTATGGGACATTATCAGGTCATTGAGTATTGTATGTAAAAACAGAAACTCCTTCATGCCACCATGCTGTCTCAGATGATTCTTCACCATATTTTCCTGCATCATGTAGTTTTAACCCAGTCGAGTCAGACTGGATCATGCAGTCAGTGTCCTCCAATGCATCGGTAAATGTTTATACATATGCATGTGTTTGCATACGTATCTCTCCGTTTCTGAGTTGTGATCCAGCCTTTGCGAACCGCTTCATCCTCCTGTCAGTGCTGGGCAGAGTAATGAGCTGTAATGCGCCTCTAGAGCTCACTTCCATTTCCACCCCCCCTCGCTCGATATACCAGAGGGAAGCGAGCCCCCGGCGGCTATTAGAGCGGTCAGAGCAGATCGTATCTCTGTGGCTGAGTTTATTAGAAGACGATTCTACAGACAGAATAGAGCTAACTTCAGCCATCAGAGACGACGACAGAGTCTAAAGGAGCGGATAGAGGAAGAATTTGTAATGTTAGTCATCTGAGATAAAGAGTGGCGATGAGTGACACATGAAGTGAAAAAGGAAGATGTGGAAGAGCGAGGAAAGTTAATGAGGCAGGAAATGCTCATTTTCATTTCCGCCATTAGTGCTTCAGACAAGTGACGAGAAAAGAGACGTTGTGTAAGAGTGGGGAGTGAGGAAACGAGTGGAACGGAGAGCAAGTGAGATGGGACAAAGGCAGACTAGAGAGAAAAGGAGGAGGAACAAGAAAAATCAATGAGGAAAGATAAATAAAGTGTACAGGTGTAAAGGAAATGAAAGAGCATCATTAACACTTTGTATGGCTGATTTTTATGTCAGAAAGAAAACAAAACATTCGGTCTTCGCCTCCTTTTTTCTACCCTTATTATACCCTTTTAAGCATACATGGCAAACCTTAAAACTAGAGATTCAAACATTTTATTTTTCTATATTTCTAAACTCTATCACTTTGTTTTATTTGCTGCACTTGGGATTAAAACACAAATGAGAAGCTCGTATATAACCACCACCAGCAACCATACAGTACATAACAGCAAGAATTACACTCCAGTCAGTGTTGTGGTCTTCGTTTGGTCGGTAGAAGCTCAGCTGTCCACTGTTCACCACCACCTACACTTTACCTCATCCGACTCTCTGCATCGTCCAATCAGCAGCCAGCTTCTGTGCAAGCATGGACCTATATCAACTAATTAGATACCGTGGATGTGTTTCTACTCAGTGATCTCAAACTCTTGGAACTGACTCAGTCGACTCCACAAAGAAGAATGCATGTAAACATGAGCTTGAGCATCTGTTACCACAGACAAGATGATCTACAGCACCCTCCAACCAGTTATATCCTCGCTCTTACTGCTGAGAGAACCCGCCTGCACAGTCACGTACTGTAGATGTGAAGGATAATATCTCTGACCCGATGTCCACCTCCAGGCACCGGTTACCAGCCCAGCGCTACCAGTGACTCCCCCGCCCAGGCAGGAGGTGAGAATTGAAGTACCGTAGTTGCTGATGTCAGTGATGAACTATAAACAAAGTTTGGGATCACACTTTACATTTACTTACATAAGTGTTTTTTCATGCTTTTAGGTTTTTAGAAAGATCTCTCTAAAAATAGATGTTATTATGTTTGAAGGGTTTACAAAAAAATAAATGTTTTGTACATAACGTGTTAGAAAGAGACGAAGCTAACTGTCATCCGAAAAGACATTGGAAGCTTAGCGTCAAAACCTGAGGATGCGCAGGTTCCAGGGTCAAGTGCACAGTAATGCCTTCAATCTCGGATTGTCTGACGACTATTTAGCCTGCAGGGGCAATGGCCAATGTTTCAGGGATAACTAGATAATGAATATGTGGATATCTCTTCTGTTTCATTTCATTCCTCGTTGTTTACAATCTGATTAGCAAATTGAGACACGAGAATTGACACGAGGCGACATTTCAGCTAATCTCTATAAACAGATATCTGCATTTGAAAGCAGATACGTTTTTAAAAGCTAAATAAAAGCTATATATATTCGAAGGTTAGCACTATTGGAATTGGAACACAGAATATCAGCTGAACATATGAACCGATAAATCACAAAATATTAAGAGCCAGTCGCACCGTTGTGGTTCAATAATGGTCAAGGGTTTCTCATACTTTTCTGGGCTGGAAAACAAATCCAAAATTGAAAAGTATTCAGGGTAAAAATATACTTCTAGGAGGAACACCCACTGCGTTATAAAAAAGAGCTTATTAGCAGCATTAGTGTTACATCACTCAGTGAAAGTGATGAGCCAGTGTGCAGCAAACATTACTCACCATGTGCCTCTTTTTTGAGTTTTAACTCAGCGAGGAGCTCATCATCCCTGGGGAGGTTTTTTTTTCTTGCATTAAATGCATGAATCTGAGCCACCCTGATAGAAACACAAGGAGACAAACATGCCTACATTTTATGGGAGAAATGACAAAGCACACTTGTGTTGTTCTCAAAAGCTATAATTTAGTAAACAGCAGAACGAAGAGCACCGTAATTTGTATAATCTGAGCGGTATGAATTGAGACGTTGCATAATGAATCTTTTAAAACAGTAAATAAGTCTTTAAAGGACACAATAATACATATAGAAGTGAGCCTTTTTGCTTTGTGCTTCAAGTAAAATCTTTCACAAGCTATGAACCCAAGATGGCAGTATAACAATAATCCAGCAAACTGAACCGACAGGATCTGAGCAGCAGAGTTCATCTCTGCACCCTGAATACACAAGTTTCAGCTTCATCCTGGAACAGTTAGTCGAATTTTTCACTGTAAGCTCCCTTTATCTTTGCCTTCTGTATTTCCTTTACATCATATAGTCCCGATCAATTTAAGAATAAAACATATGTAATTATTATTTAGTTAAAAGTTCAGGTTTTTTATTGCTCTCTTGCTCTTTTGTGTCACGTTGCACCCTCTGTTCTCTTCCTCTGTCATCTCATACATCCCTCCTTTCATGCATGTGAGGCACCAGACCGTGAAGTCCACATTGTGAAACCCCCTCGTCTGTACACACACACACACACACACACACACACACACACACACACACACTGTCCTCACCAGGCCTCTCTTTGTCCTCCATCTTCTCTATTTAAGTACTCATCATATACTATTACGGCATTCTCAACAAACAAACATACGTTTGTTTTGTATGTTTTTAATAAAACACGGTAAGTTACCTGTTAAATAGAAAACTCATCAAACCATGGGAAAAAAAATGGATGGATGATAATAACATGTTGTAAAATGAAGTTTTAACTTGCACAAGAGATGAACTGAAACTGTCTTCTGCCTCCGTAGAGATCCTCATCATCGATCTTCATCGGAGGACTGCAAACAACAGCTTGGAAAAAACAACCTGAGAGACTACACTGTGGAACTGGCTTTGATCTTTGATCCACTTTCATGGATTATAAGGAAGAAGTGTACATACAGATACAGGTGTGCCAGGATGATCATGTTCTAGGTCACCACACAGAATGGATTTGCATGAAGAGTGACTCTAGCCTGTGGAAATCGTGTAAAATAATGGCTAAATAAGGAAAACCAACATAACCCATGATGGCAAGTTCTATTTCAAGATCACTTTCCTTCCCAAATATCCAACACCAAGTGAACACTGAGTTATTTGGATATTTGAGGAATGTCCTAGTTGTACAGCCGAAGATGTTTCACCGTTCAAAGGACATGAATCCACATAACACGATACTGTCTGGAGAGGACAATAAAAGAAGCTGGACTTACTTTAACTGAAGATCTTCTGTGACTGGAACAAAGACACTATTGTACAGATAAGACATTCAAACTGTGATGCAACCTCTAATGCAAAACTTCTCATCGTCAGTCTTATTTTTAAGACAAATAGTGCAACCGTGAAGTTAACTTTTGCTTGTTTGTTTTAAATGTAATGACCTGCTGAAGACTGGATGATGTATTTGTACTTATGATAAGGTAAAGCTGTGGCTTCACTGTGGAGACTAAAGCCAGAATGTTCACTGTGGAGGTGTTGTTTTACCTTTCAGATGGTTTTAATGGATCGCTATGCAAATATGAAACAGTGCAATCTTCGCCACTGTTTGGTCAGCAGGAGTAAGAGCAATGTTAAATGTGAACATGCTACCACTGTAGCATTATGGTATCTCAGAATTACAGCATTGTGTGGACCTCACTTGACATGCATGGCTACTAGCAGGTTTCTCTCTTTCCCTCAACTGTCCTCCTTGATGGAGTAAACTGTTTGCCTCTTCACAAATACCTGTCAGTCAAACAACTTAATTAATATAATGTGTCTGGGTTTTTATCTTAGTTATAAGTTTTATTTGAGGAGATCCTCTTTGTACATTTTCAGCCATGCCATGAATCACATTTCCTCATCTTCAAAGGACGTTTTGTAAAGGTGGACCTTTCTACTGTATGACATTAAGTCTTCTGTAATATAACTTCATTAAATTAATAAGAATGTAATATCTGTCCCATTGGATTTGTCTATGAATGCTTGTCAACTTGCTGCAAGATCATGTTACTCCAATAATATCTCTCAAACCTTGCAAATTAAGTGTTCACTTCACTGTTGCCTGCAGAGTGAAGGAGAAGGAAATCAAGCACAACTGTAGGAGACAGAATAATTAGTGCTAATAATAGTCGCGTTATTAGAGATACATTCATATAATTGCTCTTTTTACTTGATGAAATAATGAGTTCAAAGTGATATCTTGATATCTATCAGTGAGTGGAAAGAGACAGGACTTCATCCTGACGCTGACTTAACGTTAATTAATGGTAATGTGACTTCATCTCGATTCAGCTTCTTCTGATGTAATACTGATCACTGACGCAACGCTGATGTCAACTCATGAGTGCTGCTCCATCAGAAAGACATTAGAAGAATAGCATTGACATCTTTGACATTGTGATATTAGTATGACTCAGCAAAACTTTACATGGTTTTGTAATAGATCTTGTGTATTTTTTATTTCCTCTGACGTTTGCTGCTGTTTCTGTCGTAAATGAAATCTACACAGAGCCCAAAGGATACTAAAAGACAACACCCACCCCAGCCACAGTGTTCACCCTGCTGCCACCTGGCAAAAGATATAGAGGTATCCGCTGCCGTGCCACCAGACTACGGAGCAGCTTCATTCCCCAAGCCGTGTGACTGCTGAAGTCATCCTCAACACTTCATTGTCTAAAATAGATGTAACAGGACTCAAGGACTCTTAACGTTATTTTTTCGTTTTTTAAACCATTGTTTAAATGTCAATACATTTACTGTTTACCTTCTAAATACAAATCCCAGGTTTCTGCAACAATTTGTCAGATGTAGTGTAACGTTACGTGCTAACTACAAAACAAAACTTGGCACGTCATGAGAGTGTTATGTCTTGAAAAACTTGAAGCAAATATGCACGCCCCGGCATATTTGCCATGTGGCAGTCAACGTTTGCACAAACGTTGCACACAAGTCAGAACAGTAATGCCAAGCCAACGTTACGTGAACAAGAGACAATAACACCTCGCTGTAGCTTGCCATGTGGTGAGCTGACTTGGGTTGAGCAAAAATTAGCGAGGTGACAACTTTGCTAACACAGTCAAACATCAAGCAAGTGCAACAACACAAGGCATACTGTATAACTTAGCAAGCCAGCTAATATTACTCACCATTCAACAGCAACAAGTCCAGTTCGGTGTCTGCCGTGCAGCCTTTTATTTAGCGAAGCTGTCATCAACAACTATAAGCCAGTCTGATATCTAATCTTGTCTCTCTTGCTCAGTTGCCAAGTCATTTTGCCATGATCTCTGTTGAAGCTGCTGAGCCTGGTACCAGTTCAACTGAAAACCTTCTCCTCAATGTGATCCAAAGCTCCTGTGACAGCGGTGTAAACACCAACACTCCCAGGGAGTGCTGCGAGCAGAGTCAGCTAGCAGAGCTAAGTTGAAGCTGCAGTGTGCAACAGTTACAGGTTGCTTTCAGGAAACTCTGTAAATCACAGGCAACATGGTTACATACTGTTGCTTTAAGAAACACATCCACCAACAACATATATGCTGTAAAAAGAAACTTACTGTAAAAAGAAAACACAAGCAGATACAGAAATTCTGCAAGTTGAGCAAAACACAGGGTTTTTTTTGTGAACGTGCCTCAGTGCACAATTTTCTGCTCGCCAGTGGTTTTGGAAAATGAGCTGATGAAGGTTATATTAGTTTAGACATCCTTTCACTTATCACTGGCATCTTCATCCCTAGAAAATCGATTTTATGATTTCAGCTGAGAGACGTTTCAACTCCAATAACATCAAACTCAAGAATTTCTACAGTTGGAATGATGTGAGCTTCACATGTGGATCGCATAAAAGTTTTATTTTATAGTGATGGACTGTTGCTTCTCTTTATGTAGATATCAGCACTGGTTCCTCCAGTTCCAAAAGCTTCAGGGAATTTGACGGATGGGATCAATTATTTCTAGACTGAGTCATGACAGGACTCAAAGACAGAAGCTGTGTAAGAGAAGAGTCCTTTCTTTCTTTCTTTCTTTCTTTCTTTCTTTCACTTTTTCCTCGATCCATTTCTTTGTCAGAGTCAAAGGCTAATGACAAACTGTTCTGGGTACACTTAATTTGTCAAAATATTCCTTTGTGTGTGTTTTTTCCCCCTTGGCAGCTTCATGAGGCTTCGTTTAAGCGAGTGATACTCAGTTTGTGTGTATGTGTGTGTGTGTGTGTGTGTGTTTTGGATGATAGTACTTGAGGCTATCCCAGACACTCCATCTGCAATCCTGCCAGGCACGTCTTCCTTTGGGGAGATGAGAGATCTTCAAACACACGGCCTGCGGACGAATTCATTCATGCTCATATACATGTAGACAAAACTGTCTTACACATGCACAGACACACACTAAATCTCCAATATTATTGAGTAATATTATTATTAAGTAACAGTGCTGGAGTTTTGTTTCTATTTTTAATTATTTAAAAAAATAATTGTTGACGATATACTACAATTTGATTGTTTACTTTTTCTTGAAAATGTTTTTTTTATATACAAAATGGAACAACTCCTGGAAAGACATCATCATGAATATGGATGAAATGTGAAATATTGCAGTTACAGTTACGGCCCTCAGATAGAGAGGGAGAACAACGCAGTGTTTTTACAATAAATGTAATAGCTATCCTGTAAATGATGACCTTGAGGAGAGGAACACACATGGTAGGAGTCTAATCTTTTCTAATCTTGACCTGATATGGTACATCATCACAGGAAAACAATGAAGATACAATATCATTCGGCAGTCAGTGTTGGCCTTCATTCAAGGTTGTAAAAAGCCCAGATCTTCAAGAAAAACAAGACACTCCATCAGCTGGAAGGAAAATTACAAAAACTTTCTGACAGTGAAAATAAAGTGATCACTTTCTTCTTTGGCAGTACATTTAATGCAGCGTTTGGGCCGGGCCAGGAAGACAATAAAGGATGAAGAAGAGTTTCAAGAAGCAGATTATTGTCGTAAAAATGACCTGACATGTTGTAACTCTTCCGTCCCGAGAGAAGGGATGCCTGACCCAACCTGGCTTATCTGTGAGATAAACAAGATGTTACCCAGAATGCATTCTTCTCCAAAATTAAGATAAAATTTACAGCTTGGTCCAACACGTTTCTGAACAACACAGATGAACACATTTCCAGCTGAAATGCTTTGTATACTGAGGCCAAAAGATAAGAAGTTACAGAAATAAATCCTATGATAAATGAAGACTGTTTATTTCTAAATAATTTATTGATTAATAATGTGTGCCATAAACAGAATTATCGGAAATTAACTTTAAACACATGTTGGCTGAAATTTATTTATTTATTTTTATATATCAAATGCACTTTTAAATAGTAAAATAATCGGAAATTCTACCATCTTTAAAGGACAAACTGTCTGCCTCAAAAGATGTGTGCCTCATCAGATGTCTCTGTCTTTCTTTTGGTGTCTTACACACATTAACACACACCAGTGTTTTTATTGAATAGCTGCACCAGTCAGGCTCAAAGAAGTCTATATTTGGTGTGAGAAGGGCAGAGAGAAATAATGATGTAAACTTGGCTCTCTCAGTCTCAGTTTTTCTTGGCAATCTGGCACTGTCACTGTCATCGTAACAGTCCAACCATTCTGAGAGTCAAATGAGGTCTCTGCAGTAGTAAATACTGGGCCATCTGAGGAATTACATTCATATCAGACAGTTTGGCAGAACTCAACGTCTAGTGCCAACATGCAACACATCCTCATACCTAAGTGATTGAATAGGTTGATTGCCAAAAACTCCAAAACAACATAGCTTCTGTATATATGACTGTAAGAGGGTGCCAGCAACAGGCGTACTGAACCTTTGTCATACCAAACATTTGTCGTCACATGGATAACATTGTGAAATGGTCACAGTTTATGCATCAAATTACTTGGTTAGGTTTAGGGAAAAGATCATGGTTTAGGTTAAAATGAGTACAATAGTTACAAAACTAAAGTCACGTCTTGTATGTAACATAACATTTTGCTTTTCTTTCTGCTTACTTGCAGATGTACATTATGGTTTCCAGCATTTTGGTCCCCACAAAGCTTTCGGACCCCACATCGTGAGTGGCCACCCGGTATTTCGGACCCCACAAATGTAGAAAACAAGACCGCAAGACATACACACATAAACACAAACACACGACATTATGAAAGGATTTCTTGGATCCTGGAAGAAAACAAACCAACTTGATTCAAATTGTATTTATTTGCAGGATTAACTGAGATGAAAGAAGACAACCAAATCAGTTTAGCTCAAAGGACTGGTTTCACTCCCGTGTTGTAATCAGCACTCAGTCCTGGAGTTAGGGTGGGGGTAAATGCTTCACTGGGGTCATCGGGGGGGGGGGGCTCCTTCCTTCTTTGATGTTTCATCGTTAAACCCGGTTTGCCTTAGCTTTTGCATCACTTGCCTGGAATACAGTATATGCAAACTACAGTATACCTGCGACGACAATGAAAGTGCATTTGATTGTGTACGTTTGTGTGTCTGTAATCAAATGTCCTTGGAGTAAACTCACTGCCAGAGAACGACCACAAGACTTGCAGCCACAACTTTTCACTCACAGTATGAAAGAGTAAGAAAGAAAATAAAACAAAGATAGAGACACAAAGTCTGAGAGTCAGGGTGCCTTGATAGCAAAATTGTGTGGTTGTGTGTGTGTGTGTTTCTCTCTCTTCCAGTAAAGCATGACTCACTGACTCAGTCATTTTAAAGATTAGCACATTTTACAAGATGAGTTTAAACGCACGTCTGCAGAAAATGCTTTTATGCTCTTACGTGGCTGTTACAGGTCTGATCATGTCCGAGCAGATCTGATCTTTTCCTGGCTTCATAACTTCGTAAAGATTCATTTTCCAAAGCAAACAGCTAAATAAATTGCTGAAAAGAACAACAAATCAACAAATACTTGAATACCAAATATTTTAGTGTTGTGTATTGCAGTTAGCATACACTAAAATTGCTAATTGCACATGAGGAATCTCTAATCAAGAAGTAGCTGACCTGATGTTTTTGAACAACTTGTCAAATATTCTAATCAGATCCCAAGAAGCACTTCAAGTTAATTCAGAAAAAAACATCTCCAGTGAGGTTTGTGATGATATTCTGAATGAAGAAAACTAAACCTGAGTCATATTTACAGTTGTACAGGACACATTTGTATTTTATATTAAATAGCATCGATTTATCAACACTTTGTTATGTTTTGTAAGTAACAGTTCCAACAGATTAACATGACAAAGTGCCCGTTCTGACTGTAGGTTGTGTTGCAATCTGAGAGTGCTGCGTGATGAAGTGTCTGACAGCCAGCCAGCCAGATGGGAGTCACTCTGTACTGAAAGGTGGCCATTCAATAATGAGACACAGATGGTAGAGGTACGTCTACACACTCACACACTCACTACAAAAACTATATGCACATACACAGAGTGGTCGTCCTTTAGTCCATGATATGCTCAAGTAACTGTGACATTTCATTAGCATTTTGAAAAAAAGATAGTTTTTATGTTGAATAATTGTTTTTCAGAGGTTAGAGGTAAGCTAAGATTTGATTTATATTCTCATGGGGTGCAATTTTCAAAAAACAACATTAACATCAAATGGGTTGGGTTTTGGGTTAATGGGACTTTGTGGAACTTCTGTGTTGTGCTGGAAAAGCAGTCGGCAGTTTTTGTAAGCGGACTCCATTTCTAAACTAACATTAGCTTGTGTTTCTCTCTGTTAGTGGAGTCTACGCTTTACACTACCTCACCTGACTTCCTCCCGTTCAGCCGTGATAATGACTACAGCCACTAGAGGTTGCTGCCAATCAATAAATAGAAATATGGTTGATGATAAACTGCTTTTGCAGCCGACCTACGTATATGCTAATTTTTCTGATGAGGACGTGCAGCAAATGAACTACAGAGCTGAATGGCAATTTGAATGATTTTTGGGCCAGTTGAGGGCTCAAACACAACACTGACGTATTATCAAGTTTAAAGTTGATGCAGTGAATTATACGCGGACAGTTGCATACCCAGCAGACACAGAGCAACATTAGCATTTATTTATTAGCATCATGTTTCTGGCCAGCAGTGGAAGATAAATTCAATTTTCAATCCCCTTTTAGCTCTGTTTTGGTCTCCACCAACTCCCATGAGAAGAATTGTGGCTCTTTAGCTGCTAAATGCTGCACTGTGTTCACTAGTTAGTCACTAAATGTTTCTACCTGCAGTTTGGTGCTGAACAGGTAGCGTACAGGGGAACTTCTTTGCCAACAGCTATCAGTCTATTGCAGCCAAAAACGATTCAATAAAAGCAGTGAAAGTGAAGCAAGACGGGGAAAAAAACAAACCAAAACAGTGAGCTGAAATATATTGAAACACTTCCTAGAACTGAGGGGAATTACAGAGTTGGGTCATGAGTTCATCAGTATGAGTGACCCCTTTCACGAGCAGTCACGCAATCCAGTGTTGATATAAAAGTATTGTTTTAAATCGCTTTAGTAAGTTATAAGAAAATGACAATATGCAGCTACAAAGACTTGCAGAATGCAAGCGATGTAATTAAATGCAAATGTTGGCTGGTTCTGCTCTTCAGCATAAGATTTGGATTTGTGCCTGGAGAGTCCATTGGTGTCTACTTCCAGCACACGTCCTGATCCATCTGACCACACACACAAACACACACACACACACACACACACACACACACACACACACACACACACCCACCCACACCAGTGTGAGTGAGTCTGTCTGGAAACAGCAGAGACAGAGAGGAGGGTCTGGGAATGCTGAAGAGGGGGAGAGCCGCAAGGGAGGAGAGAGGTGGAAAGTTGCAACTTCAGGGCAATATGGACCACATGCTATGGGAAGGAATGCATGTGTCTTTGTAGGAGAGTGAAAGAGCAAATGAAAAGAAGAGGAGGAGGAGGAAAGAAGCAAGGAGGGAGGGATCTAAGCTGAGGCTGCAGCGTGGCTCCGTGTCTGAATGAAAGAGCCTCTCTCTCCGACTCTCTCCTGCTGTCTGTATGCACGGCTCACGTCTGCTGCAGCAAATGAGCACATGTCCAGAGCAAACACAGCGAGACTCTCCAAGTGACGCCAAGCTGGAAGTAAATATTTTGCAGAAACGACGCCTGAAGGTGCAGCTTTAAAATTTCAAATGCCTTTTTAATTTAGCCCTTTTTCTAAGAAGCTGGATTTCTTCTTAGCTATCTGACTGCTTGTTTCTGGAGGATTGCTTGGCATCCAGACTTTTTCTGTATTTGGAAGATTTGGAGACTTTCTCTCTTTCAAGAATATGTTGTGATCCACAGGTGTTTTTGAAGATACTCTCTTGGTGGCTTCACACACCACCTGGACTTACCATCAAAAGATCCGGATCAGTTTTACCTCATTTTACTGTATGTACACAGAGCGATCTGTTTCACTGTGTAGGTCTCTGGCCAATTTGCAGGCACGTGTGATGCTGGCTCAGTGTGTTTGATACACACACACACACACACACACATGGTTGCCTGAAGAGAACAAATGAGGACAACCATTACTTCAAACCTTTTCAGAAAATTTAACTTTGAGTCTCACACTTGTGCTTGACAGACGCTGGTGGAGATGTAACATGTACATTGTCTTTCAACAAGTCTTCTCACACATTATAGTGCTGCTTTGACTTACTGCATAACTGGATCAAGAACAATCCTGAACTGAAGAACAGCATCATCCACACCATGACCCCGCAGACCTCTAATTTGCAGCACGCCTTCTTCCCTCACCTCCGTCTCCTCATCCTGCTGTTGCTCCTCCAGGCCTGGCGGGGTAGCTGTCACCCCCAGTGTTTGGACTACAAGCCTCCGTTTGAGCCCCAGCAGCCACTGCTCTTCTGTAAGGAGTATTCCAAGTTTGGATGCTGCGATGTGGAGAAAGACGAGGAGATATCAGTCCGCTTTTACAGCATCATGGAAAACTTTGACCATTCAGGCTACGTAACCTGTGCCAAGTACATACGAAGCATCCTCTGCCAGGTCAGAGAAACATTTAATTACTCTAATACTTATTATGATTGCTGAGCTCTCCTCTTACTGGGCATCCAAATGTTGTAGATTTGTTATCAGTCGTATTTGATTTTGTGACTCGTCAAGATTTCACTTGATAAAGTAAAGAAATACCTGACATACAGTCATTTTCACTGTGGAATCCCCATGAAAGTACAGTTTGTGTTGTTGTGACTGCACGGTCATAGAGTTTGTGAGCCTAAATATGTCTCTTCTGCACGGTGCAAATTTGTCTGACTGCGGATGTTTGCAGTCCTAACTCGGAAACTTGGTTTTGGCGTCCAATGTATTACACCCCTATGAGCACAGTCTGCATATTAAGTTGAAGAGCAATAATAATAAACATAGTACTAACAATGCCATTTATATTTCAGTGGATGACAAATAACCACAACAAGCCAGTCTGGAAACTGTGGTGTGGTTTGTTGGTGAGAACCTGGTCTCAACAAAATGCAGTAACCAACAAAACATGTGCTTTATTGGCTACACATCTGTTAGACAGTGCTTACTCATGCTTAGAGAGCCGCAGCCTTAACTAGCTATCATGTGTACTTGATAGGTAAACTTGTAATTGGGCTTTGCCAAACTAAACAAACCAAATAATAGAGTGCAAGGAAACTCTCCAACTTGTGGTGAAGTGACCGTTTGATGGGAAAATTGCAGTTAAATCCTTTGAGCCAAAACTCTGAAAGTACATTTTTGACATAGTAGCGCACTATGAGATAATAAAATGTTTCAGAAAATCTAATTATTTACTTGAAATAGTCAAACAATAACTTGGCTCACATTTTCTTTTGCAATCTACAAAGAGTAACCCATGATTCATCAATTTCAGATTCCCAGAAATTGTTTAGCATCTTGTCTTGAGACATGAGTTCACTGGTCTCCAGACCCTGATGCAGAATGACTCTATGAGAAAAGATTCAAAAGCACATTTAATTTTCCCCCTCCCACAAAAACCACTTCAAGGATTTAACTACTCTACATTTAGATTTTGAATTGAATTAAAGGGGCAATTTGTACGATATGGCCAAGATTTTACTTACTTTCCTTTTACTTACTTTACTTTCAAAAAATTAACTTATATTAGAATCACAGTGTGAAGACATGACAGTCTTGACGTTTTGTCAAAGATTTCTATGTACTTTGCAGAGATGTCTAATTAAGTTGGCATGCTAACCAGCTAGCCCCAGGCCATCCTGTCCTGTCTTGTAATACCATAGTTAGAATTTGGTATTTCTATTGTGTCTAATAAGTAACTGTTGAGAAAGGAGATATTTTTACATTTATTTTCTTACTAAACAGAAAAAATGTTTCTTCATTCAAACTCACCATAACAGTCTTGGTTTGTCTTTCAACAATCACCTCTGATTTGGCTGAAATAAGTCCTTAATTCACCGAGTGAGATGGGAAAATATTTCAGCTCTACAAGCTGTATTTGCAAGCTGCTGATGCCAGTTTCAGAGCTGCTGTAAATCACCTCTGTACTGTGTGCCCTGTCTTCAACCTGGCATCTGTTGATCTCAGAGGCTTCGCACAGTCCAGCCGTCTTTACAGACAATTATCTGAGCCTGGTTAAGCTGAATACCACTGTGATCCGAGGTTGTAGTCCTGGCAAACTTCAGTCAGCTAATTACGCCACTAACCCTACGGCTAACTGAGTTAATTAGCTAATGGTAGCTAGCTACATCCAAAGAGTATAGTGAGCAGCAGTTAGCAGTTAGGCTGCCCCATGAATGTTTGGAGCAACCTTTGAATTCTGGCCATATCTTACAAATTACACCTTTAAGCCCAATAAAACTTCTACATATTTCTTCTTGCAAAAGCACTGACTCATTCTACATTAGCCTGAAAAAACTTTCTAAAGTTAAATGGTACTATGTCAATTTTATCATTTATACAGTAGAAACTACCATTTCCTGAGTGAGATTGTGGTCTGTTTAAATGTTTTGGGAATGTTATGTCATCTAATGGACATTTCTATTTTAGAGCTGCCATGTTTTGGTTCCTATTTTGAGTTTTCTAATCTTAAACAGATCCCAACACTGAACTCCCACCTCTAAATCACTGGCAGAATGAGTCCCACACACTGATTGCATAATTAGGTGCTAACTTAGCTCAGACACTACGCTACGTGCAGATGGTGTGTGCAAAATGAATGATAGGTGCAGCACAAATTTAGCCTGGCACAAACACTTGAGATAAAATCTTCATTCTTCAGATGCCAGAACAAACAGGCTGCCCTATGAATAACACTTTCATCTTTCATACCAACACCAAAATAGTGGAAAAAGCGTACTTCTTGGCAGTTTATTACATCATAAGCTATGTAAAGACTGTTACAAATCATCTGACTCCAAAATATAGGTTTCTATCATTGTGATAATTACAGCCCTCAGTGGTTATTTCCAAGCAGTGCAGGCTGCGTCTTGAGTGCAATAACAGCGCTGCAGCACGTACGCCTGAACAGTTCGTTTAGGTTTGAGTCAGAGTTCAGAGCAATATGATAAACTTAGAAAGGGGTTTCTCTTCTTTGACGTCATGCGGAGACCTATACTTAACCAAGCTTTTTTAGAGGAACTGTTTGAATGAAACTGTTGTTTCGCAGCCATTTTTTGATTTCCTAAAGGTGCACATTTATTTTAAAAGTCAGATTACAAGTGGACAAAACTATTTTGGTTTTCCATTTAAAAAAAGAAAGAAAAGATTTTAGTCTTTAGGGTTAGTCAAATAAAGTGCGCTACAGCACTGAGCTGTGTTCTTTCTTTGAGCTTTGAAGGAAGACCCAGTCTGCGGTTGTTCGCGCCCAGCTCGATGGTTTGAGGTTAAAGATGCCCCGACGGTGGTCAACTTACCCCACTGCCAGGGCACTTACACTGGGTAAACCCAACACACTGAGGCCCTCTGTTCAGACTGCACTGCAGGAGCTTCCTGGCACTGATATCAATGAGACAGTGAAGAGAGATGGAGAGTGAGACAAACAGATAGACAGACAAACATAGGGGAAAATGAGTGAGTGTGTGAGGGAGACAGGAGGGAGATTGTCATCATCTCCGAGCTTAACTAACCAAACAAACAACCATTTCCTCCTCTAGCCAGGGGTACAGGATATATCAGGTTCCTGCAGGACAGAGGGGGGCAGAAAGAGAGGAGGTGGAAAAGCAGGGGATAAAGATAAAGATATAATGAAGCATAGCTAGATGAACCGGAAAAACAATAAACTCTTGACAGGCACATGAAGATTTAAGGTACCTTTAATTAAAACATTAAAGGGACAGTTCCTCTTACCTTTAGTTCCATTTATCCACCGATTGTTTTGGCGTGAGAGGCCGAGTTTGGAGATATTGGCTGTTGAGATGTCTGCTTTCTTAGCTTTGGAATTAGATGGCACTCAACGTGTTAAATACAACCAACAAGTTTTTCGATGGGAGAAGGCCATAAAAGTGGTGAATTTCCTGTTGAAAAAAAATGAATGCAGTAAATCTGACAGAGGTCTTTGTGGCACTGGTAGCCTGCTGCATAAACAGGAGGATGGGACATTGGTGGGACCCCTTGCCCATGGCTGGGTGCCTGTTCTCAGCTGTCCTTCCAGGGACAAAAACACCCCTGGGTGCTCTGGAAGTCCACTGGAGGGAGGGAGGTCGGTGGGCCACGATGAATTTACTGTTTAATCACACCACAAATAAGAAAATAATTAGCCAGCAATCATATTTTTTCATAACTGTATGTTCAGTGGTTGTCTGGTGAACATGTTGTGTCTCAGTATTGTCTTGCAGTTAGTTTTTAAAACAAACAGCCAACAGCAGATTGTGAGCTGTAGTTTTCCTAGTAAACACACCAACCTCTTCTGCTGTCATTACTGCAGTGTCTCTGGGCTGCTTAGCAGTCCAGTGGCAGGGCAGCCCGGCAGGAGCCTGTAGAGTGGATGGCGTGCCTATCCACTCTACCTAATGAGCCCCTGAGAGAAGCAGCAGAAGACTGGGAAGGAGGCCAAAGAGATCGTTGTGTTTACCGGGCAAAACAAAACTCATAAATCACTATAGCAGAACTGCAAGAAAAACAAACAAAAGCATCCTACACTATGACTAAACAGTTTGAGTCAGTTTGTAGTAATTAATGGCGTACTCCGTCACTGAGCTGTTACGTTAGTTAGCAGACCTCTCCTCCATCTATAGATGTAAGCTTCATTCTGCGTGGTGACACGGAAAGAAAATAGTTCTGGTCACAACATCTGTGGATTAGCTTGAGTACCAACATCATGATTTCTTGAAAGAGACATTACTGTTGAGTTTTACAAATGATGCTTTGAGCACCACTAGCCAAATGCCATCTAGTTCTATTATATTTGACATTGTTATGGCCGACATCTCCAAAACTCTGAAACTCACGTCAAAACAACCAGATGGATAAATAGCACAACAGGAGAGACGAAAAGTATGTATTTCTACAATAATGTGCACGTTATAACTTCAGTTATTGCTCTTTTTAATCGGAACACTTTGGCTAAGTAAAATAAAGACAAACAAGAAAACCCACCTGAGGCTTCTTCAAAACCATTTAGTAAGCACTTAACAGAACAACAAAACACTGAATTAACTGTTGTCTCTGTTGCATTTTAAATAAGCACATTTCGGTGGTGTGTTTCTGCATGTTGTAGACTGTCCTCAGCAGGTATAGCTGCTCTCATAGCAGCACAAAGTGGCATGTTGCATGTTAAAGTTTCCAAACAACGTGAAGATGCAAGATACCACAACAAATCTTGATCACACTCTGTTGTTTATTTAATTTCCTCCTCTGCCCACAATCATACATTTTGGTGCTCAGCCCCCACGCCCAGCTTAATCTAATTTAGCAATTTACTCTGATTGGATCATGTCAACTTTTGTATGCAAATTCCTCTCTGTCCATTTTTCTGTGAACTCACCCTTCTAGCCCTCTCTTTCTCCCTGGGGGTCCAGGTTCGCACACACCAGCCATCTGTTTGCCATGACTCTTCTCCTTCTCGAATATAATAAATAAAACCTAGCAGACCTTTCAGTGCAGTATGGAGAGTCAGTGAGGAAGAAAAAACGACTGAAAGAAAAGCTTTTATTTTCCTGTTAAAGTTTGAATCTGAGTCTATTCTAAACTGTACAGCGTAAACACCAAATTATGGTAGTTTGAAGTGGCGGCATTGTTAGGGAACAGATGTTAGTAGTAACATGCATTTATCCTACCCTATGATAGTAGGAGCCAAAATGAGAGAGCGCTTGTTTTTTTCAAATTCAGTGGGTCAAATTCAGACACCTTTATGTGAAACATCTGAATGAATCTGGCTTTAAATACCATATAAATGTAGTCACATCTGCTCCACATCCCAGTCTGCTGCAGGAGCTGCTTCCATCGACAGAACCAGCAGCTCAGACTGAACGCAGCTTTTGTTTTGGCATTTAAAAGCTGCTTCACAGGAAGGCACTGATCTCTGCCCAGAAATGTACTTTCATGTCATTTCACAAAGATTCTCTGTTACAGTTAGCTTCCCCTTCTCTTTTTTTAGTCAATAATGATTTATTGATGATATTTTACTTGGGTCATTTTAGGGTTCCACTGAGGCGGAAGAGCAGCGGAAGCAAAAACATTTTATTTGTTAAATAGTATATTATCATGTGGAAATTATTTGTATGCTATCATATTCAGAATGTGGCCATTATATGATTTATTGCACCATAGAAGTTCAGGGAATTAGTATGGTACACAGGCATATTTTGAGAATTGGACAGGTGAGAAAATCCAACCACAGGAGCACAATGGGAGACATATCATGCTATTTCTTTTGTTTCTTTGTGTGTTATATAGGTTCTTGTGCAAATAAAAGATCTTGAAAGTTAAAAATGCCATAGTTCGCGCCAACAGAAGCTCCTCTCTTCCACAGAAAACACTGCTCCTGAAACGCCTCGTCAGTGGTCTTGCCCTTAAATCTGTGGCTTTGTGACATCACACTACGTCACCATGTCACACATTTACATAATTTATGCCTAGCGGCTAGTTTGGCACGTAAGAATTGATTTAGCACAGCTGCTCTGTTGTTGATATTACTGCAGAACACAATGAGAAAACTGTGTGTTTTTTGGAGCATTAAAGCATGTAAACATAAAATGATAAACCTGGAAATGGGTAATAATAGGTCTCCCTTAAATTGTAGGCTAAATTGAGACAGGACTAACTGAATAATATCAAAAATATTTAAATAGATGCACAAACAGAAACACAGACACAGACAGACCAATAGATTAATAACTTAACATAAATACTCACAGAAACACATGCACACACACAGACTCACAGACTCAACTCTTTTCTTCCCTCTCTCTTTTATATTCATAATTAATAATGTGTCATGATTAATCAGGTATTTTGAGTTTGACATGCACAAAGAAATAAAGGCAGAAATAATTTATAAGCAGGAGATCCAGGCTCAAGTGCATACACACATGCAGCAGAGTCTGACTGCGAAGGTCTACATATAAAGTTAGAGCTTCTTGTGTATTTGTGCATTTTCAACCGTTTCTTCTACAAAATGATCTGTCTATAACTAAATTGTTTTTAGAACTATGTTGTGCTGTCAACATAATCGCTGCCTGGATTGTGTTCAGAGATTTCTTCGAGTGAATAAAATGTACTGGTGGTTGTGGTGGATGGCGGACATGCAAAGGGCACACGAGTGACCAGGGTTTGTGTCCAGGCCAGTCTGTGGCTGCCATTTTTTGGCATTTCTGTTGCTTCTGTGTTTGTTTAATGTTTTTCAAAAATAAACAAAAAACAAACAAAAAACAAATTGTCCGTAGTGACCTTGTTTTTAAGTCCCCAAGACTGAATACAAAGTTATTTTGAACAATAACAGCGCCACACATATTTATCTATCCTTTGGACCTAGGAGACAACATTTGGTTTCAAGGCCCAACACTGTGGACTATTAATCAGTTTGAGTCAGTCTAAGTTCTTCTGACGTGTGCTAAATTATTCAAACTTTTTGCCTGTGGTTACTTTCCTTCCCTAAATTCCAAAAACAAAAAAAATGTACTCATCTTACCAATCATCCACTTCAAAATGATATGTCACTCTATAATCTGGCACACAAAACGTGACGGATGTTGCGTTTTAGCACAAGCCCGGGAAACAGTTTCTGAGTAACTAAGTGATCGTTCTGTGCTTTGGGCCCTGTTTCCTGGTGATGATCTTACAGGCTGATCTGGCGCTGAGTTAAAGAGCACCAGTGGACCACATGATGGTTTGGGTGTCGTGGCTCCCTGTGCCTTGAGCTCACCATTTTGGGTGTGGACGGTGTGGTTGTGACTTAATCTATGACTGGACCTTCCAGGGATCCATTTATACCAGGCTGCACTCAGACAGACAGCCTGTATATAACCCAGGCCTGACCAGTCATAGTGAGGTGGGGAGGAGCTGTGGTGGAATAAGTGCATAAATCCTGTATTTATAGTACACGAATGTCCTTAACTCTAGGTGCCTCTGAAATAAACACGTCGCCTTAAAGGAGAGTTAATACATATAAACACTGATGGAGATCTATGTAGATGGAGCCAGAAGTATATATAAGACAATTTTCTACTTACTAGTTGTTAAATCATCTTTCCCTTTGCAGGAGTGTTCACCATACGCTGCCCACCTGTACGACGCCGAAGATGCCAACACACCTATGCGGATGCTGCCCGGTCTGTGCGGTGATTACTGCTCCGACTACTGGCATCAGTGTCGCTACACGCTCAGTCTCCTGTTGGAAGACGTGGGTGGCCCGCACCAATTTTCAAACCTGACTGCAACCATAGAAGAAGATCGCAGAAGGTTCTGCGACTTCCTGGAGCTGAAGGATAGGCAGTACTGCTACCCTAACGTAGTTTCAAACGCAGGTATGGTGTTACACGTCGGCAGCAGCAACACTAACACCAATGAACGCTCCAACATGTCTTAACAGTTAAGATAAACATTTTTAGTTGCATAAACATCCAACATGAACCAACAGGTTGTCATAGACAGAAACTTGCACTAACTAGAAAGTCTAATTATGATTTATGAGAAGACATTGCCACTCCTTAGTCAGCACATTATGTCGGCTGTGTGGCAAAAGCATTTTGTTTTTGTGTGCTGATAATGAGCCATTAATCATGTCCTTTTACTCCTGGTTTCTATGTCCGGTGTCCTCTTTTCTCTCCCCAGAGCTAAATGCTAACCTTGGCTTTGTCCGTGAGGATCCTAAAGGATGTCTGGAGTTATGTTTGGAGGAGGTTGCCAACGGGCTCCGTAACCCTGTGGCCATGATCCACGCAGACGATGGAACTCACCGGTTCTTTGTGGCGGAGCAGCTGGGATATGTGTGGGTGTATCTGGCAAACGGCTCCAGGATCGACCGTCCTTTCCTCAACCTCACCCGCGCTGTGCTCACATCGCCGTGGGCTGGAGACGAGAGGGGGTTCCTCTGCATAGCCCTACACCCGAGGTTCATACTTTAAATAACTGTACCTCTTATCTGTGTTGTGTCTTACCTGTTTTGCATCAGTGTTCTTATGTTAAGCAAGACTTCTGTTCTGTTCTTCTCTCTCTCCTGTGCGTAGGTTCACCACCGTCAAAAAAGCCTACGTGTACTACTCTGTGTCTGTCAAGAAGGAGGAGAGGATAAGAATCAGCGAGTTCACACTGTCAACACACGATGACAACCAGCTGGACCACTCCTCCGAGAGGTGAGACCAGACTTTTAGTTGTAATGCAATATTTGTTAGTTCTGGTATATGTGTATGCCAGTAAGTGTTTGTCTTATTCATCCACCTGTTGTGTGTCTTGCCTCAGAACCATCCTCGAGGTGGTAGAGCCGGCATCCAATCACAATGGAGGACAGCTTCTATTTGGCCATGATGGGTATCTGTACATCTTCATTGGGGATGGTGGCCGTGCTGGGGACCCATTTGGAAAGTTTGGCAATTCACAGAACAAGTAGGTATAATTTAAAGGGACAGTTAACGGCAAAATCAGAAAGACATATTTTTCCTCGTACTTGTAGTGCTGTTTATCCACATAAATTTGTTTTGGTTGATATCCCCAAGACTCTGCAACTCACACCGAAACATCTAGATGGATAAATAGCACTACAGGTAGGAGGGAAACTGAACTGTCCCTTGAACAAAGACGATTGCATCAAATTCCTCAAGCAGCACACTCTTGTTGTAAAATGCTACAAGAGCCAACCTGAAAAAAAGCGATTTATCATGACATGAGCCTGGTAAAACCTTGACTCTCAACTGTTTAAAAAATCTCTCTCCTTGCAAAGCTTTAGCCTTAAATGTAATTAAACATAATATGGCAAAATAAGATAAACACATCCCTTGGATTGCTCAAAGAGGTTGTTAAATTTTAAAATGATACAGGTGCTCACCATAAAAAAAGTTACACAATCATTCTCGTCCAGTTAGAACCAGCCAGCTCTGCCAAAAGTGAGTTCCCATCTAAAATTAAATTCCAGTTAAATTAAGTCTAATGAAAAGGTTCAAATCCTCAAAACTGTGCAGACTCTTTTCAATTCGGTTTTCAGTGGCAAATGATAGCTTTGTGAAGACTTGTTATCTTCCACTTATGAGAACTCACATAAACTGAGGATCTGTTTACACAAATTATCATAAACATGTATCCTTGATACAAGTCTGACCCTGCAGAGCAATCATCACTTTACTCGAGGGTTCATTGAGATCTCATCTCTCATAGATGTGTTACTGATCGACAGATATCATTTTACACTTTACTGCTGGATTAACCAGGCAGGGAAAACCTGTGGTTTATACTCTTTAGACCAACAGAAAAATAAAGGATAAAGCACATCATTGTTTGATGGGAGTTGTAACAGTTTAAAAGTCAAGGAGAGGTGGCGTGATGTGTTAATGCCAGGAGCAGTGGACGCATAGTTTCTAAAAGGAGCTTTTATTAAAAGGGGCTGCAGGAAATAATTGCCTTTCCCTGTGTTGGTAAACATTACTCGCCTCTCAAACCACATGACCTTTATATTATGTCATTTGATCTGTTAAACAGATAGGTCAGCTGTATCTTTAGGCAATGTGTTTGTGTCCATATATGTTTATATATATATATATATATATATGTATATATATATATATATATATATATATATATATATATATATATATATATATATATATATATATATATATATACACACCGTACACATGTGACGTATATGTGGGTATGTGGATGGGTGTTTTTCATGAACATCATTCAGCTATAAACTACAACTGTCACTCTTCATTTTCGTTTGATAAACCCACATTGACCCAAATGTCACTTCATTGTTGCTCATCTGCAGGACACACATTGCGCAATACTCCAAGAGGGTATTAGTGTGAATTGTGGGGCTGAAAAATACCTGGATCACTAGCTAAACAATTCAATCAGTGTTGCAAAAATAATGTTGCAGCTTCATGCAAAAACAAAAATTCCTTCTGATGTTTTAAGTTCACAGAGAAGCGAAAGCTAAACTTGGATATTTAAGGTATTGTTTGTCCAAATTCAGAGCAGAACTCGGGGAAACCCTCTGATGAAAAAGCATTAATTTAGCATTCAACTATCAGCAGCAGGTTACAAATGGTTTACATATCATTTAGAGAGGTTTACGTGTGATGCTGACACCGTTTCTCCAGACAGTTAACATTTAGATCTTAAGCAGTTTCTGAGGGCTTCTGTTGACATGCTGCATTAGCCGTTCTGGGAATGAGGGAGGTTACACCCTGCCAAGTCTAATATTGACACTACACATTGCGGACCGCCACACAGTGGTGTTGGGAGGAGAGAGAGAGTGAAAGTTGGGATTGGAAAAGGGGATATAAGGCGAGAGCAGCCAGGGCAGAGGGAGGAGAAAGGTGCAAAGTAAATGAATTGAGGAAAGAAAAGAGGGAAGAGGAAATTTAGCTCAAATGGCTGGACAGAGAGAAAGGTGAAAGTAGAGTGGAAGGTGTTGGATGTAGAGGAAGAATGATTTGATTTCTAAGCTGCAAGGCAAGTTTAATGCATAAGAAGATGCAATATGTAGAATAGGCAATGATGGAACAGCGTGACGAGATTTGGAGCAGTTAAAAAAAATGTTAAATGTAAGTTGAAAAGGAAAATAAAGTTGAAACAAAAGTCTGAATCTTTCTCACACTCTCACCTTCTCTCTGTGTTGGATAGGTCAACGCTGCTCGGCAAGGCGCTACGTGTTGATATCGACGACAATGATGAAGGCCCCCCATACAGCATTCCCTCAGACAACCCGTTCTTGTCGGAAAAGGAAGCACGACCTGGTAAATCCCTTAAAATATCCTATATGTGTGGAGTCAGGTAAATTTTGTCTGGTGACAAATGAAGCAGAGTTGGGTCAGACAACAAATACAATACAATTTTGGTAATAAGTAACATAATGTAATCTGATCAGTGTACTTTTGGATTATTTGAAAAATCAAACATTGAAGATGTTGCATCTTATATGGAGAAAAAAAATGGACGCAGGCACAAAAATTTCACAAATATTTATTTTCTCTTTAAACATCTGAGAAATGTATGTATATATGATGTATGATATGTATGTATGTCCATACAAATACCATGCATTTTGCATATTCAGCATTTACAGTCGGTCAAATTACCTTTACAGAAAAAGTGCTGGCACAATCTACAGATGTGCTGTGTGCATTCTGCAACGCGTGGGACGCTGCTACTTTTCTCTAAGTTTGTGTTGCTGCTGTCACTTCTAATGCAAAGTGAGGCACTTGCCTAACAGACCCTTTATGTCAGACGCACTTTTCCATCAGCATGATTTTGAAGCTGTTATTTTAAAAAGGTAGAAAAGTTACATAATGTTACTTTGAGGCGCCACTGTAAACATGAATCTATAGTTTATTTTAGTTGTCATCATGTGGGACTGCAGTGGGATTGTCTCATCTTACTGTGGAAAACATGACTCAGTAAATGAAAGTGAACGTTGTACTAAACACTGACATTTTTAAAACATGTCTTGAGGCCGTGACGAATACAAAATCACTGTTCATTCCAGAGATATATGCCTTTGGGTTCTGTATACAGCCGCAAAAACGACGTCCGCTTTTGTGCCAAAGTGTAAATTTCTGTCTTTCTTCCTTTGCAGAGATTTATGCCTATGGAGTTCGCAACATGTGGCGTTGCTCCATCGACCGCGGTGACCCCCTGACAGGCCGAGGCCGGGGCAGGATGCTTTGTGGCGACGTAGGCCAGAACAAATATGAAGAGGTGGATCTTATTGTGAAAGGTGCTTTGGAGAGATATTTTATTTTTCACTATGAATCCCTCTACTTAGATTATCACACTGACAGCTTTCAAGTTTTTGTTTACAGTCATTTCCACTCTTGCATGAGAAGGCTGTCACTTTCGGCTCATCACCATGTCACGTACAGTTAAACTGTTCCCACAGAGACCACACAGACAGTGAGTCAGACTTTATAGTTTAACCTCCATCCTCTCCCTAACAATTAAGGTGAATGGGATCTGGTTATCCAAAAAGGGCAAGAAATAAACATCTAATTACAGCTGGTGGGGCATAATCTACATTTTTCTTTTCAGCCAAACAATAGTTATATAATTAAGATTACATTTAGTAAGACTGGTACAATAGCTTTGTCCCTGAGATTTTTGCACTAACTTGTCGTTCATGTCTAAAGGAGGTAACTATGGATGGAGGGCCAAGGAAGGATTCAGCTGCTACGATCGGAAACTCTGTCAGAACTCCTCGCTGGGTGAGTCCATAAACTAAAATGAAGACTTGCACAAAGCAGCTTCGCCAGAATGTGAACAGAGGAGGATTAAATCATTATAATATATATACTATTACTTTTAAAGGCTGTGAAAGCTTCTGAACACTAATTTTGGCTGAATTTAATCTTGCTGAACTGATGTGTTGTTCTCTATCTAGATGACATCTTGCCAATATTTGCCTACCCGCACAAGTTGGGCAAATCGGTGACGGGAGGCTACATCTACAGAGGCTGTCAGATGCCCAACCTCAACGGACTCTACATCTTTGGGGACTTTATGAGTGGGTATGTGTTTCTGCTTCCCTTTCATCAACGGACAGAAAACCAGGGTCCAATTTGTGGTCGCTGTAATTGCAACATTTATCACAAAATTAAGCCTAATTCAGAAATACATTGATCTGTCTTTTTCCAGCACTAGCTGCCAATATTACATTTCTGCAGGAGAGGAGTTAACAGTTTAAGGGCCGCTGTTCTAGGACGCTAGTGTTTCGCGACAGCACCACCTACCTATTTGGATGACCAATTTATTGGTTTGCTGATAGTGGCTCAGGCTCAGGCTAGTGGCACGACAGGTGGATCCACAGAGGTGTGTGTCTTGGAGCAGAGGTGGAGGAGGCAGGGTGGCAGTGGAGCTGGAGCTCGGAGGTTGTGCTGGCTCTGGGAACAATGAGGAGATTTCAGGAATGAGACGAGTGGTTCAAACAAAGTAACACTGAAGCAAAAATCACAAGACTTTAGCACAAGTAGTTTTGCCATAGATACCACGATGATAAGCGGGAACAATCTGGCAGCGAAGACCAGAGTACTTAAGCTGAAGCTGATGAGTAGATGGGCTGCAGATGTGTGAGAGGCAGGCACTCCAGCCAACCAGGGAAGGCACACCCAGCCTCTGAAAAACACCTCACAGCACACAGACGCAAGAGCTCAAGCAAAAGACACAGAAGAAACACTACACAAGTCCACAATCATCACACATGAACTGTTACTTACTGTTATCAGAGGCAACACACACACTCTAAATGAGGAGTGATATAAGCTACACTTATATTCATATTTACGGTCAAAATGTAGATGTGTATATTTGTGTTTAAGTGCTGTTTTTGTCTGTTTAGGCGCCTGATGTCTCTGAAGGAGGATGTCAGCACAGGTGAATGGCAGTACAATGAGATCTGCATGGGGACCGACCAGACCTGCAGATTCCCCAAACTCATCAACAGCTACTATAAATACATCATCTCTTTTGCTGAGGATGAAGCAGGTATTGACTGTGTGTGCCTGTGTGTATACTTCTCATGTATCACAGACCTTATTTAGATGCGGCCTCATTGTCACCTACACATTATCATGCATAATTAAAAAGGAAAACATGAATGAGGTCGGTGAAGTGTGTGATTGTGTGGGGGATTATGTAAAGTGTTAAATGGTTAAAGGGTTTGTTTCTTTAAAGCATTATTTTTCTTGTGAAAATATTAATATGCTGTAATATTCAATTACAATGAAACTGCCTCCGTTTCTGAGGAGTTAAGGAGTTATTTGACTGTAAATCTGGTTTGAATCGAAGGGACGTCGGATTTACTAGGAAGAGTATTGGACACATGCTGCTGCTCTTAAATAATCTCTCCCCTCCCTCTGAAAGTTTCTCGGAGGAGACAAGTGGAAAAGTTCAAACAAAGTCCAAATCCCTTCTGTGTACACACATTCTGTAACTTCTTATGTGTCTGCTCATCTTTCTTTTCTATCCACACTCGCTGTAAATACCTCCCTCCCTCCCACTTCCTTCCTGTCTCCCTGCTATTCACCATCCCTCTCTTTCATTCTTGCCAAACTTCTTTTCTCTGTTTTGACAACAAATCTTCCCCTTTGTCTTTTACTCTGCACTCATCTCTGTCTGCCTCACTCTCTGTCTCTCTTTATCCTCTGTCCATCTGTTCTAGGTGAACTGTATTTCTTAGCCACGGGAGCCCCGAGTGCCACAGCCAGAGCGGGACTCATCTATAAGATCGTGGACCCTTCCAGGTAGCCGACCATCACTTCAGAAGCATATCACCTCAGCAACAAATACACACATATAGAGTAGGAGTGTGTGCTGTAGAAGTTTAGGTTTATGTTTGGGCTGATAAGTGTTATGATGCTGATCTTTGTTGATATATATTTATATATATTATATACTATATATGAATACGAACATAATATGCCAATATCAGCTGACACATCTGCCTCATCAATTTTATCACGGTTAGCTCGAGATTACATTCAACTTTAACTTTATTTTTATAGCACCTTTGGTGCAAAATTGCAATACAAGGTGCTTAACAATAAAATGAAATCAACAAAATACAATGAAAATAAAACAATACAAAAGCAATACATTGACACAATCCAATAAAAATAAACAATTGATAAGAAGATGTTAAATTGGACATAAGAGAGACCAGACTGGTATAGTGGATAAGATTAGATTAAAATAAACTGAATTACAAAAAAAGGATGTAATAAGCTACATGTGTATACTAATTTTTTTTCTCTCCTGTCGACCCAGGCGAGCACCGCCAAGAAAATGCAGCATCAAGCCTTCACCTGTTAAGATAAAAGGAAAACTGATTCACTTCCATCCCAAAGAAGGTAAGGGAAATCTAATGTGTCTTTTTGGCTTCTCCCAAGATGTTCAACTTTTTCTTTTGCTGTTGCTCTGTATAGAAACTTTATACACCAACACTATATCAAAACCTCATCAATGCTTTATTTGTTGAACGCTCACAAACTAATTATGCCAGTTATTCTCATTATCTTGTCAGTGTGCAACACATGGTTTAATAATATGGACATATGTATCAAAGTCTAATTAGGTTTTGTTAACTCTGCACAAATGGCCTTTCTTCGTTTTCTTGTTTGCAGAGTTTGTAATCAACAAGAAACCAACCACCACAGCTGTACCCACGACAACCACGAGAAAAACTACAACCACAACAAAAACACCAACAAGAAGAAAGACACCTATTATAATAATAAAGCCACCAATGCCAACGAGAAGAACGATGAGAAAACCAACACCACCACCACCAACAACAGAAGCAACAAGAAAAACAACAACGAGAGAAACACCACCACCAACAACAAGGAAAACAACGAGAAAAACACCTCCACCACCAACACCGCCAACTATAAAAGCAACAACAATTAAAACAACTACAGCGACAACAATAAAACCAACAACCGCACCAACAACTGTCCAGATGGCAACAACCCCTGCCCCAACCACACCCGCTGGTAGGCCTACTGGTGCACCTGTTTACCCAGCAAGCTCCACTGATTACCCATCAACCACTAGGTCCTCCATTCACACAACCACTAGGTCCACTGTTAGGACTAATATTCGACCCACCAGTAGACCATCGCACACGCTGGTGCGAGCAGAGGCCACCAGCATCAAAGCAGGTGGTTTCTTCTTCTGCGCTCTATTTTTGTTTTACATTTTAACTTGCTAATCGTTAAATGAACATTTTCCAACTCTCCATGCAAAATTCTCAAATGGTAGATTCAGCGCAAATTATTTTCTTGTGATGATTAATACATATTTAACCATTTTATGCATAAAAATCACGGCACTTTTAAATTAGAAACTATATTTTAGCACAGAATTGTTGCAAGGTCAGCTAAAAATAATAATATGTAAATAAAACGGGACAAAATATTAAATAATGTAATTAGTTTGGCAGCTAAGTCTAAGTTGGTTTATTGTAAATATTGATTGGAACATATTTTGCTGACTTCTGGTTATATACAACTCAATAATCGTATTTCTTGCATAGAAACAAGTCTAATATATTTATCTTAAATTATTCTATGGGTTTTTTTTTTGCAGCAAAGCAATAAAAGAAACACTTTACAATCCACTAAAATGACTGAACTTATCATTTTTACTGTTTTAAATTATTATTAAGTTAGCCATTTTGATAGCATCTGGTTAAATAGTTTTTTACCTTAAAATTTCTTGCCTGTATATTTACCACTTCTTTTGTTCTTTTACTAACGCTTCTTAACCAGTCTTTGCACTACATTTGCATCATCTCTGCGCTTGAAAAAACAAACAAAAACAAACATTATCTGGGTGGGCATAACAGATCGAGTACTAGTATTTGCTTTAATACTGTTCATCACTGCAATCAAGATGTTAGACACTTTACATTAACTACAATAGTGTTTTGGAGTCTGCTTTTTTTGCCCATGCAGATGGTTTTGGAGAGGATGAGCTTTTTGCACTAGCTTGTGTTAAACTTCAGGGGAGTTAGCTAAACTGGCATTCATTCCGACTTTAATTCCTGCTAGCATGTTAGCATGTGTTCTTTGGCTGGTACAAGAGTATAACGCAGGATAAATGGTGCTATTTATGTGTTGGGTATTTGCACTACTTTAATTTAAATCAGCTACTTCATTTTGAATAAATGGTTCTGCATCAGCCTCAGTTTGGACATTCATCTTTGTGTGTCTGTGTTTATGTCTTTTCTTTGCCTGTCTTCAAGAATAACATTACTTTGAATAGCTGTAGTGAAATCTGAGCTTTGTGAAACAGATTCAGTTCTCAGTTCAGTTCATGTTCCGATATTTTGGGAAATACGCTTTTTTTTTTACAGATGTAGTTGAGAAGATCGATACCACTCTCATGTCTGAGTGTTAAATATAAAGCAACAGTTAGCAGCCTAGCATAAAGACTGGAAACAGTCTCTCTAATTAAGATGTTCTTAGATTTGAACGCATTAAAACAAAAGTGCAAAAGTGTCCAAGAAGTTACTGCATCAAAAAGTTGTTGGGGATAGCCACAAATATTTGTTTTTACACTTCAGTATAGATAAAAAATGTTAGTTAACCTTAGAGGTGCTAACTGAGGGATTTTATCAACTTTGGACCGAGCCAGGCTAGCCTTTACTCCCCGTTTCCAGTCTTCATGCTAGGCTAAGCTAACCAGCTGAAGGAAATATAGCTACAGATATTACGGTGGTATCAAACTTCTTACTTCAAACTCTGCAAGAAAACAAACAAGTGTATTTCCGAAACAACCATGACTGTAAAGAAAAAAGAATCTTTAACCCGTTGTTAAACTACATATCTTCAAATAAAGAGGGTGATTCTGTCTCTCCCTCAGGTTATCGCACAACCGTCATGACTGCAGCCCTCTCTAGGATTGCGCAAACCCCAATCGTCACCACACCCGCAACCAGGAGACACGGGAGACCCCTTCAGTACCCTTCTTCTTCTACATCCCAACCTTTAAACCCAGTACATCCTTCTCCATTCACCTGTTCGAGCCAGAAACCTACGGCAACAGGCTACAAGCCCCAGATCAACACAACGCTGCTTAAATCTCAAGAAGAGAAGCTAAGGCTTGGAGAGAAGCTGGAAATCGCTGTGGAGGGTAACCAAGTATTTAAGAGGCCTCGAGGAAGAGGTCGCAAGAGAGGAAGAAGGCTGCGGGGTGGCACAGTGCGACTGGTGAGCCCTGATGGCTTATTGGATCGAGGCAGAGTGGAGATCTTCCTCCGAGGCGAGTGGGGAACAGTGTGCGATGACCTTTTCACCTCCAAAGCGGGTACCGTAGTGTGCCGACAGCTCGGTTTCACGACGGCATTGGCCGTTATGAAGAGGGCGGCGCTGGGGGAGGCGGACAAGAGCGTCAGGATTCTGTTGGATGACGTGGAGTGTGAGGGAGGGGAGAGGTCGCTGCTGGAGTGCAAGAGATCCAAAGTTGGGAAACATAACTGCTCACATGGGGAAGATGTAGGGGTGATCTGTGGTTAACACAGAGGCCTGAGAAGTAATCGGAAATAAAGGAGGAGACAGTGGAGTGATGTTTGTCACATATACTGTAGGGAGAGAGTATTTGAAGAAGACTGCACACTTTTGCAATGTTGTCAGTTTACCATTTCCATGAATTGTATTTTTTCATGTTTTCCAGTGTTGTTTGTTCTTTTTTTTTTCTTATCCTCTGCTAAATGCCAAAAAAAGTTCATGTTTATCACTTTAAATACTTTCTGTGTTTATTTCAGATCGAAGAATAGAAGATAAGAGTTTCTTCTGAACTCACTCAGCCCACTGTTTTGTAAAACCTAACCAAGCTCACAGTGATATACTGTATATCAACACAAACTCAATTTCAGTTACACTACTTACGTATACCTAGCTAAGGTGATCTTGCGGACTTGTCAACTAATTTTAACCTCTGTGTAAGCAGAGGACTGGTCATATCGACATTTGTCTCGTTAGTTACCAAGAGTTCAAATAGTCACCAAGCTTTGTGCATTGTTTGTTTAAAGGTCCAGTTTGCAGGATATAAGTGGCAATTAGCAGTGAGGTTGCAGACTGCAACCAACTGAATAGCCCTCAGTCTCCACTAAAGTGGCCACAAAAATATTGAAAATTGATTTGGCCCTCTCAAAAACCAGTGTTTGACTTGTCCATTCTGGGCTACTGTAGAAACATGGGCGGTGCAACATGGCGGACTGCTCCCTCTGTAGATATAGAAGGCTCTTTATATTAAGGTCATTATACACCAATGAAAAACATACTTATGAATATTAACTTCCATTTCTGCCCATAGTTAACCCTAAATCCTACACACTGCACCTTTAACAACTTTTAAACCTGACTTTTCTTTTTTACTCAAAATTGGTCATCATGGACTGAGTGAGTATTGGAAAAAACTTGAATCATATTCTTACCGTGTGTTGTGTTTACATACTGTACTCAGACATCAATGAGGCAACAAGAAAGCATATCTTGTTAAAACAGTCAAGTGTTTTCTATGAAGAATTATGTATTTTTGTATTGTATAATTTCAGCGGGTCTATTTTCTAAAGCAGTTTATATATATAGAATTTGCATTTTGACACATTCTTGAATGTAGTTTTAAGATAAAAAAAAAAATCTATGAAGAGTTTTAACAAGGAAATGCAGGACATTCGGTACGATGAATGTAATAAAATGTTTCCAGTTTTATACAAAGAGGGCACAGAGTGCTCGTGATATGAATAAAGTTTTACTGCAAAATGACTTCTCTGTTATTCTCTATTATTCTCTTACAATGTGCTATAATGTGGTGAAGAAGGATGACTCACATTGATTCACATTGATTTTTCTCCACACACACACACATGCTTACCCTGTGAAACTCAAACTGTTCCCGTTGCATGGCTGTGAATGAGATGGAGTCCTTGTTTCCCACAGTTTTATCAAAACTGTGTTTACAGCAGGTCTGAGGAAACCATCTGGGAGTTTTTAACATCCCACCTTTTCTCACCTTGTCACTGTGATCAAGCAGAAAGAAAGAATGGTGAAACAGCAGATGTATAATCATAATCAGCATTGTGAGAGCCGATGTCCAGCCACCATGTGTTAGCCAGACGCTGTACAGTTCTCAACATACACACATGCACATGAGGTGACCAGATGGAAAAAAAGAAAACTTTTCCCTGGGTTGTGATGAAGACGTTACAGTTTAAAATGAAAAAGATGACTTTACTCCCAATACAAATATTCTGCCTATATAACTATTTTGTTGGGGGAAGGTGAAGATTTCTTGTCGGCATTCAAAGTATTCAACAACATCTCGTGACCTGAAAGAGAATTTGTTTTGGGGGTGAGAAGGTCGTGCTGCCCTGCCTCCTTACGCACAATGCTTTCAATCTATAGACAGAGGGAAAACAGACCAGAGCTGACTGGTTATACTGTCGCTCCGCATTTCAGTAAGGTGAAAGGCAGCACACAACATTTTCTTAATAATCTCTATTAAATTTAAACTGTTAGAAAATGCGAAATCACTGCATTTCCTGTATTTTCATTGTGTGCAACATTTGCCTGTGGAAGTCTGTTACGTCATCACAGGCCAACAAAAGAATAATGTATGAACAGATGGCTGAATGGACGTGTAGTGATGTTGCTGCTTAGACAAATGAAAGAATAAATTAGCCTAGCTCATGATGAACACTTAGGCTTATGTGGGTGGAAAGTTTCAAGTCTGATGCGTGTGAGAACACAGCCAGCTGTGATGTCACTCTACACCTACACTTAATAAAATATACATTACATGAAGACTGAATTTACCTTATTTTCCTTCATTGCACAGAAATCACTCTGCTGCAAAATATTAATATCACACTGCATTAGTGCCAAATCTGACAACACACATCTCGAAGAGTTGCTTTATTCAGATATAACACAGATAACACACAGAAAATCACCAATTAGGCAAATGTGATGTGCTGTAATGGAGCACAAATACATTTTATCCCTAAAATAAAGAAAATGTGGGCAGTGAATATGAATTTACAGCTCATTACACACCAATAAACTTAATTAGGTGCAACACAATGCTCACTCAAAGAGGTTGGCATGAATGAGTTAAGCTTTATGCACATATGTGTGAACATCACACGTGTCTGTCGGTGTATACTGTCATATACAATATGGTGTATGAGTGCATGTCAGCAGGAAGTCATGCTGTGAAGTCCAGCTTGCAGCTCATTTGACCTGAAACTGACTGAAGCAAAAATATTTGAAGGTATGAGTTAGTTTTTTCTTCTTTAGTCTTCAGCCAGTCAGACAGGTAAGCAAAGGGAGGCACTAGAGCGAATAAACAGGAGAGATTAAATAATCAAAATGTATGTTTTTATGGACAGAACTGTTTTAGGCTCTATGTGTCATTTTTCCATATAGTCTGTTTTAATTTTTACTTCCACTTCCAAACCAGAGGGAGGCAGTCACGTATCAGATTTTATATGTTACAGGAACACTGCAGAAGGATCATTCATAAGAGACAGTTGTTTCATCAGTTTATGGTTGTGTTTTATATGATTTTATTTTATTTTTTTCAATAGCAACACCATTCAATACAACCAGGTCCATTAAACTAACTCAGCCGTAGTATTAAACACCAACAAACTGAACTATCAGTAAACATTATTCAGTGTCAGAGCATTGTCAGTACACAGTAAACCAACATTGTAACAGAACATGAATTAATATAACCGTAAGTCTTGGGCCCGTAAAAGAGGTCAGCTAAACAGAACTTAACTCAGGCTTTAACAACTTAACATTAAGTGAAGAGACCAAAATGTTCTTATTCATTTAATGCTGGGCTAGAATCCAGCATGAGAAGAGTGTACAATATCAGGACTTAAAGAGGGTTTCATAAATTTAGATAACCTGTTGTTAAGTGTTTTCTTCTCTTGTCTTCGCCTTGTCTATAAAAATAAAAATACAATACACAAAACAATGAAATAACAACAGCAGCTATATTCTGTGAAATAATCCGGTGCTGATTACAGATGAAAATGACCGCCAAGGGGATCGTATACTATTTAATGGGTGATTGAACGGTGTACCACAAAGACAAATACTACCACCTTGACTACAAATACAGAAACACAGGGACAATTTGTCCATCAGTTTAAATATTTTAATAATTAACTAAAACAAGGTGTGTGAGGGCAAGAACGCCGCTGACATCCCAATCAGTTGTGTGGCAACAATTAAGAGTGTTTAAAAGCTCATAGATGCACTGGAATGCATCTTATATTACAGTTAGGTAACATGAAATAAGTATAACTAATACTAAAGTATTTTTTTTTATCACACTGACCTGTATGGGGACTTTGTACAGCAGCCAGAAGTTGAGGTTTTTGCTTTTTCTTAATCACTAGCATTCAGTCAATGAGTTCATGCTTAAGTATTTTCATAAATTGCATGTTGTACTCTTGTCTTGATATAAGCAGCCAAATTTGTGTTTTAAGTGTGCATTAGGTGAGCTGGCCACAGCTGTTCACAATGTTCCATACTGTGTTCACTGAAGCCTCAGGGGAGACTCGTTTCGGACAGGATTGTTATTATTTAACCAAGCAAGACGACTGAAAACACATTCCAAGAACAGCGACTGCCTGGGGAAGGAGGTTTGGATGCACATCTATACGTGCACTCACACCTGAGCAGCTGACACTCCAGCAGAGGACCAGGCCTTGCTCAAGGGCACGTTTTAAGTAGCAGCTTAATTATGTTAAGTCCTAATTTGAACTACGTTGGGTCAACCATAGATCAGTGTGTTCCCAATGTTCTCAGTGGATGTAATGAGCGGATATAACATTGTCACCCAGGCCCATTAAATATTATTGATTTCAACAGTATAAACTTTATTACAGAACATCCTGCAGTCCCAAACATCGACACAGGGGGGAGCTACAACCTTGTGCAGCTTGTTTGCACAGTCTGGTGGTCTGCTGTTGACCCAGATTTATGGTGAAGAAAACTCATGCACATCTTTGTATGTATGTTGCAATTTTAGATTTTTGGACATGCACATGCACAGAATGTTTTTGGTTAGATAGTGGCCCTGCAAACTGACTTTATACTGTAAGAATCTGCATGTATGTGTGCACAGGATCATTACAGCTTTGACTTTAGCTCAAGTTAGTGCATTTCTGTCAGAACTGCTATATTGAATATTAAGAAGACAAATAAGAGACAGACACTGATATATAACAAGAGAGAGGGAGCAGTAAATTATCGAAGTGGTGATAATCTTTGCTGGCAGACTGTTAACGGTGACATTAATTATATCTAATGGATCTATGTCTGATTAAGACGATGAATATCTCTGTCCTGGATTGGAGTCAAAATGAATGGATAGGATGTCCTATTGATCCACACTAAATCACTTCTGCAGGACCACTGTGGGGACAATGTCTATATTCTACACTATAAAATGAACAGGAAGTGGCACTATAATTATTTTCTTTGTTTTAATGTTTTGCATTGTTTTTATTGGCGTGATATTTTCGGCAAATTTGCTCGATCACAAATCATATTCACAGTAAAATCACAAGCCTCGACAACTGTACTTGCCTTATTGTCCCATATATGTGACCATGTGAAGAAAACTGTTTTAAAATTTAACTTCTTTTCTATAAGTACATTACATCCCAACAGATCCTAAAAGAGAACAGAAGTGAGAGTTAGACAAGAGGTGGAGGAGGACTGAACCAGAAAAACTGAATTAAGTAGCCTGCGGTTTCACAAGGGTTTTGTAAAGATGCACACATACACACATGGTGTGCATGCATGAGCACACACACAGGCACAGATACTTCCCCCCGGTGTCTTGTCTTTTGTTCCTAATTTAGCTCTCCCTCTCTCACACTGTCTCGTTATTCCTGTCTTAATCACTCTCTCCATCTTTCTCCTCCCTGCATCACACTGTTCTGATGTTTCAACTTTTTTTGTCCAAAAAGCAGGTTTGGCTTCGTGAAAAATGAGAGAGAGAGAGAGAGAGAGAGAGAGAGAGAGAGAGAGAGAGAGAGAGAGAGAAGGGAAATATGGAAGAAAGAATGACGCAGCAAACTTTGGAATGAACAATAAGATGGAGATCCTGCTGTTCTCCTGCTTCTTGTGTGTGTGTCTGTCTGCTGCCAGATTTGCATGTGTCAGTATTTTCCTCATTATCTTCCTGTCTGCTCAGTCTGTCTCTGCCTCTCTCTGCAAGCAGCACAGAAAATTCACATCACATAAAAGAGACTAGAGTCACCACATCTCTTAAGTATTTAGTAGGATTAACCACTGCATTCATTCGGCTCTTCTTTACCTTATACAATATGTACAGTGCCTGACATGTGGGACATTTATGCAGAATGCTAACATGAAATTGGGGCACAGACAATCTTCATACTTTAACATGTTTTCTGTAGACATTTAAAGAAGTATTTTTAGGGATCTATCAGCAGAAATTGAATATAACATTCAGAAACATGTTTTCATTGGCGTATAATCAACAAAAAATACCTAATAATGTGTTTTCTTTAACCTAGAATGAGCCTTTATATGTACAGAGGAAGCAGATCCTCTTCCACAGAGTCTGCCATGTGGCACCACCATGTTCTACAGTGGCCCAGAACAGAAAAACCAAACACTGGCGTGAATGCATGCATTCGTGTTTTTCACACTTTTAGTGGCCGCGGCAAGGGAGGGTGAGACGAGGGTGTGTTCAGTTGTTTGCGACTCTGTTTGGCATTAAATATGATGTCATAGTCAGTACCATATTGCAACCCTTTGACAACGTTAATAACAGTCCAAAAGTCATTCAAGTTCAAAGCTTAAGGCCACTGACTAAGCTGCCGAATTTGACGAGTTGGGGGTGAGGATGTGTTGCACCGGACAAGAATACAGATATTAGACGTTTCCACAAAACGCCTGATTATGTTTACTAGCATTGTTTTACATTTTTAAAATTCTCACTTTCTATAGTGTGGTTTAGGTAAATTAATGAATGTGGTTGTGTCAGATGAATTGTGGTTGAGGAAAGGCAACCAAAACACCAGGTTAGGTAAAAATTGGTTAAAGAGTAGCATAACAACAGGCTCTTTCACTGCCCTCTCTGGTTTCAAGCCTATTTCACCTCTGGACTTCACCCAGCAGCGAGAATGGATGTGGACGGACGTTGCACCTGTCAGCACACTACAGACAGCAGTGATGTAGTTGAGGACTGAAGTTCACCTTTACAAAGTCAGACTACAGGATTTTTTTAGATGCTGTTGAGTTACTTTTTGAGGTCAGTGTAACTGCGGGCGTTAATTAAAAAAATGCAAACTCAGGTCTGCTGCCTGAAAGTCAGACTTGCCACACGGCCGTTGACCACTGTGACCTTCACACCCTCACACTGCACTGACACTGCACGTTGGCATTGGACTTAAATCATGAGGCTTTGAAACGTGCAATATGCAATACAATGCTTCCAATGACAATGTGAAAACAGTGTGACAATGTGAGAGGGTTGCTTGTGGTGATGAACCTACAGAGAAATATTACCCAAATCTGCAGCTTCCTTTGACTTTACAGAGCCTTATAGTGAGTTTCAGCTAATTGTTTAGCCATCTGGTCCACAACTCCATAGCTATTTTAGTTCAGTCCTACCCAACTCATAGTGTGGTTCACAACACCTATACAGCCCAAAAAAGCAGACAGACACAGTTAGCGACTAGCTTGGGACCACATATTAGCTAAAGAGTCAGATATTTCCCTCAGGAGCTGGTGGAGACCAAAAACAGAGCTAAAAGAGAGTGAATATTAGAGTTACATTTGCTAGGTGGCCAGAATAAGCCATCTAGATGTGATAATGTTGCTCTATAACTGCTAGATGTGTTCAACATATAAACTTGAAAGGTGACGATCTGTCTGTGTGTGACCAAGAATATCTGTTATCACAGGTTTGTAGAACACCTACTCATTTAAGAGAATATATGACTAGAAATTCAGATGCTCTTTTGTCAGTTTTTTGCTGACTTAATGTTCACTGTAAATGCAAACTCTTAGAAAGACAAGACAGGTGGAGTTCAAATGCAATCTCCTGTGTAGTCAGTCAGGCATACAGTGGATAATGACCAGACAGGATTAGACGAGGCATCAGCAGTCAAGCAGAATTCCAGCCGCAGATAGCAAGTTAGAAAGCAAGGTACAGATAGGTAGTGATGTAAAATGTATTCCTCTGTCGGATTTGGACGAGCCTTTTAAATAAAAAGTGCAGTCATGTTGTTGAGTTGATGCGATGTATTTGGCACTGAAATGCATTCGACATTCATGCTGTAAATGGATGAATGTTGCAACAGAGACTAGAGAGACGGAGGTTTCACTGTAAGGGATGTAGAGAGGCAGAGTGAACATCGCCATGACAGCATCTGTTCAGACTAATCTTCGTGACAGTCAATTCACATGTTATACAGAGTCAACAGTGGACTATCAAAAGGTATTACCAGTGCTACAGTGCAGCTGCCTCTATCAAACATCTACTTCAAGAAACAATTCCAGGGGCAAAGCAAAATGAGGGCTTGTCTAACCACTGAGCATGTTATTAGAGAAAGCATTGCGTGGATATGGTCCACTTCCTGTTTATGTCTCCACTGCCGACTTTGTCACAGTGAAATGGTCAGCAATTTGTGACGTAAATGTTCCTGACACATCTGTACACATGTTAAAACTGTTCACTCAACATATAACAGAGTGATGACCCTATTCACACTGTGACTCGTGAGAGAGACGGCACTATAAATAATGCATGCTTCGCTTCGAAAATGATCTGCTCGCCTATAGATTTAAACCAGTGGTCCTGATCACTTGACTGATCAAACCAAGGACAAAAACTCAACCAGTATCTTCTAACTGGAGTCAAGTTATCCTAAAGCAGACTAAGAAAACAAAACAAAAAGTGGAGTATGAAAATGTCTGGGATTGTCAAAATAAAGGCACAGCAAAGACAGCTTCTTAACTTAAAGGGATAGTTTGGGTCTAGATAGGTAATATACTGACTGAGGGATAAGTACCTCCTACAAACCCACATCAAAAGACCCAAAATATTATGATTAATTATAAATATTAATTAAGAGAATTTATTAGATACAACAGGATTTTTATTTATTTATTTGTCCAAATGCAGTTTGGAAACATGTCTCTACAATATCAATAAATCTTAAATGTCATCCCCCAACTGAGATCAGTTCGGACTTCAGACTTAAGATGTTTCTTTAATTTCATCCCAGAGTACCAAATCAGGCCCAGCAATCTCTGGAGACAATACGAGCTGTCAGCCAATGTCGATGTAGCCCCTTCATGAACAAAGGTAGTTGTTCGTGGGGGTTTAATGCTGCTGATTGTTGGGAATTGGTGGCAGCTTGTTTGTTTACCAAGGTGGAGGCGAGGCTCTTTCGGACCTAGAAATGAAGCCAAGAATAACGACCTTGTGCAAGGCTGACTTTACACACTGTGAGAGTCTTTGAAGGAGGCTGGCTATGGAAGGATCCTCACCCAGCCACAGATGAAGGTTTACTGGTGTTGGAAGGACTTAAAGCTCATTTGCCTCACTCTCACTGCCCACACATCTCTCCTGCTGATTTTTCCTGTCTCCACACTAGAATGTGTCTCAGATTTATTGTGAAAATCAGAGATAAACAACTGCAAACTAAACTGCATGAAATAGGGTTTATAACAGTCAGTCCAATGCCTTATCCTTACTGGAACCAGTATCTTCTAACTGGAGTCAACCTAGTCGAGACTAAAAAGTGGAGTGAAAACCTCCGGGCTAGGCAGAATATTGGCCTCTGCAAAGACACTGTCTTGCTGAAAGGAAAGAAGAAAGGAAGCAAAACATTTGTGGCAAAGCAAAGCAGAGACATATGGCTCACTTCCAGTTTCTCTGTCTGTGCTGCCAAATTCACTTGCATGTCAAGAGCACAAACACTTGGGAGTATCAGTATCCTGTAGGCATCAAGATGCCTCACAAAGCATATGTTTAGCAATAAATCAAATTTGTGGAACAAGATACATGGAAAACATCAGATACTGGCAGTTCTTTGAATGAATCCTGACTAGACTATAGTATGTTTGCTGAATTTATCAGAAGGTGTCAAAACAGGGATTGAATCTTCGAGTCTCTGGTCTTTTTTGATATACCAGTATTGCGCTGTCAACTGAAAAGACAGACAAAGAAAATGTAATCAAACAAAAAGGTCTCATCACTTGGCTGCTGATTGTCCTTCTAAACAGCACAATCAGATTTGTCAGCATGCTCCTCTGCTGTAAATCTGTGTAATTTAAACGTACTACAAGGAGTTTTTAACAGGTTATGAAAAAGCCTCAATGTAATACTGATACCTCAACGAGAAGACTGTTTCTATATTAAATGCCAAATAATGAATACTAAAATCAAAACACTTTCCATGAGGATGAATTGAAGTGTCTAGCAGTCTGAGGAAAGAAGCTGCTCTGTAGTCTGGTGGTACAGCAGAGACTTATAATCTACCATTTTATGTCTGTCTTGCTACTGAACTTTATCTTGCTGTTGGCTTATTATTATGAACACATTAAGTCGAAAACATGTAAGTATCATAAACATGTGTTTGCCCCAGATTTTATTTTCAATAATCCAAAATCTAATGGAAAAATCCCATAGGCTTTTTGTTGAGGGAACCAGGACGATGCTAACTTAAGTGATGCTAACTAAGTTAGCCTACAGTACTATTTTGAGTAGCTAATTGGATAATGATGTTTGGGAGTCAAAAGGTGAAGTAAAATACAAAATAAAATAAGATTAATGAAACTGGCTCTTAAAAAAACCTCGACATTATATTTAAATGCATCAAGAAACACTGAATCAAAGACAACTGGAGTTGGAAATAATAGGACCAATCTGTGACTCTAAGATTTATCCAGTGACCTGGATGAGTACTTATCCATTAAACCTTCGAGGGAAGGAAACTGCAGAAACATAATTTCTAGAATCACTCATGATGATCGTCTTTAGCCAGTTCACCCTGATAAATGTCTCACACTCTTTACACACACACACAAACATTCGTGCAGACACACACCCTTCCCATCTGGCTGGCAGCACAGATGGTGGCAGTGGGTGATGCTAGAGGCCAAAAGGACAGCTCTAACCAGCTACACACACACAAAGGACGATGTGATAGACTTACATGTCATAGTTCACGCATGTATGCACAAATGTTCCATAAGTGGCAACAGACACATCCGGACCCTCTCTCTCTCTTTCTGTCTGCTCTTCTCTCTCTCTTTCTTTCCATCCCCACTCACACAAACCTAATGGGGCTGATGTTTCATTTATTTGTTCAGCGACTCGGTCGCCGTTTGTCAAACTGAATTTCCATTTCAGATGAAAGTGTTCTTTATCCAACATGTACATTTGTGTGCGGCTGCAGTTACATGAACATGCATGACATAAAATGTATATTCTCTATTCAATCTTTCATTTGATTTGCAGCTGTGGTCCCTTTTCATTGTCCCCTCAGTGTGTTGTGTTTTATGTTGTGTGTGTGGCTGCACTGTGCACGCTGCTCAGGTATGCATGCATAACACAAACCTTGCTGTGTGCTTATATTTCAGCAGGATGTGTCTTTTCTTTTCTGTCTGCCAGATGGAGAGAGAGGGAGACGGACAGTGTGTGTGTGTGTGTGTGTGTGTGTGTGTGTGTGTGTGCGTTTTCCCACACATGCATACACATGAGAAAATATGAATGCATTGTTAGTGTATTATTCATGTGACGGGGTTATGAATGGTGTTCACATGTCCTGAGAGCCCGTCCACTGGGTTCTCGAAGCTTCTCTCAGTGAGCGAGGGGTGAAAAAAGCGAAGAGAGAGTGGGGGAGGTGGAGGAGACGAGAGGAGAGGTGGTGATGGAACATGGGGGCGAAGCAGAGACAGGGGGTGAGGAAGAGGGGTGGTGGAGGGAGGAGAAGAAGGAGGAGAGGAGATGGAGGGAGAGAGGGAAGAAGGACAAATATAGAGAGAACTGGGGAGCGGAGTTGGGGAGAGGGAGGGAGGAAAATGAGGGAAACACTGTGGGAGAGACAGAGGGAGGAGGAGGAGGAGGAGGAGGGATGAGGGATGCTGCATTTCAGTGATAGCACAGACTGAGGCTGCTGGAGCAGACAGAGGGATGGAGAGAATCGATGAGAGAGGTAGAAATTAGGAGAGAGGAGAGGCGACGACAGGATTCCCACACAGGTAAAATATCAAACAGCGATCAATTAATTCCAAATATCGATTGGATATATTTGAAATACTGATAGCTTTGAGTGATCAGAGGCTGGGAGAGGCCTTTTCTTCCACAACAGCTGCATCAAACATTTCCTGGATGTCACAGAAGAGCAGTCGACCTGTCCAACCATCCGTCCCTAAATCCATACACATGTCCATCTTTCTCCTCCATCTCTGTATTCCTCCCCCTTCATCTGCCAAGCTCCTCCTCTCACTTCACTCCATATCCATCTTACAATCATCTCCCCATTCCACCCACCCACACAAGCTTCTCTTCTCCACAACCTCCCCCCATCTCCTCCTCCTCCTCCTCCTCTCCCTCCATATCTCCTCTGTTGTCACTTCCACACATCCTGAGGGCATCTCTTTTTTCTTTTTTATCCATCTCCTCATATCCTTCTTCTGTCCCTCTCTGCTGTACTTGTGTGTTTTCAGGGAACATTTACTGCTGCTTTAGCATTTCTTTATCTGTTTTTGTCTTTTTCCAGACTGTGACAAACGTTTGTGGAGGAAGCAGCAGAAAGAGAGGGGAGAAAAAAAGGGTTAAACTTGCATCCATGACCACAGACACTTAAAACCACCTGTAATCAAGACCATAAGCAGCTGCAAAAGAACACAGACTCCTGCCTCTGTTGAGGGAAAGTGAGTCTCTCTCTTTCTGCTTTGACTGTCCCTCCATCTTTCTCGTCATTTTGAGTGAAATCCTGAACGGATCCTGAGGTGGGGTTGGAGAAAACAGAGGAACATTTGCAAGCTTCTGGAAGGAAAAGGGAGGAGAGAGCAGCATGAGTCAGAGCACAGCAGCTAGAATACTGTGCGTTCTGCATGCAAGAGGAGAGGTAGAGGGAGATAGAGGAACAATAAGAGCAATAAAGGGGGGAAATCAGAGAGGGCTCGAGCAGAATTGAGCAGTCATTAGACAGAGGGAGGACAGGGTGAGTGAGAGTGAGAAATAGGCCGAGTGAATCAGCTCGCTAGAGGGACGGGAAGGCGAGAAAGAGGTTGAGTTCAGAAAGTGGAAGGTTTGGTATGACGGAGAAGTGTTGAGGGAAGGTTGAATGAAGGTTTGCTGCAGGGGTGGACAGTGGATAGGAAGCAGTGAAGGACAGGCTTAATGAAAAACTGCTCGAGCAGCTATAGGGAGAAAAAAAAAAAGTGAGTGAGTGTGTCTTGCCACCGGGTGGGAACATGACTGTAGGAGGACGAGCTTCAAGAAGGTTGACCAAGGAAAAGAAAGAGGATGGTGGTCCGTAGAGGGGTTAAAAAAGGAAAACAGAGGTAAGGAAGCAATCAGGCCAGATCAGAGGAACACTTAACGTCCGAGAGACGGACACTGAGGAGCAGAGAACGTGTCAAGGTGCAACGACAGGGACATGGAAAACTTTAACTGTGACAGCAACACAGCAAGAAGTTCCTGTTAAATATTGATGCTGACAGGCCACTCTGCAAAGAGCTCGCTCCTTGCACCGCAGAGGGGGGAAATACAGAAGGAGGAAACACAGCTGATTTTTTATTCTGAGGCATTTTTACACAGGAACAGACAAGCTGTTAAGTGCGTCAGATGACTGAAGCCGAGTGTGCTTAAGTTGAGATGTTGCTACAAATTTAGACAAGGCACACAAATTAGCCAGGAGGATTTCTTTTACTTTGTTTTATCAGCCAGCTCTGCAGTTTCTTGGGAAGAGTGGAGAAGAACTGGACCTTTATCTTGTGTCTTTTCTATGAGATCAAGAACTTGGCCGATGATACAGATTTCTGTTTTGGATTGACACGCTGTCCCCGCTTTGACAGGCACTCTGAGACGCAGACAGCCAGATGAGAGGAGCCAAATGCTGCTGAAGCATTCATAAATGTTTCCCATTTTTATTTTTGTCCTGGACTGATTGGAACTGTTCCAACTAGCTCTGAAAATGGCCTCGTTACAGAAAGCCCCTGGAGGATTGTTGTTATGGCTCGAGGAGATATAAGTGTTGAAATGCTTTGACGTGCAACGAGAATTGGATCAGGATGTACACTTTGTTTTTTGCGATGGGTGATTCTCCAACTTGATGTCGTCAAGAAAGACTTCCATCAAAAAATAACGCAGAGAGACACAACGCCACAGTCTCCATTCAGCTGCGAACAGACCAGCTGCATGTTTATGTGTGTGTGTGGCTGCGTGGGGGCGTAACGGACTGTCGAGGAGCTTCGCTGTGTTGTGGGGGCGTAGAGGTGTGTGAGTGTGTGTGCAGAGCTTTGAACCCAGCTGTGTCTGAGTGTATTTTCAAAGCATCGCCCCGAGCTCTGTGTGTGTGTGTGTGTGTGTGTGTCTGTGTGTGTGTGTGTCAACTGGATTCTCCCCACCAGCGACAGAGCTGGACCTGAACAGCAGTGGTGAGAGGGGGGACAGGGAGGGGGAGAAGAAGGAGAAGGAGGAGGAGGAGGAGAAGGAGGAGGCGAGAGAAACCAGCAGGACGGTGGAGAAGAAAAAACTGACAACATGCTCGGATAAAGAGAAGAAAGAGAAGAGCTTTCGGCTGCCCCCCTGGTGCAATGTGTGGTGAGTACACGTCTCTACATTTACACTTTCATGGTCAGTGTGCGTGTGTGTGTGGATGTGTGTCCACCAATGAGCATCACATTCCCTCAGGAGGTTGGCCAAGGTCAGAGGTGAAAGGTCCATCAGAGGACTGTATTGAGACAGTTATCGGATGTAGGTCATGTGATCTGTAGGTCCAGTGGGTCAGATAATGTTTCCATCCACTGATACACACAATTTAAATGTAGGTCACGTGATACGGTGCCCATTGAGTCATGTGACATCCAGCCTGGCACCTGAATGTGAACTGAGCCAACCCCATACACCAAGAAGTGTGTAACCACACAGGCTGCATACAGTGTTGACGTCAATATACACTCATTTGTTTTAGTAGTATGTTACAGCCCTGCAGGCAGTGATCAAGTTTGTATCTCTCTGTTTCCATCGGCAAAAAATTATATGTAATAATGTAATAACATTAACAGATGGTCGTTAAATCACATTAAAATATTTAATGGCCAGAGAACGCATTGAAGTACCTGTTCTATAAAGCTTTTTAACGTTAGAGCTGCATTAATCGGTCAATTAAAAGAAAATTATTTGACTAAAGATTCATCAGTGAAAATAATCGTTAGTTGCAGCCTTAGTTAACAAATGGCTTATCAATATGTGGACAAGAAAAACTAGACAACACTCTCACTCCATGAGACGTGAAGTCTGGGGATAAAACCAGAGACAATTGACACCTCTCAGTCCTCTGGATTAAGGGGAATAAGGCTTTTACTTGTTGTGAATTTGTTGTCTGGCAAACTGTGTTTCTGTTCAGCTTGATGCTCGTGTTTGCGTGAGAAATGTATTTGATGGAGAGCTGCAACTATTAGTCGATTGAAACAAATTACTAGCTAAATATTTTGATGATTGATTCATTGTTTCAGTGATTTTTCAAGAAAAAATGACAAACATTTACTGGTTCCAGCTTCTTAAATGTGAGGACAAAAAGAAGCAATTTGAAGACGTCACTTTTTACCATTTTTTTAGCCTTCAATAGACTAAGTGATTAATCGATTCACGGTGAAAATAATCAGCTGACAAAATGATAATGAAAATGGTTGTTGGAAAACACTCATGATTCCATGAGATGTGAAGTTTGAAGCTGAAATCAGAGATGATAGATGCCTCTCATGCCTCTGGATGATCGGGAAGAGGGCTCTTACTTGTTGTGAATGTTTCTGTTCAGCTCGCTGCTTGTGTCTGTGTGAGAAATGTGTTTGATATCATAGCAGCGAACACATCACATCCTGCAGGGCAATGCTTTACTTTCTTGTTGTTTTGCAAGAGTTTCACAGCTGGGAACCTCTCAAAGCTTCAGACACCGATGTAGTTTATTGAGCGCGTAATACTTAGTGTTTTAAAATGTCATCTCTGTTATTCCGATGATCTCCACACACACTTTGGTCACATATTCTCCATCATGCTGATGCACTCTCTCTCTCCTCTTTCTGTCATGAATACATCACATACATGGAGCCGCTCCGTCTTACAGTAAAGCACGCTCATGCTTTCTTTGCCTCTCTGGCTCTTCCTCACACACACACGCCGACACACAGACTATGAAAACACACGTGCACAAAGGAGGAGGAAGCGGGGCAGCGGCTGAGGCAAAGTGACAGCCGCTTCATGGCTGCTGGCCCCCTATTTTCTAGCAGCGCTGGCCGGCCGAGCTCGTAATGAGGCTGTGGAACGTTCTAGTGTCATACGGTTCTGGTTCCCACACCATCTCTGTGCATCGGCTCAGTGTGTGTTTCTGTGAGACTTTGTAAATACATGTAAAGCATGTGTGTTTTAACCTGTAGCCCTCGAAGATAGAGATATCTTTTGGCAGCAAACAGTTGGTCTTTACAGCTTCATCTCAGCCCACACCTGCTCCCTTTATGTGTTTATGTGTGTGTGTATCATTGATCTCTGCGCAGACTGAACAGATAGTCTGTATTGTAGCCAATGCCGAAGCTGTGAGACCATTGATTGAGACTTTCAGTTGAGTCAAAAACACTACCGATCAATGACTCCAATCTATACCTACTGTTCCTCGGCTCCCTGCTCACTACCTGATGGACACAGTACTGTGCGCCACATAGATCTCAATTTGTTTGTATTGCATTTGACATTATCAGTACTTTGTCTTACTTACCAATAATCAGATAGCTCGGAGCATTATTCGGGTTAAAGGGGTCAGAGTATACAGTGAGAGTTTTCCCCTCTAATTTACCTGCGTTTCACTCTACAACAGATGTCATTTGTGGTTATTTTAAAGTGTCAATAGTCTAAGTGACAGCTGGTGGTTATTTTCCTGCCTGTGACAGACAGAGATATGAGCTAGATTACTTTTATTTATAAGTACTCGAAGGCATTTCTCGCTTTTATTAGATAGTGAACAGAAAGGAAATGAACAGAGAGATGAGCAGAGGTGGGGGATGCAGCAGAGGTCTCCAGCTGGACTCCTGGAATATTGCGATTATATGGTTAGCGGCTTAAATCCCCCATAAGACCCCCATAGGGAAACCCCGAGACAGATTAACTTGCACTGAATGGCAGACTGGGAAGATAAGAGCTTGTAGGGAGTGGCGAAGACAGAAAACCTGCTGAGTTTGTTGGAAAGTGCAGCATCTGAAGAAGGTCTCTGAGGCTGTTGTTATGGAGACAAAAGGGCCGAAACAGATGAGAGTCACAGAGGCTGTCCTCATGTCGAAGCATCCTTGGGCAAGACACTAAACCCCAAATTGCTCCCGATGGTCAGACCAGCAACTTGCATGGTAGCTGACTGGCATCTGTGTGTGAATGAGAAGCACACTGAAAGTTTGTAGTAAATGCAGCCATTTATTAGGAGAGAGTTTCTCTCTTCGTGGCTCAAACCAAACAATAAATGTTGATGAAGGTTCTCAGTCTCAGTTTTACCATCACCTAGACAAACAATAAATGGGTGTTTTCAGCTTTGTAATGCTATTGAAAGGTTTATTCATTTAAGGTTAAGGTAAATTGTTCTCTGTGCACCACTCTGCAAGATAATTAATTTCCTCCCAATATGAGCTCTCATTGTTGTTTGTAATGTGGTGTGTGTGTGTGTGTTTAATAATCTTCCACATACCTCACAATAAAGCTGACTTGATGTCTGGAAGTCATAGATGTACAGTGTGAACAGGAGGGGGCTGAGCACACAGCCCTGAGGTGCTCCTGTATTGAACAAAAAAGCAGAGGAGGTGAGACTACTAATCCGCACTGTCTCACAAACAGACCCCTGACAGTTCAGATCACCACCATCATCGGCCGCATTACAAACAACAACTAGAACATTTCTCAAGAAAATTTGCATGAGCCTAATGCTTGGTAAGTCAGTAACTACCACACCAGTAGTTACTGACTTACCAAGCATCAGGCAGTAAGAGAGGGAGAGAGGAAGACAAAATGTTGGACAAAAAGATCAGCCAATGCTTTGGCAGGCATGGATATAAATGGACACTAAATAGTACTTTGTAGTAATCACTTACCAAATAAGTACTTGGTACAGACAACGATGGGGAACATTAATGTTTAAAAGGAGTTTCAGGCTTGGACAAAGACTGATGTTCATAGGCATCATGCTTTGAAAGAGAGGGAGAGACAAAATGGCTGACAGAAAGATGTCTCAATGAGTTTGCAGCCCTGGACATAAGACTGACACTAAGAATTTCTGACTTTAAGAATGACTCAGCAGATAATAATTAAATATACTATAAATTGTTGGCAAAGTGGTAAATAGATAGGCAATACAAAATATACTGTGTGTGTGCAAAATTTCCTACATTTTTTATGTATTTGATAAGTGTGGAGTGAAAATTGTTGGATTTTAATCCGCATTTAGAGAAAAGTTGAAGACTTTTCCCCCACTCCTCTATACTCTAGCAATGCTGTCATCCACTCTAGCTGACAACGCAATACACACCCACTATAAAATCTGAAACAATCTGAAATGTAAACTGCGATGACTCCAAAACCATTCAACCTCGCCTTTACAGAAGTAAAGTCCCAAGTCTTGGGACCCATAGAAACTTGGAATCACGTTTCTATGTTGAGGTATGGCAAAGCAACAAGGCTCCAAAGAGTGGTGGGTTTTTCTTTATTTTTCCGACTTCCCATTTATTCCAGATTTTTTAGCACGTTTTAGCATGTTTTTCTCGATTTTTGCAAATTTTTACCAAAAGTCATAGGACACCATTCCCGATCAGGCTGCGCGTTTTGATGTGTTTTTTGTTTTTCTGTGATAAAAAAAACGTGGGACTAGTTAAATTGGCAAAGTTTTGTGGAAGAATAATAATAACTAGAAAATGTGTATTTCCTGTGAAAACACAGTGTGAATGCTGACAGCTGAAGTGATTTTGAATAAACTGCTGAATATGCAGAAATGTGTCATAAAACTATAATGCATTACACTACACTGCTGAAAAACAGTGGTAACTGTCATTCTGTCAAAGCTGGAAGTTCAAATGAGGTACCTGAAAAGGTTCAATACTGTAATGAAGAAAAAACTGGTTGAAAAAGCTTTATATTATTGGTAGAACTTGAAAGTAGATTAAGTTGATGAGGATTTAAAGATGTACAGAGAGAAGGAGAAAGAGGACGAAGTGAAATAATAGGGAAAAGGTGGAAGAAGAAGAGGAGGAGGAGGAGGGCAGAAGGGTAATCAGGGAGGACGAAGGAATATGACAAAGTCGACAAGGACAGGAGGAGGAGAGAGACAAGATGAAGTTGATTAAAGGTGTGTGTATGTGTGTACAAGTTTAAACCTGGAGCAGATGAAGGTTTGAATTTATTAACAGTTAAACCGAACAGAAAGAGCGTAACATCAGTCCACCAATCAGAACAGAGGAACACTCCGATTGGAGGATCAGTCTAAGCCTTGAAATTGCTGTATCATTGAGAGAGAATTGGGGAGAGAGCTTAAAAAAGTCTACTTAAAGAAAGCAGGAAAATGACAATGATATCTTTACTTCTTTTGCGTATATGTCAAAATTAGTGAGAGGAGAAGTAGCCGGAGGAGTACATGCCTATTTTATTGTTGTAGTGTCAAACATGAGCAAATGAAAGCGATTAACAATACTGGCTCTGTCTCCTGTCTTCCAGAAATTTAGGCTCAAGATTAACATTGGGGCTTATGAGGGAGTTGGCTGCATTACTTTTCGCTTTAAATCCTCCACAGCCGAAAGTGGAGGTCCAATTGCTTAAAGAAAAAGGTGCCTACATCATTCACACATGGAAACAGTTTTTCTTATGAAGCAGCATCACAGGAAACGTTGCGTTTTCACCAGCAGCAACTAAACATGACTCCTGAAACAGCTGAAAGTGAACACAATGAAACAGTAAAACACAGCAGATGAAAGAACAAACAGGACGAGAGAAACAAAAGAGATTCAGTTAAAAGCTACAAAAGTACGGAGAGCTGAACATGCTGACTTTTAAAATGTCTTTCTCTCAGGTTTCCTGCACAGACATGAGTTGAGTATTTGACGGGTCCTCGTTGTGGGTTGGTCACAGTCGCGAGACGTCACTGCTTGGAGGCAGGGTGGGTGCGGCTTTGACCTACTCTCTTGCAAGAAAATAGTGAAAAAACTTGTCTGACTTTCACCAAGGAAGTGATACACAGAGCCCTGGTTCAGAAATCACACAGTCATCGCACTTAACGACAATGTCATCGACAGAGCAGAAGTGCTAACAGAATCCTTAGGCGATCCGGAGGAGCAAAAGGACAGAATAATTGAGTCCTGGAAAGAAGAGAGAGAGTGCTGTCTCCAATGCATAGAGCTTTTGTCCCAAGAAACACATGAGCTTCAATTGGAGCTTAAGAGGGTGCGTGCATGCGTAGCGCAACTGCCACCCTCATTTTCTATTGTTTGGAAGAAATTTAGGAAAGGGTAACAGCTGCAAGCTTGTTAACGATCGCACTGTTACCAGGTAAGGTTGAATGAATACCTATAGGCGGATAGCTGTAGATGGCATTTATGCTTGTAGCACGCTACAAACCATATCTTCAATGATAAAGGTACAAATATTTATCTGCATCTTTTCGAGCTCACGTTATAGATATCAAGATTTTTATACCCTGTAACTGTGTTTACACGAAGACACAACTGACAGTGAGCCAAATCAGTTATCATGCTCCCTGAAAAAACATGTGGGGAGGAGGATGAGCGATGAAACATTCATTCAAACGCTCTCTTTCTGCTGGCTCGATGATAACTAACAGCTGCCGGCCGTGTGGCACAGGTGACGAGCCGGTGGCTGTGGGAAAGGAAATGAGATTCATTGCTATCAAAACGTCCTCTCGAGGGGAAAACAGAATGAAATTTGCTTTTATCAAAACTGCCATCAGCCCTACACCGAGAAAGTAATTTAACCATCTAGCATGTTTGATGTTCATTTTATGTTAAATCGTTCGACAATAATGTAAAGATTGTGGATTCCTGGGACGTGTTGCTGAGTCTGGTCAGGGAGCACATACATTAGTAAACCTAAAGGTCTCTGAATCATTAGTATCCAATGGGAACCAGAGATGATGAAGATGATAAAACTCTTCATGCATTCTCAGTTGCTCATTAACAGCATTGGAGTCAGTGCCAGTCAGTTCAAGTTAAAACTTCTGGTACATTCAGTGCTGGATCTACTGTACCCACACTGCAGCAGTTACCAAAATAGGTTCACACAAGTGCACGTGTACTTTTTATACTGTATATTCCTTTTGTTAATGAGATGAACTCAGAGAGGGTGCAGCAGTGTGAGCATGCAGAGATTAAATGCATTTGCAGAGATTAAATGCATTTGCCTAACAGAACATTTGTACTGGATAACTTCACTTGACTGTCTGTCTGTCTGTGTCTGCTCGTACGCGATCTTTCTTTTTATATATTGAACCTCATTGATGTTTCAATTTGATTTCTGCCTGGAGGCATGTATTTTTGAAGGTTGTCACCTCACATAACACATAATACTCTTCTTCACCACTCTGCTCAGTCTTTCTGGCTTTGTCTCTTTACCTCTCACTCTGGTCCTTTCAGGCATTTTGAATGAATAACAACTGGTTTTAGTATGTTAAGGGAAAGCTCTACAGAACTTTTTTTCTGTTAGGGGTGGAAACATAAAATTTGCCTGTGGAAACTTTCAAGACAGATGGCTGCACACGGCAAAATGAAAATGTTTGATTTCACATATTTATCATGCCTGAATTGGTTGACAAATTTCTTGGAAAGTGTAAATATCAGATTTAAACTGGATCAAAGCACATGTTATTAAAATTTAAGTTGTTCTTATTCTAACATTCAGTTTAGTTCAGTTCAATCCTGTATTCAGGACCATTTTATTTCAATGGATTTGTGCTTCTCTTTGTGCTGTAAAGGAAATTATAAAATTTCACTGTGGACATTAAAGTGTTATGGATCATTTAATAGATAGCGTGTCAAATAGGAACACATCACAGCTGGCTTTATATGAAAAACATGGAAACACCTATCCGACTGAAACTGCAATCAAGCCACGTAAAAATGTCTTATGACGGCTAGAGGCAAAACTATTTTTATCACTCCCTCCACAAATCTTCAATCCTTTGATTAAACCAATCCCCATATCATCTTTGCAATACTGCTGAAAAACAATTTTACTCACGTAATAATTCAAATACTAAGTGATGAGCCCGTGTCAGATACAATCACACCTCATCCTCAACAGACTCCACCCATTGAAATCTTTCTAAAAAGCCTAGAAGGGAACATTTGGTTCATGAAGCTTGTGGAGAGGAAACACTACCTGTGTAATGAAGGGGAAAACATTCCTTCAAGAGCGCCTTGTGGTTATGTCTGCACAGAGAAGTGGTTACTGGCTATTTCAGGACTATTTTACTTAATTAGAGACTTCTTCTTCTACTAAAGCAATCTTTTTTCTCCTGGAGTAATTTAAAATATGCATCTCACCGTCTCTTTCCCTTCTAGACGATTTTACAAGATTACCTTGGATCACAGTGTAACCTCTCAGACTCCCACAGTAATGCACGCTGCACTGCAGATGGACCGTCCGCTGGGAATTTATATCACACCCTACATAAATTAATTTGACAGTGAAATAAGCAGAGCATCTATCTGCACCAATTGTGATGAATATTATGTATGAGTTTCGTGGGGCAGACTGCCATGCATTGCTCATTCGGCGGGGAAGCCGTCGGTGAATTCCCCAGTGCTGCTCTGCGTTTGTCCCTGCACAGCACGGCGTCCTCGATGCTCGCTTCCAAAACAAGTTGAGTATCATATTTGTGCAGCTTTTGCAACATGCAGGTTTAATTACACAGCTGCCTGACACAGCAGGGAGAACTTTTTAACTAATCCCTCAGACTGAAATTGGCAAACATGAGCTTTAATTTAAAAACTAACTGTGATGAAGACTCGTGACAAATAATAAATCATATTTTAGTAGTTTATGTTAGATTTTAGTTTTTATCATTGATAAGGTTAAATAGTCAGACAATCACATCTGTTTCCTCCTCCTCCTTTGTTACAGTGATGCAGAGGCTTGAATGGCTGAAACACAATGGGCGTATTCAAATATTAATTTGAATGACTAAATGCTTGAGCTGCTGCGTCTCATTAAGACTCTGTGTTCTTGAAGGGAGGGAAGGAGGGAGTTGAGGTGAAAGAGAATACATCCAAGATATTCTCTTGGAATGCATAATGGCATAATAATGTTCATGCTTAAATATGCAGCATATGTATGTGTGATAAATCATGATTATTCTTTATCTGTGGACGGGGCTGCAAGCCAAGCACTAACTCACTCTTCCTGTTTGTATGTATGCACATTCACAATGAAGACATGCACTGTGACAGATCTAAATCCTGTGAATACCAAGAGGAAATTACACTATTATCAATATTATTATTATTATCATTATTTTACTATAGCAGTAAGACTGAATATGACTATAATCACCCCATGCCTTATATATGTGTTTATGTGCATGCATGTGTGTGTGTGTGTGTGTGTGTGTATGTGTATGTACACGTGAGAGATACATGCTATCTCTCACCCCTTTTCACCTTTACTCTTCCCACCACTCAGAAGCCATACTCCTGACTGCAAACACTAATACATGACACTGCCACTCATACAAATACCCAAACAAACTGAAACACATACTGTAAACTCAATACTCAATGCTACCTCATAACTATAATCACTCCCTCTGGACACTGACCGACCGTATTATGTTTAACTGTTAGTTATTGTCTGTATTTTCTGACCATCATCGACCATTTTGTCTTCCACATTGTTGTTTAGTATTTGTGTGTGTGTGTGTGTGTGTGTGTGTGTGTGTTTGCTTTTGTTGCTCTGTCTGCACTGGTTTGTTTTGTAAACTTTATCACCATGAAAAAATTTTTTTTTTTATAGACTAATCATAAAAATAAGGATGGATTGCAATAATTAATGTTAATAAGATGGAGAATATAAAAACCTCTTGATAATAATAGTAAAAACTAGAGACCATCTTGCAGTGGGATCAGTCCAGCTGCAGTGTCCATCAGCATGTTCCAGTTCTGACCCATGATTACTTAGGAGTGATTACTATTTTATTATACGAGACCACCCCAGTCTTCGAATTCAGCCTTCATTTTGATCACAGCTGCACAGCTGTAAAGTTTCCTGACTGCATCTTGCATGGTTGTGGCGCTAGAGTCGACGGTAATGAGTGGAACTGGTTTACACTGATCTGCAAATCAAAACAAATGTGGGACAGACATATTACCACCGAGCAAAATACCCAAAATCCCTTCTGTGTTAGACAACCTTTTGCCATGATGACACACACACACACTCACAAAGGATTTAATAAAACCCTCTAATGATGATGATGATAATAATAATAATAATAATAATAATAATAATAATAATAATAAAAACGATATAGGATGTATAAAATCAAGTAAAATCCAACATTATCAAAGAAGTATACAGCAGAACTTATATCATGGTTTGAGGTGTTTTGGTTTGTTGATTTCCTGTTTTATTTTGTAGTGATATCCATGTGCTATGTTTCACTTTCTATTTCCTCCCTTTGTCTGTTTTCCCACCTGTTTTTGCTCCTCACCTGTGTTCCATTAGTTAATCATTCCCTGTGTATTCAAGCATGAGTTTTGTCTATGTTCGGGTCCCCTTTTGTGTAACTCTGACAGCTTAAAGTATTAAACTGCAATATATCATCTGCAAATCAAATGTAAGAAAACACAGCATATGATCACGAATCAGTGTCATAAGTATCATACACATCACTGGCACATTTGGGGCAGCTGCCTAAACTTGCAGTAAAAGACAACACACTTTAAAAGACATGGCACATTGCTTAAAAAGCCCATCTTTCATCTGACAAAACCATGGGAGAGTATTTCTATGTAATGCACTGCACATACAGTATTACAGTATATTTATGTGACATAAAACCTGTGTAAATAATAGCTTGCATAGACTGATAATTCAGGTGGATAAAATGAGACACTCTGACAGGTGGCCAGTTCTCTCCCACAGCTCCATGGAGTGGACATATACATTTTTTTTTTTTTTTTGCAGTGTACAGTTTACTAATCTTTATTGCTGCTTTAAACAACAACACCACCTGTTCAGGTCAACACTTGTATGAGCAAATCAAGGCCAAAATGTCTGGATGTTAGGGTCATCTGTTGGTGTAACAAATGATCTCTGTTGTGTATTTCCTTTCATCTATTGTACTCAGTAATCTTGGCTTCCCCATTTTTTGTCATTTCCCATTTTTTTCTCTTCTATCTGTGCGCTTTACGGCCCTGAGGTGTGCCATGCATTCCCTCTAATTGGGTTGGAAATAATGACATTACACTGTTGAATGGCTAAGCTGCATCAAAAGATAGTGCCTTGTCCCTGTCCTTACTTTACGTACACACGCACATGCGCACACACACACACACACCCGTGGGCTGCCAGAACAGCTGCTGGATGTGGAAAGGTTTACCCAGCGCACCAAAAACATAAAAAAGATAGAACAAGTGGAGGGTAAAGAAGAAGAGACAAGAGGAGACAAAGTTTTGAGAGTTCATCTTTTTTTCTGTTTGTATTTACAGTAGAGTCTTTGATGTCAACAGGGCGTGATAAAAGTTGAGATCCACCATAAAAAAAAACATCTTAAAACAGTGTATTTTTAATTATATACTGTATCTCCTTGTTGTGCTTTTATTGAAGCTATTTGTTATTATTAGTATTCGCTGATATAACTGACCAGTGGACCTAACTGTGGACAGTTCAATGTAGTGGAAATCTCACTTCCTGTGTTAAGCCCAGGAGTCATTTTCATTTTAGCACACACACACACACACACACACACACAGACACACACACACACACACACACACACACACACACACACACACACGTGTGCACTGTCCTCATCCTAACATCCCTCTCCCTCTGTGCTGCTAAACTGTCTCAGAGGACTGCAGATAATTCCCTCATCAGCGTCCGACCTCATTCATTTTTAAACAGACACCATTGATTCTACATCAACGTTAATGCTCAGTGAAGGTTGAGGGGGGACGAAGGACCATGAGGGATTTTAACACCAGATTTAACTTCGTGGAATATTGCGCCAAATTACTTCATCCAGTGTATTGATTATTCATGTGATACCAGTTGATCTTAAAATATGATTTTAGCAGAGTTATTAAAGGAGGGAGAGAAGAAGTGACAGCTGGAAATATGACATAAGAGCAGGGGTTTGGATGACAATTGAAGTAGCCAGAATATGATTGAGGGCCGCATAGGAAAACCCATCGACTTGTCATAAAATGTATTATCAATCTCATACTGGGGTTTGATATCAAATTCTTTGAGCATTGAATTCACAGGAAGCTCATGTTATCTGTCACCTCAGGTCCGTTGATCCATTTTCCCCAATACATCCTCATACCTAAAGGCCTGTAAGTTGGTAAGTCGCAGTTTGGTTAGGTGTAGGCACTAAAACAACTTGGCTTTGCTTTCACACAGGACACAGACAACAGTCTACTGGGTGAAAGTCCTGTGCTTGTATGTCTCAATCATTCGTCCCAAACCCCACCCTATGCGGACTTGTCACACTTTATACTCCTTTGCCTGACTTCCTCCTTTGCTGCCATAATAATTACTATGGCCACTAGAGGTCTAACAAAAAATGTAAATATTTTTTCATGGTGGTTTTTCCATCTCACTTCCTCATTTAAGTGCCAAACCGTCCACTGAAACCACTAAATTTAGCTAACGGCACTAGCATTGATGACAGAGGATAATTCGTCTGACACTCACCAGGTGAATACAACCACTAGCTTTCTAAAAGTAGTCATTTCTAACACACAGACAAATTTGGCAACCGATTTGTGTGTTCCACTGTTTAATGCCACTGCCATTACTGAGATGGCAAGGTGTAGTGACTCTGCTGCTATCTACTGACAGTGACAACAGCATGGGTAGTTGGATTGATGATGTCAGGCAGTCGCCCCCAATAACTAATGACGGTGCCTTTTTTGGCTGGCAATCTTAACGATTCAGATTTTACATTGTAGACATTGTTTATGAAAATATCCAGAATAAATAATTGAGAAATAGAGAAAAAACTTGACCATCTGCCACAATTCAAGTTTTCAATGTTATTGCACTAGCTAGTTAGCATAATCAATCAAAAGCTGCATTTGATCATCACGAAATTATCAAAGTTTTGATTAACAGGTAAGGAATGAATCAGGAACGACTTGATTCATGACTTGTTAATGAGTAATATTTGAATAACTGTGATTGAGGACTACTGATTAAGTAATTAGTTAGTATTGTCCTCAAATGAAAGTTTGCAACAACTGCTGGAGCAGCTGGGAACTGCACGGGTTCTTCCGGATTTCATTTTTCTCAAAAGTAACGTAACACATAAGTATAAGTAGAAAACTAGAGTGATGCCACCACAGTAATGGTAATTTGTCTTCTTTTGCTACTCCCCTGAATTTGTGTATAGATGCTTGTTGTTGGGGTTGCAGTCTGATGCTTTAGTCGAGTAGTGAATATAGGCTATTGAAAGTGAAAGTGTTGAAATGGAGTGATTACTGTAAGACTTAATGCATGCTTTTCATGTCTAGTTTGGGGGCTGCACAAAGTCTATCTGAGCGCAGCCATTGGCCTGCAGGTCACACTTTGAGGAGTGTGAATGCAGAAAACAACACAGGCTGTTGGCATTGTGTAGGATGCTGTCTTGTCAAGTTGGCCTTGTCTCGAGTCAATGGGATGTGAAAGTAGAAACAAGTAGTGAACAGAGGTGAGAAGTGGAGGGAAACGAGAAAGGAGGATAAGAGCGAAGTAAACAGGATGTACGCCAAGAAGAGGGGAAAAAAGGACAAAAAGTTCTGGAAGAATGAGGAGAATGGAGGACAAACAAAGACAAAATCTCATTTCATTCTCCACTGGTTTTAAAGTTCTTGCAGTTATGCGATTAATATTCAATGCCCAAATGCATGCAGGAAAAGGTTTCCAGTCATAAAAAAGTGTGTGTCTGTGTGTGTGTGTGTGTTTGCTCCTGTTTTAGGGAATGAGAGAGTCAATTTTCAGCCACTTTGTGTCAGAAACAATTAACCAGTTTCTTTTCTTTCTCCCTCTTATCTCGATTTGCCCCTCTCCTCTCTTTAATTTCAACTCTGTCCTCCACCTCCACCCTTCCTCCCCCTCTTCACATCCAGGCGTCGCGCCCTGTGGGGGTGGGGTTCTGTGATGGTAACCATGGTCCCCGGCGGCCGCTATGTCTGCAGCGCTCATGCGAGAGAGGACGACTCGGGGAACGACCGCGAGGAGCGGATTCTAGCCGTGCTGGGCATCATCGGAACCATCCTCAATCTTTTAGTGGTCATATTTGTCTACATCTACACCTCCGTCACCTAAGGGTTTTGCTGTGAGTGAGAGACTTTGGCGACCGTCCCCGACTCTTCTCTTTAAGTCTTTATGCACTGAGAGGGTTTGATTATTCAGAGTGAGATGTGAGGACCATTGGCAGCGTGTTCAGCTGGATGGTGGCCAATGTATATCTGCACCCGCTTTGATGCTTATACCTTGAGACAGCTTCGCTCTGTTGGCTAAAGACTGCTGCCAATCACAGAGAGGGAGCTACAGGTGGAGTCGTTCACTTTTAAACTGCATCTCCACTTTTTTCAAGACATTTTCTCTCGCAAAAGACTGCTGTTTCCTGTCTGGTAATGCCGATATATCTGTGTATTTATACTGATCCATGACGGCATAGCTCTTTGATCTGACTGTAATCGTATTTGACATGTCTGTGGTTTCTCTTTCCTTCAGCAATCAAGCTCCTTTAGTCAGACTGAAGATATTGTCACTGCCAGTTAAATCTATCTAAAAAGGCACCTTTGAGTTAACTTGCTAGTAGTAGGAAAACCTGTGGGCCTATCTACTCCTGAGCACCTACGATATAAATAATAATCACTGTTTTTTTGTAGTTAGTCAAGTCACTGACAAGGTTTTTCATGGACCTCACGTGTCCACACCTGAGCACACCAGAGGAGAGATTCCTGGCTGTGCTGGGGGTCATCGGCATCGTGCTCAACCTCCTGCTGCTGGTCTTCGTGTACATATACACCTCCACCTGAACACAGTATCGGTTATGAGACGACGTCTGACGGCTCCTTTACCTAACAGCCAGGTGGGGCAGTAATCATATCCTGCTCTTCACACATGTATAAGCGGATCCTGAGGATTATATGATATTCTAGGTGGGTTTCTGTGCCTAATACAAGAGAATTTAGAGCTTAAGAAAAGGAGATTTGCTCACACTTATTTATAATAGAAATACACTTTACAAAATGTAAATTTTTTTGTATAAATTTGTGCCCTACGGTTAGTGTTTTTGTGCATGACGACATGTTTAAGCTTGCATTCCTATAATCTTTATCACGCTTTGACCAAAATACCTGATGTAAAGACTGCCATTTTTAACAGTAATCCTGTTTGTTCTACATGCTTATTGATGTTAAAAACACCCAAACATGGAACCAGAAGGTATCAGTGTTTCAGTCTGTGTGGCAGCTCTGCACACCGTCAAAGATCCCTCCGTGGAAGGTCGCTACCGCAGAATAATGGTCTATTTTCTGCTGTCATGTTTCTGTGATTGGATCTGTAAGCCAGGCACGGAGCAGCACCGGAGAGGGCAGAGCGTGGGACTGAGCCAGTGTCACATAAATCAGGACAGCCTTCGATTGAACACAAAGGAACGCAACAGGAACACAAGAAGCAGGTGTGAAAAAAGAGGGCACAAAACCTCTGCGCGAGGCCTCGCCATCTGTCTCGGAAGTCGTGAAGGCGACACAAAAAACTCCCTGGGATTGGGTTACAGCCTTTCCGACGAGGCTGCATGTCACTGTAGATGTGATTTTAGGTTGAATCACTTTGCCTCTAATGGAGGAGCGAGCCTAAATGCAGTTGACGTGCGAGCAGCAAGGACTGGCCTGAATCTTCACTTAATCCTCGTCATCCTCTTCTCCACCAACAAGCTAACGCCGGAGAAGACATAGTACTGAGAGGACTCACGCGAGTCTCTGTTGTCGTTTCACATAGCACAATGCATTTATTTCTATATATATATATATATATATATACATATACTGTACACACACACACATACACCTGTGAGCTGAAGCAGACTTTATTTCATATGTCATACACAGTCAGTCAGACGTTCAGGAGTCCAAAAACTCTGACTGCTCACTTAACCTTCCGCAATTTTACATGTTGGCTTGTGAGAAGTATTGAGATTTTGATAATCATTGCATATAATATTCCTTGTTACATTGTGTGTGTATGCTCTTAGTTTTAGTGTTGGCTTATCTTTGAGTGTTTTGTTTGGACAGGTGACTTTTGGACAAATCTGTTGGAAAATGTTCAACAAATATCTCTGGTTGTGAAGGCCACAGTTTATTTTTATAACGTTCAGGAGGTTCAAATAAGTATTTCCTCAATTTTTATTTGTTGCTTTGTTGAGTTACAAAACAGCAACAGGAACGAATCAGCACGGTTCATATTTCAATTACCTGTAATGCATATGTAACATGCCTTAAAGCTTGATTCCAACAGGCGCGGCCGTGTTGTGTTCTGGCTGCGACACAAACGCCAGAGTTGATCACAGTCATTCTAGTCCGTGCTTGTGATTCCACCAGACGTGCTACAGCATCCCAGCTCCTCTGCTCCACTTAGAAATACCCACCAGGTCTATTTTTGATAGAAGCCGGATCAAGCTGTAACAGATTGAGTAGGGCAGGGAGTCAGGCACATGAAGGGCATACACTATTCAGTCAGTTTTCAAAATAAAACAGCCTGTGCACACTCTGACTTGTATATCACATCACAACAGATGGCAAAATAATTTGATTTGGTGTTCTTTATATATATATATATGTGTATGCTGATTAGAAGTGTCGATCAGATAATTGTGAGTCAGTTTCTCTCCCGCTAAAACAGCTTGTGTACTGCAGGGATCGAGACTCACAGCGTCCTGTTGTCCTCCAGTTGGGGATGATATACAATGTGCTTGATAATACAAGCAGTGACCAGGTGGTGGAGTAGTGGCTTCAGGGCACAAAGACCTCACAGGGACTCGGACAACAGAGTATGGGACAGTTCTGTCCTTTTTTTTAGTTTACTAAAGAAGATAACTTTTCATTTTGTTTAAAAACCTATTCCTTTGAGTCGATCAAAATAAAAGTAATCATTTATTTCCAGAACTTTCCAGAGATGGTTTTCATGATGTCATGAATAACAACTTTAGATGACAATAAAGTAAAAAAAAAAAAAACATCTTTTGATTGGTGATAGTCCCTAAAAGCCTGATTGGAGCACCCTTACATTTAACTACCAGCCTACTTATGCGTGGTAGAAGAAAAAGACCAAATCAACAGAATGTGAGCAAGCCAACAAAATCAGGCAGTGAATGCTCCTCCTCTGCGGTGTATGAAGTTGTGCGGAGGACGAAACAAACCCGCGTTGCAGCCACACCCAGTCTAATCAAACAGTTAGGACTCTTTCTTTCTCTTCATTCCTCTCGCTGTCTTGAACCCTTGCTACCTGACATTAAAACAATATGCTTAATCCCAAAACCTTACGTAACCTTAACCTGAACCCGAACCTAATTGTGGAGGGTTCGTTTTCATTGCTCAGGCCATCGATTCTATCGATTCTATCAACATTGTACTCAACAAAGCAAATTCTGAAATCTTAGCATTTCATTCAGAATAACTCATGTATGAAAATGAAACCCAAATCAGAGTAAACCATTTTTTAAAACCAAACCTATGACCTCAAAAGGCCCTTTGAAGAAGCAATCTGTCCAAAATGCCAGATACACCAAAAAAGATTCTCACTGCCAATGCTTAAAACTCAATTTTGTCCTTGTAAAGACAGATATAAAAGGCCCACATACACACGAGCTACTAGGCTCTGTCCTCATAAGTTTAATTTTACACCATCTTTCAGCGCACATCAGGAGATTCGACCGTCAGCGTCCTGAGATCGATGTGACTCGCACATTTACTTCCTGTCACATCTCATTTGAGTGAGTTTGTAGAGCTAAATCCATTTTAAGTGTGCACCAAAGCACAGTATAAGCCACCTTTGGTTTGCCAGATGTCTGCTGTCAGACTGTGACAGTCGAAGCCACAGCTGTGCAGATATGCACATGAAAAGACTCAAATACCTTAAAGTAGTGGAGATATTATTGGTTCACTTTCTGCTGCCTTTAAAAGGGTCACTAACAAAATGAACTAGCAACAGTTTAGCTCAGGTTTACTTAGATACTGATTAGGGATACGATAAACTGGGCACGTCATCGGTATCAGCTGAAAAATGCTTTAAAATATAATATAGACTAGGGCCCAAAATAAAAACTTCTGCCAATATTCAGGTCAATAAAATGATCCTTCAATTATGCACATGCAATGCAAACTGTTGTCTAGGTACCTTTTGCTGTTTTGCCCAGGATTTATATATATTTCAAAAGCATCTACTGGTCAGCCATCATGATAAGAGATGGCACAATATATGTTGATTCCACTACAGTAGATGTTCTCTGCAATTAGGTGGAAGAAATATGTGCGTATATCAGCAATCGACCAAAATATTGTCAAAAATCCAATATCGTGCTTCCCTAATATGGGTTTTAAGGTAACATTTTCTACTAAAGCCCCCTTTATAAAGGGTTTATAAGCTGTAACTAACAGCTTTATCAATGGTTATTAAATTATTGACAAATGTTCTATAGATCAATTAGAAGCCATTTATAAGAACAAACTTTGGGTTCCCCTTTGAATGATGTTCATCCTCTTTGTTATAAGGCACACATTTATAAAGGATTTATGGGTTGTCACTGATGACATAGATAATGATGTAACAAACAATCTACTATAATTTATTAAAGGATAAGTTCACCCAAAAATGAAAATTCAGTCACTATGCGGCGGGTAGATAATGACTGAATTTTCAATTGGGTGAACTTATTCTTTAAGTTGTTACCAACACTAATAACTGTATTATTACCATATAGATATTAAACGCTAAAGTTCCTAATAAAGATTTCTAATTCATCTAGTACACATTAGCAAATTATTTATTAACAAGTGGTGATGTAGTTGGTAACTACTTGGCCTATAAACCCTTTCTAAGGACACATTTGTACCAAGTTAACCAATGTGGGGTTTCAAAGGCCAGCGGCAAAACTAATATTTTTAGACCGAAACAACTGAAAGACATTTATTTTGTACAAATATTAAATCTTTTTAACATAGAATTAAAATGTCAGTAAATATCAAAAGGTCTTTAACAATGGTTAGTTGGTGTATAAAGCCTAACTCCATTGCTACAGAAACCTGGGAGACATGTTATTGTGTGTTCTGCATGCCGCTCAAGTTTTTGGTTAAGACAAGTTCTGACATGAGAAACTCACTGCCAAGCTGACCAATGACAGGAGAGCGCCTAGAGGGCAGGTCCTGGCCATCTGCTGTCCCAACAGACATTCAGTCACCTCCTCAATGTACACACACACACACACAGCATTGACGCTTTTTTTTTTTTAAACAATGCAACTCAGATGTCTCAAAAAACAGAATTTTAAATCACTTACGATTCATTTAATGCTTGACCATGGTTTTTGGTTTATCATTTTACAAGGGAAATAAGCTAACATGTGCACAAACAGTATGTTATGGAAATTGTCTTCAGTGCCAGAGGAAAAACAGGTGCATCAGGGTACACCTGGGACTGCTATCCACTGCCCCAGGCTTGGAGAAAAAACACAGAAAACAAGACAACCGCGTTCAAAGACAGGCTAATGTTCATTCTGAGCCGGAGCCAGCCGGCAACTGTGTTATCTTCAGCCAAAGCTAAGACGGATTCTCATGTTTTTTCATGACGCATGAGCTGAATTGATTTTGAGCCTGAGAGGGCACACTGGACACAAATGACTGTCTGTGTGAGACTAGACAATAGAAAATAATGTGGACAAGAGGATCACTGAGATATTTTAATGTTATTTCAGAGCAACAGAGCTGAAGAATATTGAGTTATCTTAAAATAAAGGTTTGCATGGGAAGGCTGAGTTGTTAGTGCCATGTTTTGCACAAATTTGGGCATAACAGATTCCAGTATTTTCTGCACTACTGCAGCACATTCTGTTTGTTTGTTTCGCAGTTCACTCTACTTTAAACTGCAAATGATTTCCTGAGCAGGCAGGAACAATGATTCAGGTAACTGCCAGGTGAAATGATCCTTTAACCAAAGTTTTGTGCCACAGGGTGATTTACTGACAAACACATTCCAGGACAGCAGCTGCTGCAGTCGAGCAAACTGCAGATTTGAAATGAGAGAATCCAGGGAAGACCCCCCCCAATAAATAATGTTTGATGACGTTATTTAGTCAAATGAATGAAACTGTGTCTTCTAGAATGGTGTACAAACATTATGTCCATTTCTGATGAAGCTGATAATGAAACAGTTTGTTACGATCCTTGAGCGTTACCGCTGAACAAATGCTGTGAGATCTGGTGTACTTTCATGTAATGTTTATATATATGATGTATAGTTATAGTAATGCCAATAAAAATGTAAAACACCAATTTCAAAGATTTTCAATGTGTTTTTTCTGTATGAGTCTTGGAAAATATCGCACTTCTGTCAAAAACTTAAACTGTCGGTATTACAGGATAAAATGGTGGCAGCTAATGTTTCTGCAAACCCCAGATACGTTCACATTTATATGTGTCATATCGCATCGATGTTATCGTATGTTTATGACCTAACTTTCCTATTGGGAGGTGGAGGAGCTGGTGGTGGGGTTACAGGCGAGAAGGCTGCCAAACCCCTGACAAGAGTTCAAGACTGCGTTTCAACATTAGTAAGTGTGAAACCAGATATAATTGCAAGGGACCAAGGTGTTTCATCATTTGTAAGTGTGACACTGAATAGCATTCAGGAGACCCCGGGAAATCATCAACCATGTTTGTGGCGACCAAAACAGGCATTTTAAGCCTAAACATAATCTTTTCCTAACATTAACCAGGTGTTTTTTGTGCCTGAACCAAACCTCACCATAAGCACAGCATTGACAACATAAATATCAACATCAACATATTGAAAAAATCGGGCGGTGTATTCGCCAAAAGTGGTGATTTTTCATTAAAATATTCCTGAAAAATAGAAATTCCACTAAAATCCAATAAAAACTGCTGTGTCTCATTCTACCAGTATAACAAGACATGTTGGCATTGATTTCGAGTCGATGGCTCAAATGACCTGGGAGCTATTGAAAAAATCGGGTGGTGTATTCGCCAAAAATGGTGATTTTTCATTAAAATATTCCTGAAAAATAGAAATTCCACTAAAATCCAATAAAAACTGCTGTGTCTCATTCTACCAGTATAACAAGACATGTCGGCGTTGATTTTGAGTCGATGGCTCAAATGACCTGGGAGCTATTGAAAAAATCGGGCGGTGTATTCGCCAAAAATGGTGATTTTTCATTAAAATATTCCTGAAAAATAGAAATTCCACTAAAATCCAATAAAAACTGCTGTGTCTCATTCTACCAGTATAACAAGACATGTCGGCGTTGATTTCGAGTCGATAGCTCAAATGACCTGGGAGATATTGAAAAAATTGGGCGGTGTATTCGCCAAAAATGGTGATTTTTCATTAAAATATTCCTGAAAATTAGAAATTCCACTAAAATCCAATAAAAACTGCTGTGTCTCATTCTACCAGTATAACAAGACATTTGGCCAATGATTTCGAGTCGATGGGTCAAACGACCTGGGAGCTATTGAAAAAATCGGGTGGTGTATTTGCCAAAAATGGTGATTTTTCATTAAAATATTCCTGAAAAATAGAAATTCCACTAAAATCCAATAAAAACTGCTGTGTCTCATTCTACCAGTATAACAAGACATGTCGGCATTGATTTCGAGTCGATGGCTCAAATGACCTGGGAGCTATTGAAAAAATCGGGCGGTGTATTCACCAAAAATGGTGATTTTTCATTAAAATATTCCTGAAAAATAGAAATTCCACTAAAATCCAATAAAAACTGCTGTGTCTCATTCTACCAGTATAACAAGACATTTGGCCATTGATTTCGATTCCATGGGTCAAACGACATGGGAGCTATTGAAAAAATCGGGCGGTGTATTCGCCAAAAATGGTGATTTTTCATTAAAATATTCCTGAAAAATAGAAATTCCACTAAAATCCAATAAAAACTGCTGTGTCTCATTCTACCAGTATAACAAAACATGTCGGCATTGTTTTCGAGTCCATGGCTCAAATGACCTGGGAGCTATTGAAAAAATCGGGCGGTGTATTTGCTAAAAATGGTGATTTTTCATTAAAATATTCCTGAAAAATAGAAATTCCACTAAAATCCAATAAAAACTGCTGTGTCTCATTCTACCAGTATAACAAAACATGTCGGCATTGATTTCGAGGCGATGGCTCAAACGACCTGGGAGCTATTGAAAAAATCGGGCGGTGTATTCGCCAAAAATGGTGATTTTTCATTAAAATATTCCTGAAAAATAGAAATTCCACTAAAATCCAATAAAAACTGCTGTGTCTCATTCTACCAGTATAACAAGACATTTGGCCATTGATTTCGAGTCGATGGGTCAAACGACCTGGGAGCTATTGAAAAAATCGGGCGGTGTATTCGCCAAAAATTGTGATTTTTGATTAAAATATTCCTGAAAAATAGAAATTCCACTAAAATCCAATAAAAACTGCTGTGTCTCATTCTACCAGTATAACAAGACATGTCGGCATTGATTTCGAGTCGATAGCTCAAATGACCTGGGAGCTATTGAAAAAATCGGGCGGTGTATTGGCCAAAAACGGTGATTTTTCATCAAATATTCCTGAAAAATAGAAATTCCACTAAAATCCAATAAAAACTGCTGTGTCTCATTCTACCAGTATAACAAGACATTTGGCCATTGATTTCGATTCCATGGGTCAAACGACATGGGAGCTATTGAAAAAATCGGGCGGTGTATTCACCAAAAATGATGATTTTTCATTAAAATATTCCTGAAAAATAGAAATTCCACTAAAATCCAATCAAAACTGCTGTGTCTCATTCTACCAGTATAACAAGACATGTCGGCGTTCATTTCTAGTCGATGGCTCAAATGACCTTGGAGCTATTGAAAAAATCGGGCGGTGTACTCGCCAAAAATGGTGATTTTTCATTAAAATATTCCTGAAAAATAGAAATTCCACTAAAATCCAATAAAAACTGTTGTGTCTCATTCTACCAGTATAACAAGACATGTCGGCATTGATTTCGAGTCGATGGCTCAAACGACCTGGGAGCTATTGAAAAAATCGGGCGGTGTATTCGCCAAAAATGGTGATTTTTCATTAAAATATTCCTGAAAAATAGAAATTCCACTAAAATCCAATAAAAACTGCTGTGTCTCATTCGACCAGTATAACAAGACATGTCGGCGTTGATTTCGAGTCGATGGCTCAAATGACCTGGGAGCTATTGAAAAAATCGGGTGGTGTATTCGCCAAAAATGGTGATTTTTCATTAAAATATTCCTGAAAAATAGAAATTCCACTAAAATCCAATCAAAACTGCTGTGTCTCATTCTACCAGTATAACAAGACATGTCGGCGTTCATTTCTAGTCGATGGCTCAAATGACCTTGGAGCTATTGAAAAAATCGGGCGGTGTACTCGCCAAAAATGGTGATTTTTAATTAAAATATTCCTGAAAAATAGAAATTCCACTAAAATCCAATAAAAACTGTTGTGTCTCATTCTACCAGTATAACAAGACATGTCGGCATTGATTTCGAGTCGATGGCTCAAACGACCTGGGAGCTATTGAAAAAATCGGGCGGTGTATTCGCCAAAAATGGTGATTTTTCATTAAAATATTCCTGAAAAATAGAAATTCCACTAAAATCCAATAAAAACTGCTGTGTCTCATTCTACCAGTATAACAAGACATGTCGGCATTGATTTCGAGTCAATAGCTCAAATGACCTGGGAGCTATTGAAAAAATCGGGCAGTGTATTCGCCAAAAATGGTGATTTTTCATTAAAATATTCCTGAAAAATAGAAATTCCACTAAAATCCAATAAAAACTGCTGTGTCTCATTCTACCAGTATAACAAGACATGTCGGCATTGATTTCGAGTTGATAGCTCAAATGACCTGGGAGCTATTGAAAAAATCGGGCGGTGTATTCGCCAAAAATGGTGATTTTTCATTAAAATATTCCTGAAAAATAGAAATTCCACTAAAATCCAATAAAAACTGCTCTGTCTCATTCGACCAGTATAACAAGACATTTGGCCATTGATTTCGAGTCGATGGGTCAAACGACCTGGGAGCTATTGAAAAAATCGGGCGGTGTATTCGACAAAAATTGTGATTTTTGATTAAAATATTCCTGAAAAATAGAAATTCCACTAAAATCCAATAAAAACTGCTGTGTCTCATTCTACCAGTATAACAAGACATGTCGGCATTGATTTCGAGTCGATAGCTCAAATGACCTGGGAGCTATTGAAAAAATCGGGCGGTGTATTGGCCAAAAACGGTGATTTTTCATCAAATATTCCTGAAAAATAGAAATTCCACTAAAATCCAATAAAAACTGCTGTGTCTCATTCTACCAGTATAACAAGACATGTCGGCGTTGATTTCGAGTCGATAGCTCAAATGACCTGGGAGCTATTGAAAAAATCGGGCGGTGTATTCGCCAAAAATGGTGATTTTTCATTAAAATATTCCTGAAAAATAGAAATTCCACTAAAATCCAATCAAAACTGCTGTGTCTCATTCTACCAGTATAACAAGACATGTCGGCGTTCATTTCTAGTCGATGGCTCAAATGACCTTGGAGCTATTGAAAAAATCGGGCGGTGTACTCGCCAAAAATGGTGATTTTTCATTAAAATATTCCTGAAAAATAGAAATTCCACTAAAATCCAATAAAAACTGTTGTGTCTCATTCTACCAGTATAACAAGACATGTCGGCATTGATTTCGAGTCGATGGCTCAAACGACCTGGGAGCTATTGAAAAAATTGGGCGGTGTATTTGCCAAAAATGGTGATTTTTCATTAAAATATTCCTGAAAAATAGAAATTCCACTAAAATCCAATAAAAACTGCTGTGTCTCATTCTACCAGTATAACAAGACATGTCGGCGTTGATTTTGAGTTGATGGCTCAAATGACCTGGGAGCTATTGAAAAAATCGGGCGGTGTACTCGCCAAAAATGGTGATTTTTCATTAAAATATTCGTGAAATATAGAAATTCCACTAAAATCCAATAAAAACTGCTGTGTCTCATTCTACCAGTATAACAAGACATGTCGGCATTGATTTCGAGTCGATAGCTCAAATGACCTGGGAGCTATTGAAAAAATTGGGCGGTGTATTCGCCAAAAATGGTGATTTTTCATTAAAATATTCCTGAAAAAACGAAATTCCACTAAAATCCAATAAAAACTGCTGTGTCTCATTCTACCAGTATAACAAGACATGTTGGCATTGATTTCGAGTCAATAGCTCAAATGACCTGGGAGCTATTGAAAAAATCGGGCAGTGTATTCGCCAAAAATGGTGATTTTTCATTAAAATATTCCTGAAAAATAGAAATTCCACTAAAATCCAATAAAAACTGCTGTTTCTCATTCTACCAGTATAACAAGACATGTCGGCATTGATTTCGAGTCGATAGCTCAAATGACCTGGGAGCTATTGAAAAAATCGGGCGGTGTATTCGCCAAAAATGGTGATTTTTCATTAAAATATTCCTGAAAAATAGAAATTCCACTAAAATCCAATAAAAACTGCTGTGTCTCATTCTGCCAGTATAACAAGACATGTCGGCGTTGATTTCGAGTCGATGGCTCAAATGACCTGGGAGCTATTGAAAAAATCGGGCGGTGTATTCGCCAAAAATGGTGATTTTTCATTAAAATATTCCTGAAAAATAGAAATTCCACTAAAATCCAATAAAAACTGCTGTGTCTCATTCTACCAGTATAACAAGACATGTCGGCGTTGATTTCGAGTCGATAGCTCAAATGACCTGAGAGATATTGAAAAAATTGGGCGGTGTATTCGCCAAAAATGGTGATTTTTCATTAAAATATTCCTGAAAATTAGAAATTCCACTAAAATCCAATAAAAACTGCTGTGTCTCATTCTACCAGTATAACAAGACATTTGGCCAATGATTTCGAGTCGATGGGTCAAACGACCTGGGAGCTATTGAAAAAATCGGGTGGTGTATTTGCCAAAAATGGTGATTTTTCATTAAAATATTCCTGAAAAATAGAAATTCCACTAAAATCCAATAAAAACTGCTGTGTCTCATTCTACCAGTATAACAAGACATGTCGGCATTGATTTCGAGTCGATGGCTCAAATGACCTGGGAGCTATTGAAAAAATCGGGCGGTGTATTCACCAAAAATGGTGATTTTTCATTAAAATATTCCTGAAAAATAGAAATTCCACTAAAATCCAATAAAAACTGCTGTGTCTCATTCTACCAGTATAACAAGACATTTGGCCATTGATTTCGATTCCATGGGTCAAACGACATGGGAGCTATTGAAAAAATCGGGCGGTGTATTCGCCAAAAATGGTGATTTTTCATTAAAATATTCCTGAAAAATAGAAATTCCACTAAAATCCAATAAAAACTGCTGTGTCTCATTCTACCAGTATAACAAAACATGTCGGCATTGTTTTCGAGTCCATGGCTCAAATGACCTGGGAGCTATTGAAAAAATCGGGCGGTGTATTTGCTAAAAATGGTGATTTTTCATTAAAATATTCCTGAAAAATAGAAATTCCACTAAAATCCAATAAAAACTGCTGTGTCTCATTCTACCAGTATAACAAAACATGTCGGCATTGATTTCGAGGCGATGGCTCAAACGACCTGGGAGCTATTGAAAAAATCGGGCGGTGTATTCGCCAAAAATGGTGATTTTTCATTAAAATATTCCTGAAAAATAGAAATTCCACTAAAATCCAATAAAAACTGCTGTGTCTCATTCTACCAGTATAACAAGACATTTGGCCATTGATTTCGAGTCGATGGGTCAAACGACCTGGGAGCTATTGAAAAAATCGGGCGGTGTATTCGCCAAAAATTGTGATTTTTGATTAAAATATTCCTGAAAAATAGAAATTCCACTAAAATCCAATAAAAACTGCTGTGTCTCATTCTACCAGTATAACAAGACATGTCGGCATTGATTTCGAGTCGATAGCTCAAATGACCTGGGAGCTATTGAAAAAATCGGGCGGTGTATTGGCCAAAAACGGTGATTTTTCATCAAATATTCCTGAAAAATAGAAATTCCACTAAAATCCAATAAAAACTGCTGTGTCTCATTCTACCAGTATAACAAGACATTTGGCCATTGATTTCGATTCCATGGGTCAAACGACATGGGAGCTATTGAAAAAATCGGGCGGTGTATTCACCAAAAATGATGATTTTTCATTAAAATATTCCTGAAAAATAGAAATTCCACTAAAATCCAATCAAAACTGCTGTGTCTCATTCTACCAGTATAACAAGACATGTCGGCGTTCATTTCTAGTCGATGGCTCAAATGACCTTGGAGCTATTGAAAAAATCGGGCGGTGTACTCGCCAAAAATGGTGATTTTTCATTAAAATATTCCTGAAAAATAGAAATTCCACTAAAATCCAATAAAAACTGTTGTGTCTCATTCTACCAGTATAACAAGACATGTCGGCATTGATTTCGAGTCGATGGCTCAAACGACCTGGGAGCTATTGAAAAAATCGGGCGGTGTATTCGCCAAAAATGGTGATTTTTCATTAAAATATTCCTGAAAAATAGAAATTCCACTAAAATCCAATAAAAACTGCTGTGTCTCATTCTACCAGTATAACAAGACATGTCGGCATTGATTTCGAGTCGATAGCTCAAATGACCTGGGAGCTATTGAAAAAATTGGGCAGTGTATTCGCCAAAAATGGTGATTTTTCATTAAAATATTCCTGAAAAAACGAAATTCCACTAAAATCCAATAAAAACTGCTGTGTCTCATTCTACCAGTATAACAAGACATGTCGGCATTGATTTCGAGTCGATAGCTCAAATGACCTGGGAGCTATTGAAAAAATCGGGCGGTGTATTGGCCAAAAACGGTGATTTTTCATCAAATATTCCTGAAAAATAGAAATTCCACTAAAATCCAATAAAAACTGCTGTGTCTCATTCTACCAGTATAACAAGACATTTGGCCATTGATTTCGATTCCATGGGTCAAACGACATGGGAGCTATTGAAAAAATCGGGCGGTGTATTCACCAAAAATGATGATTTTTCATTAAAATATTCCTGAAAAATAGAAATTCCACTAAAATCCAATCAAAACTGCTGTGTCTCATTCTACCAGTATAACAAGACATGTCGGCGTTCATTTCTAGTCGATGGCTCAAATGACCTTGGAGCTATTGAAAAAATCGGGCGGTGTACTCGCCAAAAATGGTGATTTTTCATTAAAATATTCCTGAAAAATAGAAATTCCACTAAAATCCAATAAAAACTGTTGTGTCTCATTCTACCAGTATAACAAGACATGTCGGCATTGATTTCGAGTCGATGGCTCAAACGACCTGGGAGCTATTGAAAAAATCGGGCGGTGTATTCGCCAAAAATGGTGATTTTTCATTAAAATATTCCTGAAAAATAGAAATTCCACTAAAATCCAATAAAAACTGCTGTGTCTCATTCGACCAGTATAACAAGACATGTCGGCGTTGATTTCGAGTCGATGGCTCAAATGACCTGGGAGCTATTGAAAAAATCGGGTGGTGTATTCGCCAAAAATGGTGATTTTTCATTAAAATATTCCTGAAAAATAGAAATTCCACTAAAATCCAATCAAAACTGCTGTGTCTCATTCTACCAGTATAACAAGACATGTCGGCGTTCATTTCTAGTCGATGGCTCAAATGACCTTGGAGCTATTGAAAAAATCGGGCGGTGTACTCGCCAAAAATGGTGATTTTTAATTAAAATATTCCTGAAAAATAGAAATTCCACTAAAATCCAATAAAAACTGTTGTGTCTCATTCTACCAGTATAACAAGACATGTCGGCATTGATTTCGAGTCGATGGCTCAAACGACCTGGGAGCTATTGAAAAAATCGGGCGGTGTATTCGCCAAAAATGGTGATTTTTCATTAAAATATTCCTGAAAAATAGAAATTCCACTAAAATCCAATAAAAACTGCTGTGTCTCATTCTACCAGTATAACAAGACATGTCGGCATTGATTTCGAGTCAATAGCTCAAATGACCTGGGAGCTATTGAAAAAATCGGGCAGTGTATTCGCCAAAAATGGTGATTTTTCATTAAAATATTCCTGAAAAATAGAAATTCCACTAAAATCCAATAAAAACTGCTGTGTCTCATTCTACCAGTATAACAAGACATGTCGGCATTGATTTCGAGTTGATAGCTCAAATGACCTGGGAGCTATTGAAAAAATCGGGCGGTGTATTCGCCAAAAATGGTGATTTTTCATTAAAATATTCCTGAAAAATAGAAATTCCACTAAAATCCAATAAAAACTGCTCTGTCTCATTCGACCAGTATAACAAGACATTTGGCCATTGATTTCGAGTCGATGGGTCAAACGACCTGGGAGCTATTGAAAAAATCGGGCGGTGTATTCGACAAAAATTGTGATTTTTGATTAAAATATTCCTGAAAAATAGAAATTCCACTAAAATCCAATAAAAACTGCTGTGTCTCATTCTACCAGTATAACAAGACATGTCGGCATTGATTTCGAGTCGATAGCTCAAATGACCTGGGAGCTATTGAAAAAATCGGGCGGTGTATTGGCCAAAAACGGTGATTTTTCATCAAATATTCCTGAAAAATAGAAATTCCACTAAAATCCAATAAAAACTGCTGTGTCTCATTCTACCAGTATAACAAGACATGTCGGCGTTGATTTCGAGTCGATAGCTCAAATGACCTGGGAGCTATTGAAAAAATTGGGCAGTGTATTCGCCAAAAATGGTGATTTTTCATTAAAATATTCCTGAAAAAACGAAATTCCACTAAAATCCAATAAAAACTGCTGTGTCTCATTCTACCAGTATAACAAGACATGTCGGCATTGATTTCGAGTCGATAGCTCAAATGACCTGGGAGCTATTGAAAAAATCGGGCGGTGTATTGGCCAAAAACGGTGATTTTTCATCAAATATTCCTGAAAAATAGAAATTCCACTAAAATCCAATAAAAACTGCTGTGTCTCATTCTACCAGTATAACAAGACATTTGGCCATTGATTTCGATTCCATGGGTCAAACGACATGGGAGCTATTGAAAAAATCGGGCGGTGTATTCACCAAAAATGATGATTTTTCATTAAAATATTCCTGAAAAATAGAAATTCCACTAAAATCCAATCAAAACTGCTGTGTCTCATTCTACCAGTATAACAAGACATGTCGGCGTTCATTTCTAGTCGATGGCTCAAATGACCTTGGAGCTATTGAAAAAATCGGGCGGTGTACTCGCCAAAAATGGTGATTTTTCATTAAAATATTCCTGAAAAATAGAAATTCCACTAAAATCCAATAAAAACTGTTGTGTCTCATTCTACCAGTATAACAAGACATGTCGGCATTGATTTCGAGTCGATGGCTCAAACGACCTGGGAGCTATTGAAAAAATCGGGCGGTGTATTCGCCAAAAATGGTGATTTTTCATTAAAATATTCCTGAAAAATAGAAATTCCACTAAAATCCAATAAAAACTGCTGTGTCTCATTCGACCAGTATAACAAGACATGTCGGCGTTGATTTCGAGTCGATGGCTCAAATGACCTGGGAGCTATTGAAAAAATCGGGTGGTGTATTCGCCAAAAATGGTGATTTTTCATTAAAATATTCCTGAAAAATAGAAATTCCACTAAAATCCAATCAAAACTGCTGTGTCTCATTCTACCAGTATAACAAGACATGTCGGCGTTCATTTCTAGTCGATGGCTCAAATGACCTTGGAGCTATTGAAAAAATCGGGCGGTGTACTCGCCAAAAATGGTGATTTTTAATTAAAATATTCCTGAAAAATAGAAATTCCACTAAAATCCAATAAAAACTGTTGTGTCTCATTCTACCAGTATAACAAGACATGTCGGCATTGATTTCGAGTCGATGGCTCAAACGACCTGGGAGCTATTGAAAAAATCGGGCGGTGTATTCGCCAAAAATGGTGATTTTTCATTAAAATATTCCTGAAAAATAGAAATTCCACTAAAATCCAATAAAAACTGCTGTGTCTCATTCTACCAGTATAACAAGACATGTCGGCATTGATTTCGAGTCAATAGCTCAAATGACCTGGGAGCTATTGAAAAAATCGGGCAGTGTATTCGCCAAAAATGGTGATTTTTCATTAAAATATTCCTGAAAAATAGAAATTCCACTAAAATCCAATAAAAACTGCTGTGTCTCATTCTACCAGTATAACAAGACATGTCGGCATTGATTTCGAGTTGATAGCTCAAATGACCTGGGAGCTATTGAAAAAATCGGGCGGTGTATTCGCCAAAAATGGTGATTTTTCATTAAAATATTCCTGAAAAATAGAAATTCCACTAAAATCCAATAAAAACTGCTCTGTCTCATTCGACCAGTATAACAAGACATTTGGCCATTGATTTCGAGTCGATGGGTCAAACGACCTGGGAGCTATTGAAAAAATCGGGCGGTGTATTCGACAAAAATTGTGATTTTTGATTAAAATATTCCTGAAAAATAGAAATTCCACTAAAATCCAATAAAAACTGCTGTGTCTCATTCTACCAGTATAACAAGACATGTCGGCATTGATTTCGAGTCGATAGCTCAAATGACCTGGGAGCTATTGAAAAAATCGGGCGGTGTATTGGCCAAAAACGGTGATTTTTCATCAAATATTCCTGAAAAATAGAAATTCCACTAAAATCCAATAAAAACTGCTGTGTCTCATTCTACCAGTATAACAAGACATGTCGGCGTTGATTTCGAGTCGATAGCTCAAATGACCTGGGAGCTATTGAAAAAATCGGGCGGTGTATTCGCCAAAAATGGTGATTTTTCATTAAAATATTCCTGAAAAATAGAAATTCCACTAAAATCCAATCAAAACTGCTGTGTCTCATTCTACCAGTATAACAAGACATGTCGGCGTTCATTTCTAGTCGATGGCTCAAATGACCTTGGAGCTATTGAAAAAATCGGGCGGTGTACTCGCCAAAAATGGTGATTTTTCATTAAAATATTCCTGAAAAATAGAAATTCCACTAAAATCCAATAAAAACTGTTGTGTCTCATTCTACCAGTATAACAAGACATGTCGGCATTGATTTCGAGTCGATGGCTCAAACGACCTGGGAGCTATTGAAAAAATTGGGCGGTGTATTTGCCAAAAATGGTGATTTTTCATTAAAATATTCCTGAAAAATAGAAATTCCACTAAAATCCAATAAAAACTGCTGTGTCTCATTCTACCAGTATAACAAGACATGTCGGCGTTGATTTTGAGTTGATGGCTCAAATGACCTGGGAGCTATTGAAAAAATTGGGCGGTGTATTCGCCAAAAATGGTGATTTTTCATTAAAATATTCCTGAAAAAACGAAATTCCACTAAAATCCAATAAAAACTGCTGTGTCTCATTCTACCAGTATAACAAGACATGTTGGCATTGATTTCGAGTCAATAGCTCAAATGACCTGGGAGCTATTGAAAAAATCGGGCAGTGTATTCGCCAAAAATGGTGATTTTTCATTAAAATATTCCTGAAAAATAGAAATTCCACTAAAATCCAATAAAAACTGCTGTTTCTCATTCTACCAGTATAACAAGACATGTCGGCATTGATTTCGAGTCGATAGCTCAAATGACCTGGGAGCTATTGAAAAAATCGGGCGGTGTATTCGCCAAAAATGGTGATTTTTCATTAAAATATTCCTGAAAAATAGAAATTCCACTAAAATCCAATAAAAACTGCTGTGTCTCATTCTGCCAGTATAACAAGACATGTCGGCGTTGATTTCGAGTCGATGGCTCAAATGACCTGGGAGCTATTGAAAAAATCGGGCGGTGTATTCGCCAAAAATGGTGATTTTTCATTAAAATATTCCTGAAAAATAGAAATTCCACTAAAATCCAATAAAAACTGCTGTGTCTCATTCTACCAGTATAACAAGACATGTCGGCGTTGATTTCGAGTCGATAGCTCAAATGACCTGAGAGATATTGAAAAAATTGGGCGGTGTATTCGCCAAAAATGGTGATTTTTCATTAAAATATTCCTGAAAATTAGAAATTCCACTAAAATCCAATAAAAACTGCTGTGTCTCATTCTACCAGTATAACAAGACATTTGGCCAATGATTTCGAGTCGATGGGTCAAACGACCTGGGAGCTATTGAAAAAATCGGGTGGTGTATTTGCCAAAAATGGTGATTTTTCATTAAAATATTCCTGAAAAATAGAAATTCCACTAAAATCCAATAAAAACTGCTGTGTCTCATTCTACCAGTATAACAAGACATGTCGGCATTGATTTCGAGTCGATGGCTCAAATGACCTGGGAGCTATTGAAAAAATCGGGCGGTGTATTCACCAAAAATGGTGATTTTTCATTAAAATATTCCTGAAAAATAGAAATTCCACTAAAATCCAATAAAAACTGCTGTGTCTCATTCTACCAGTATAACAAAACATGTCGGCATTGTTTTCGAGTCCATGGCTCAAATGACCTGGGAGCTATTGAAAAAATCGGGCGGTGTATTTGCTAAAAATGGTGATTTTTCATTAAAATATTCCTGAAAAATAGAAATTCCACTAAAATCCAATAAAAACTGCTGTGTCTCATTCTACCAGTATAACAAAACATGTCGGCATTGATTTCGAGGCGATGGCTCAAACGACCTGGGAGCTATTGAAAAAATCGGGCGGTGTATTCGCCAAAAATGGTGATTTTTCATTAAAATATTCCTGAAAAATAGAAATTCCACTAAAATCCAATAAAAACTGCTGTGTCTCATTCTACCAGTATAACAAGACATTTGGCCATTGATTTCGAGTCGATGGGTCAAACGACCTGGGAGCTATTGAAAAAATCGGGCGGTGTATTCGCCAAAAATTGTGATTTTTGATTAAAATATTCCTGAAAAATAGAAATTCCACTAAAATCCAATAAAAACTGCTGTGTCTCATTCTACCAGTATAACAAGACATGTCGGCATTGATTTCGAGTCGATAGCTCAAATGACCTGGGAGCTATTGAAAAAATCGGGCGGTGTATTGGCCAAAAACGGTGATTTTTCATCAAATATTCCTGAAAAATAGAAATTCCACTAAAATCCAATAAAAACTGCTGTGTCTCATTCTACCAGTATAACAAGACATTTGGCCATTGATTTCGATTCCATGGGTCAAACGACATGGGAGCTATTGAAAAAATCGGGCGGTGTATTCACCAAAAATGATGATTTTTCATTAAAATATTCCTGAAAAATAGAAATTCCACTAAAATCCAATCAAAACTGCTGTGTCTCATTCTACCAGTATAACAAGACATGTCGGCGTTCATTTCTAGTCGATGGCTCAAATGACCTTGGAGCTATTGAAAAAATCGGGCGGTGTACTCGCCAAAAATGGTGATTTTTCATTAAAATATTCCTGAAAAATAGAAATTCCACTAAAATCCAATAAAAACTGTTGTGTCTCATTCTACCAGTATAACAAGACATGTCGGCATTGATTTCGAGTCGATGGCTCAAACGACCTGGGAGCTATTGAAAAAATCGGGCGGTGTATTCGCCAAAAATGGTGATTTTTCATTAAAATATTCCTGAAAAATAGAAATTCCACTAAAATCCAATAAAAACTGCTGTGTCTCATTCTACCAGTATAACAAGACATGTCGGCATTGATTTCGAGTCGATAGCTCAAATGACCTGGAAGCTATTGAAAAAATTGGGCAGTGTATTCGCCAAAAATGGTGATTTTTCATTAAAATATTCCTGAAAAAACGAAATTCCACTAAAATCCAATAAAAACTGCTGTGTCTCATTCTACCAGTATAACAAGACATATTGGCATTGATTTCGAGTCAATAGCTCAAATGACCTGGGAGCTATTGAAAAAATCGGGCAGTGTATTCGCCAAAAATGGTGATTTTTCATTAAAATATTCCTGAAAAATAGAAATTCCACTAAAATCCAATAAAAACTGCTGTGTCTCATTCTACCAGTATAACAAGACATGTCGGCATTGATTTCGAGTTGATAGCTCAAATGACCTGGGAGCTATTGAAAAAATCGGGCGGTGTATTCGCCAAAAATGGTGATTTTTCATTAAAATATTCCTGAAAAATAGAAATTCCACTAAAATCCAATAAAAACTGCTCTGTCTCATTCGACCAGTATAACAAGACATGTCGGCGTTGATTTCGAGTCGATGGCTCAAATGACCTGGGAGCTATTGAAAAAATCGGGCGGTGTATTCGCCAAAAATGGTGATTTTTCATTAAAATATTCCTGAAAAATAGAAATTCCACTAAAATCCAATAAAAACTGCTGTGTCTCATTCTACCAGTATAACAAGACATTTGGCCATTGATTTCGAGTCGATGGGTCAAACGACCTGGGAGTTATTGAAAAAATCGGGCGGTGTATTCGCCAAAAATGATGATTTTTCATTAAAATATTCCTGAAAAATAGAAATTCCACTAAAATCCAATAAAAACTGCTGTGTCTCATTCTACCAGTATAACAAAACATGTCGGCATTGATTTCGAGGCGATGGCCTGGGAGCTATTGAAAAAATCGGGCGGTGTATTCGCCAAAAATGGTGATTTTTCATTAAAATATTCCTGAAAAATAGAAATTCCACTAAAATCCAATAAAAACTGCTGTGTCTCATTCTACCAGTATAACAAGACATTTGGCCATTGATTTCGAGTCGATGGGTCAAACGACCTGGGAGCTATTGAAAAAATCGGGCGGTGTATTCGACAAAAATTGTGATTTTTGATTAAAATATTCCTGAAAAATAGAAATTCCACTAAAATCCAATAAAAACTGCTGTGTCTCATTCTACCAGTATAACAAGACATGTCGGCATTGATTTCGAGTCGATAGCTCAAATGACCTGGGAGCTATTGAAAAAATCGGGCGGTGTATTGGCCAAAAACGGTGATTTTTCATCAAATATTCCTGAAAAATAGAAATTCCACTAAAATCCAATAAAAACTGCTGTGTCTCATTCTACCAGTATAGCAAGACATGTCGGCATTGATTTCGAGTCGATGGCTCAAATGACCTGGGAGCTATTGAAAAAATCGGGCGGTGTATTCGCCAAAAATGATGATTTTTCATTAAAATATTCCTGAAAAATAGAATTTCAACTAAAATCCAATAAAAACTGCTGTGTCTCATTCTACCAGTATAACAAGACATTTGGCCATTGATTTCGAGTCGATGGCTCAAACGACCTGGGAGCTATTGAAAAAATCGGGCGGTGTATTCGCCAAAAATGGTGATTTTTCATTAAAATATTCCTGAAAAATAGAAATTCCACTAAAATCCAATAAAAACTGCTGTGTCTCATTCTACCAGTATAGCAAGACATGTCGGCGTTGATTTCGAGTCGATGGCTCAAATGACCTGGGAGCTATTGAAAAAATCGGGCGGTGTATTGGCCAAAAACGGTGATTTTTCATCAAATATTCCTGAAAAATAGAAATTCCACTAAAATCCAATAAAAACTGCTGTGTCTCATTCTACCAGTATAACAAGACATGTCGGCGTTGATTTCGAGTCGATAGCTCAAATGACCTGGGAGCTATTGAAAAAATCGGGCGGTGTATTCGCCAAAAATGGTGATTTTTCATTAAAATATTCCTGAAAAATAGAAATTCCACTAAAATCCAATCAAAACTGCTGTGTCTCATTCTACCAGTATAACAAGACATGTCGGCGTTCATTTCTAGTCGATGGCTCAAATGACCTTGGAGCTATTGAAAAAATCGGGCGGTGTACTCGCCAAAAATGGTGATTTTTCATTAAAATATTCCTGAAAAATAGAAATTCCACTAAAATCCAATAAAAACTGTTGTGTCTCATTCTACCAGTATAACAAGACATGTCGGCATTGATTTCGAGTCGATGGCTCAAACGACCTGGGAGCTATTGAAAAAATTGGGCGGTGTATTTGCCAAAAATGGTGATTTTTCATTAAAATATTCCTGAAAAATAGAAATTCCACTAAAATCCAATAAAAACTGCTGTGTCTCATTCTACCAGTATAACAAGACATGTCGGCGTTGATTTTGAGTTGATGGCTCAAATGACCTGGGAGCTATTGAAAAAATCGGGCGGTGTACTCGCCAAAAATGGTGATTTTTCATTAAAATATTCGTGAAATATAGAAATTCCACTAAAATCCAATAAAAACTGCTGTGTCTCATTCTACCAGTATAACAAGACATGTCGGCATTGATTTCGAGTCGATAGCTCAAATGACCTGGGAGCTATTGAAAAAATTGGGCGGTGTATTCGCCAAAAATGGTGATTTTTCATTAAAATATTCCTGAAAAAACGAAATTCCACTAAAATCCAATAAAAACTGCTGTGTCTCATTCTACCAGTATAACAAGACATGTTGGCATTGATTTCGAGTCAATAGCTCAAATGACCTGGGAGCTATTGAAAAAATCGGGCAGTGTATTCGCCAAAAATGGTGATTTTTCATTAAAATATTCCTGAAAAATAGAAATTCCACTAAAATCCAATAAAAACTGCTGTTTCTCATTCTACCAGTATAACAAGACATGTCGGCATTGATTTCGAGTCGATAGCTCAAATGACCTGGGAGCTATTGAAAAAATCGGGCGGTGTATTCGCCAAAAATGGTGATTTTTCATTAAAATATTCCTGAAAAATAGAAATTCCACTAAAATCCAATAAAAACTGCTGTGTCTCATTCTGCCAGTATAACAAGACATGTCGGCGTTGATTTCGAGTCGATGGCTCAAATGACCTGGGAGCTATTGAAAAAATCGGGCGGTGTATTCGCCAAAAATGCAGATTTTTCATTAAAATATTCCTGAAAAATAGAAATTCCACTAAAATCCAATAAAAACTGCTGTGTCTCATTCTACCAGTATAACAAGACATGTCGGCGTTGATTTCGAGTCGATGGCTCAAATGACCTGGGAGCTATTGAAAAAATCGGGCGGTGTATTCGCCAAAAATGCAGAAAATATTCCTGAAAAATAGAAATTCCACTAAAATCCAATAAAAACTGCTGTGTCTCATTCTGCCAGTATAACAAGACATGTCGGCGTTGATTTCGAGTCGATGGCTCAAATGACCTGGGAGCTATTGAAAAAATCGGGCGGTGTATTCGCCAAAAATGCAGATTTTTCATTAAAATATTCATGAAAAATAGAAATTCCACTAAAATCCAATAAAAACTGCTGTGTCTCATTCTACCAGTATAACAAGACATGTCGGCGTTGATTTCGAGTCGATGGCTCAAATGACCTGGGAGCTATTGAAAAAATCGGGCGGTGTATTCGCCAAAAATGCAGAAAATATTCATGAAAAATAGAAATTCCACTAAAATCCAATAAAAACTGCTGTGTCTCATTCTAACAGTATAACAAGACATTTGGCCATTGATTTCGAGACGATGGGTGAAACAACCTGGGAGCTATTGAAAAAATCGGGCGGTGTATTCGCCAAAAATGATGATTTTTCATTAAAATATTCCTGAAAAATAGAAATTCCACTAAAATCCAATAAAAACTGCTGTGTCTCATTCTACCAGTATAACAAGACATGTCGGCGTTGATTTCGAGTCGATGGCTCAAACGACCTGGGAGCTATTGAAAAAATCGGGCGGTGTATTCGCCAAAAATGGTGATTTTTCATTAAAATATTCCTGAAAAATAGAAATTCCACTAAAATCCAATAAAAACTGCTGTGTCTCATTCTACCAGTATAACAAGACATTTGGCCATTGATTTCGAGTCGATGGCTCAAATGACCTGGGAGCTATTGAAAAAATCGGGCGGTGTATTCGCCAAAAATGATGATTTTTCATTAAAATATTCCTGAAAAATAGAAATTCCACTAAAATCCAATAAAAAACTGCTGTGTCTCATTCTACCAGTATAACAAGACATTTGGCCATTGATTTCGAGTCGATGGGTCAAACGACCTGGGAGCTATTGAAAAAATCGGGCGGTGTATTCGCCAAAAATGATGATTTTTCATTAAAATATTCCTGAAAAATAGAAATTCCTCTAAAATCCAATAAAAACTGCTGTGTCTCATTCTACCAGTATAACAAGACATGTCGGTGTTGATTTCGAGTCGATGGCTCAAATGACCTGGGAGCTATTGAAAAAATCGGGCGGTGTATTCGCCAAAAATGATGATTTTTCATTAAAATATTCCTGAAAAATAGAAATTCCACTAAAATCCAATAAAAACTGCTGTGTCTCATTCTACCAGTATAACAAGACATGTCGGCGTTTATTTCGAGTCGATGGCTCAAATGACCTGGGAGCTATTGAAAAAATCGGGCGGTGTATTCGCCAAAAATGCAGATTTTTCATTAAAATATTCATGAAAAATAGAAATTCCACTAAAATCCAATAAAAACTGCTGTGTCTCATTCTGCCAGTATAACAAGACATTTGGCCATTGATTTCGAGACGATGGGTGAAACAACCTGGGAGCTATTGAAAAAATCGGGCGGTGTATTCGCCAAAAATGATGATTTTTCATTAAAATATTCCTGAAAAATAGAAATTCCACTAAAATCCAATAAAAACTGCTGTGTCTCATTCTACCAGTATAACAAGACATTTGGCCATTGATTTCGAGTCGATGGGTCAAACGACCTGGGAGCTATTGAAAAAATCGGGCGGTGTATTCGCCAAAAATGATGATTTTTCATTAAAATATTCCTGAAAAATAGAAATTCCTCTAAAATCCAATAAAAACTGCTGTGTCTGATTCTACCAGTATAACAAGACATGTCGGCGTTGATTTTGAGTCGATGGCTCAAATGACCTGGGAGCTATTGAAAAAATCGGGCGGTGTATTCGCCAAAAATGGTGATTTTTCATTAAAATATTCCTGAAAAATAGAAATTCCACTAAAATCCAATAAAAACTGCTGTGTCTCATTCTACCAGTATAACAACACATGTCGGCGTTGATTTCGAGTCGATGGCTCAAATGACCTGGGAGCTATTGAAAAAATCGGGCGGTGTATTCGCCAAAAATGGTGATTTTTCATTAAAATATTCCTGAAAAATAGAAATTCCACTAAAATCCAATAAAAACTGCTGTGTCTCATTCTACCAGTATAACAAGACATTTGGCCATTGATTTCGAGTCGATGGGTCAAACGACCTGGGAGCTATTGAAAAAATCGGGCGGTGTATTCGACAAAAATTGTGATTTTTGATTAAAATATTCCTGAAAAATAGAAATTCCACTAAAATCCAATAAAAACTGCTGTGTCTCATTCTACCAGTATAGCAAGACATGTCGGCATTGATTTCGAGTCGATGGCTCAAATGACCTGGGAGCTATTGAAAAAATCGGGCGGTGTATTCGCCAAAAATGGTGCTTTTTCATTAAAATATTCCTGAAAAATAGAATTTCCACTAAAATCCAATAAAAACTGCTGTGTCTCATTCTACCAGTATAACAAGACATTTGGCCATTGATTTCGAGTCGATGGCTCAAACGACCTGGGAGCTATTGAAAAAATCGGGCGGTGTATTCGCCAAAAATGGTGATTTTTCATTAAAATATTCCTGAAAAATAGAAATTCCACTAAAATCCAATAAAAACTGCTGTGTCTCATTCTACCAGTATAACAAGACATGTCGGCGTTGATTTCGAGTCGATGGCTCAAATGACCTGGGAGCTATTGAAAAAATCGGGCGGTGTATTGGCCAAAAACGGTGATTTTTCATCAAATATTCCTGAAAAATAGAAATTCCACTAAAATCCAATAAAAACTGCTGTGTCTCATTCTACCAGTATAACAAGACATGTCGGCGTTGATTTCGAGTCGGTGGCTCAAACGACCTGGGAGCTATTGAAAAAATCGGGCGGTGTATTCGCCAAAAATGGTGATTTTTCATTAAAATATTCCTGAAAAATAGAAATTCCACTAAAATCCAATAAAAACTGCTGTGTCTCATTCTACCAGTATAACAAGACATGTCGGCGTTGATTTTGAGTTGATGGCTCAAATGACCTGGGAGCTATTGAAAAAATCGGGCGGTGTATTCGCCAAAAATGGTGATTTTTCATTAAAATATTCGTGAAATATAGAAATTCCACTAAAATCCAATAAAAACTGCTGTGTCTCATTCTACCAGTATAACAAGACATGTCGGCATTGATTTCGAGTCGATAGCTCAAATGACCTGGGAGCTATTGAAAAAATTGGGCGGTGTATTCGCCAAAAATGGTGATTTTTCATTAAAATATTCCTGAAAAAACGAAATTCCACTAAAATCCAATAAAAACTGCTGTGTCTCATTCTACCAGTATAACAAGACATGTTGGCATTGATTTCGAGTCAATAGCTCAAATGACCTGGGAGCTATTGAAAAAATCGGGCAGTGTATTCGCCAAAAATGGTGATTTTTCATTAAAATATTCCTGAAAAATAGAAATTCCACTAAAATCCAATAAAAACTGCTGTTTCTCATTCTACCAGTATAACAAGACATGTAGGCATTGATTTCGAGTCGATAGCTCAAATGACCTGGGAGCTATTGAAAAAATCGGGCGGTGTATTCGCCAAAAATGGTGATTTTTCATTAAAATATTCCTGAAAAATAGAAATTCCACTAAAATCCAATAAAAACTGCTGTGTCTCATTCTGCCAGTATAACAAGACATGTCGGCGTTGATTTCGAGTCGATGGCTCAAATGACCTGGGAGCTATTGAAAAAATCGGGCGGTGTATTCGCCAAAAATGCAGATTTTTCATTAAAATATTCATGAAAAATAGAAATTCCACTAAAATCCAATAAAAACTGCTGTGTCTCATTCTACCAGTATAACAAGACATGTCGGCGTTGATTTCGAGTCGATGGCTCAAATGACCTGGGAGCTATTGAAAAAATCGGGCGGTGTATTCGCCAAAAATGCAGAAAATATTCATGAAAAATAGAAATTCCACTAAAATCCAATAAAAACTGCTGTGTCTCATTCTAACAGTATAACAAGACATTTGGCCATTGATTTCGAGACGATGGGTGAAACAACCTGGGAGCTATTGAAAAAATTGGGCGGTGTATTCGCCAAAAATGATGATTTTTCATTAAAATATTCCTGAAAAATAGAAATTCCACTAAAATCCAATAAAAACTGCTGTGTCTCATTCTACCAGTATAACAAGACATGTCGGCGTTGATTTCGAGTCGATGGCTCAAACGACCTGGGAGCTATTGAAAAAATCGGGCGGTGTATTCGCCAAAAATGGTGATTTTTCATTAAAATATTCCTGAAAAATAGAAATTCCACTAAAATCCAATAAAAACTGCTGTGTCTCATTCTACCAGTATAACAAGACATTTGGCCATTGATTTCGAGTCGATGGCTCAAATGACCTGGGAGCTATTGAAAAAATCGGGCGGTGTATTCGCCAAAAATGATGATTTTTCATTAAAATATTCCTGAAAAATAGAAATTCCACTAAAATCCAATAAAAAACTGCTGTGTCTCATTCTACCAGTATAACAAGACATTTGGCCATTGATTTCGAGTCGATGGGTCAAACGACCTGGGAGCTATTGAAAAAATCGGGCGGTGTATTCGCCAAAAATGATGATTTTTCATTAAAATATTCCTCAAAAATAGAAATTCCTCTAAAATCCAATAAAAACTGCTGTGTCTCATTCTACCAGTATAACAAGACATGTCGGTGTTGATTTTGAGTCGATGGCTCAAATGACCTGGGAGCTATTGAAAAAATCGGGCGGTGTATTCGCCAAAAATGATGATTTTTCATTAAAATATTCCTGAAAAATAGAAATTCCACTAAAATCCAATAAAAACTGCTGTGTCTCATTCTACCAGTATAACAAGACATGTCGGCGTTGATTTCGAGTCGATGGCTCAAATTACCTGGGAGCTATTGAAAAAATCGGGCGGTGTATTCGCCAAAAATGGTGATTTTTCATTAAAATATTCCTGAAAAATAGAAATTCCTCTAAAATCCAATAAAAACTGCTGTGTCTCATTCTACCAGTATAACAAGACATGTCGGCGTTGATTTCGAGTCAATGGCTCAAATGACCTGGGAGCTATTGAAAAAATCGGGCGGTGTATTCGCCAAAAATGGTGATTTTTCATTAAAATATTCATGAAAAATAGAAATTCCACTAAAATCCAATAAAAACTGCTGTGTCTCATTCTACCAGTATAACAAGACATTTGGCCATTGATTTCGAGTCGATGGGTCAAACAACCTGGGAGCTATTGAAAAAATCGGGCGGTGTATTCGCCAAAAATGATAATTTTTCATTAAAATATTCCTGAAAAATAGAAATTCCACTAAAATCAATTAAAAACTGCTGTGTCTCATTCTACCAGTATAACAAGACATGTCGGCATTGATTTCGAGTCGATGGCTCAAATTACCTGGGAGCTATTGAAAAAATCGGGCGGTGTATTCGCCAAAAATGATGATTTTTCATTAAAATATTCCTGAAAAATAGAAATTCCACTAAAATCCAATAAAAACTGCTGTGTCTCATTCTACCAGTATAACAAGACATGTCGGCGTTGATTTCGAGTCGATGGCTCAAATGACCTGGGAGCTATTGAAAAAATCGGGCGGTGTATTCGCCAAAAATGGTGATTTTTCATTAAAATATTCCTGAAAAATAGAAATTCCACTAAAATCCAATAAAAACTGCTGTGTCTCATTCTACCAGTATAACAAGACATGTCGGCGTTGATTTCGAGTCGATGGCTCAAATGACCTGGGAGCTATTGAAAAAATCGGGCGGTGTATTGGCCAAAAATGCAGATTTTTCATTAAAATATTCCTGAAAAATAGAAATTCCACTAAAATCCAATAAAAACTGCTGTTTCTCATTCTACCAGTATAACAAGACATGTCGGCGTTGATTTCGAGTCGATGGCTCAAATGACCTGGGAGCTATTGAAAAAATCGGGCGGTGTATTCGCCAAAAATGGTGATTTTTCATTAAAATATTCCTGAAAAATAGAAATTCCACTAAAATCCAATAAAAACTGCTGTGTCTCATTCTACCAGTATAACAACACATGTCGGCGTTGATTTCGAGTCGATGGCTCAAATTACCTGGGAGCTATTGAAAAAATCGGGCGGTGTATTCGCCAAAAATGGTGATTTTTCATTAAAATATTCCTGAAAAATAGAAATTCCTCTAAAATCCAATAAAAACTGCTGTGTCTCATTCTACCAGTATAACAAGACATGTCGGCGTTGATTTCGAGTCAATGGCTCAAATGACCTGGGAGCTATTGAAAAAATCGGGCGGTGTATTCGCCAAAAATGGTGATTTTTCATTAAAATATTCATGAAAAATAGAAATTCCACTAAAATCCAATAAAAACTGCTGTGTCTCATTCTACCAGTATAACAAGACATTTGGCCATTGATTTCGAGTCGATGGGTCAAACAACCTGGGAGCTATTGAAAAAATCGGGCGGTGTATTCGCCAAAAATGATGATTTTTCATTAAAATATTCCTGAAAAATAGAAATTCCACTAAAATCCAATAAAAACTGCTGTGTCTCATTCTACCAGTATAACAAGACATGTCGGCATTGATTTCGAGTCGATGGCTCAAATGACCTGGGAGCTATTGAAAAAATCGGGCGGTGTATTCGCCAAAAATGGTGATTTTTCATTAAAATATTCCTGAAAAATAGTAATTCCACTAAAATCCAATAAAAACTGCTGTGTCTCATTCTACCAGTATAACAAGACATGTCGGCGTTGATTTCGAGTCGATGGCTCAAATGACCTGGAAGCTATTGAAAAAATCGGGCGGTGTATTCGCCAAAAATGATGATTTTTCATTAAAATATTCCTGAAAAATAGAAATTCCACTAAAATCCAATAAAAACTGCTGTGTCTCATTCTACCAGTATAACAAGACATGTCGGCATTGATTTCGAGTCGATGGCTCAAATGACCTGGGAGCTATTGAAAAAATCGGGCGGTGTATTCGCCAAAAATGGTGATTTTTCATTAAAATATTCCTGAAAAATAGAAATTCCACTAAAATCCAATAAAAACTGCTGTGTCTCATTCTACCAGTATAACAAGACATTTGACCATTGATTTCGAGTCGATGGGTCAAACGACCTGGGAGCTATTGAAAAAATCGGGCGGTGTATTCGCCAAAAATGATGATTTTTCATTAAAATATTCCTGAAAAATAGAAATTCCTCTAAAATCCAATAAAAACTGCTGTGTCTCATTCTACCAGTATAACAAGACATGTCGGCATTGATTTCGAGTCGATGGCTCAAACGACCTGGGAGCTATTGAAAAAATTGGGCGGTGTTTTTTTCCAAAAATGGTGATTTTTCATTAAAATATTCCTGAAAAATAGAAATTCCACTAAAATCCAATAAAAACTGCTGTGTCTCATTCTACCAGTATAACAAGACATGTCGGCGTTGATTTTGAGTTGATGGCTCAAATGACCTGGGAGCTATTGAAAAAATCGGGCGGTGTACTCGCCAAAAATGGTGATTTTTCATTAAAATATTCGTGAAATATAGAAATTCCACTAAAATCCAATAAAAACTGCTGTGTCTCATTCTACCAGTATAACAAGACATGTCGGCATTGATTTCGAGTCGATAGCTCAAATGACCTGGGAGCTATTGAAAAAATTGGGCGGTGTATTCGCCAAAAATGGTGATTTTTCATTAAAATATTCCTGAAAAAACGAAATTCCACTAAAATCCAATAAAAACTGCTGTGTCTCATTCTACCAGTATAACAAGACATGTTGGCATTGATTTCGAGTCAATAGCTCAAATGACCTGGGAGCTATTGAAAAAATCGGGCGGTGTATTCGCCAAAAATGCAGAAAATATTCATGAAAAATAGAAATTCCACTAAAATCCAATAAAAACTGCTGTGTCTCATTCTAACAGTATAACAAGACATTTGGCCATTGATTTCGAGACGATGGGTGAAACAACCTGGGAGCTATTGAAAAAATCGGGCGGTGTATTCGCCAAAAATGATGATTTTTCATTAAAATATTCCTGAAAAATAGAAATTCCACTAAAATCCAATAAAAACTGCTGTGTCTCATTCTACCAGTATAACAAGACATGTCGGCGTTGATTTCGAGTCGATGGCTCAAACGACCTGGGAGCTATTGAAAAAATCGGGCGGTGTATTCGCCAAAAATGGTGATTTTTCATTAAAATATTCCTGAAAAATAGAAATTCCACTAAAATCCAATAAAAACTGCTGTGTCTCATTCTACCAGTATAACAAGACATTTGGCCATTGATTTCGAGTCGATGGCTCAAATGACCTGGGAGCTATTGAAAAAATCGGGCGGTGTATTCGCCAAAAATGATGATTTTTCATTAAAATATTCCTGAAAAATAGAAATTCCACTAAAATCCAATAAAAAACTGCTGTGTCTCATTCTACCAGTATAACAAGACATTTGGCCATTGATTTCGAGTCGATGGGTCAAACGACCTGGGAGCTATTGAAAAAATCGGGCGGTGTATTCGCCAAAAATGATGATTTTTCATTAAAATATTCCTCAAAAATAGAAATTCCTCTAAAATCCAATAAAAACTGCTGTGTCTCATTCTACCAGTATAACAAGACATGTCGGTGTTGATTTTGAGTCGATGGCTCAAATGACCTGGGAGCTATTGAAAAAATCGGGCGGTGTATTCGCCAAAAATGATGATTTTTCATTAAAATATTCCTGAAAAATAGAAATTCCACTAAAATCCAATAAAAACTGCTGTGTCTCATTCTACCAGTATAACAAGACATGTCGGCGTTGATTTCGAGTCGATGGCTCAAATTACCTGGGAGCTATTGAAAAAATCGGGCGGTGTATTCGCCAAAAATGGTGATTTTTCATTAAAATATTCCTGAAAAATAGAAATTCCTCTAAAATCCAATAAAAACTGCTGTGTCTCATTCTACCAGTATAACAAGACATGTCGGCGTTGATTTCGAGTCAATGGCTCAAATGACCTGGGAGCTATTGAAAAAATCGGGCGGTGTATTCGCCAAAAATGGTGATTTTTCATTAAAATATTCCTGAAAAATAGAAATTCCACTAAAATCCAATAAAAACTGCTGTGTCTCATTCTACCAGTATAACAAGACATTTGGCCATTGATTTCGAGTCGATGGCTCAAATGACCTGGGAGCTATTGAAAAAATCGGGCGGTGTATTCGCCAAAAATGATAATTTTTCATTAAAATATTCCTGAAAAATAGAAATTCCACTAAAATCAATTAAAAACTGCTGTGTCTCATTCTACCAGTATAACAAGACATGTCGGCATTGATTTCGAGTCGATGGCTCAAATTACCTGGGAGCTATTGAAAAAATCGGGCGGTGTATTCGCCAAAAATGATGATTTTTCATTAAAATATTCCTGAAAAATAGAAATTCCACTAAAATCCAATAAAAACTGCTGTGTCTCATTCTACCAGTATAACAAGACATGTCGGCGTTGATTTCGAGTCGATGGCTCAAATGACCTGGGAGCTATTGAAAAAATCGGGCGGTGTATTCGCCAAAAATGGTGATTTTTCATTAAAATATTCCTGAAAAATAGAAATTCCACTAAAATCCAATAAAAACTGCTGTGTCTCATTCTACCAGTATAACAAGACATGTCGGCGTTGATTTCGAGTCGATGGCTCAAATGACCTGGGAGCTATTGAAAAAATCGGGCGGTGTATTGGCCAAAAATGCAGATTTTTCATTAAAATATTCCTGAAAAATAGAAATTCCACTAAAATCCAATAAAAACTGCTGTGTCTCATTCTACCAGTATAACAAGACATGTCGGTGTTGATTTTGAGTCGATGGCTCAAATGACCTGGGAGCTATTGAAAAAATCGGGCGGTGTATTCGCCAAAAATGGTGATTTTTCATTAAAATATTCCTGAAAAATAGAAATTCCACTAAAATCCAATAAAAACTGCTGTGTCTCATTCTACCAGTATAACAACACATGTCGGCGTTGATTTCGAGTCGATGGCTCAAATTACCTGGGAGCTATTGAAAAAATCGGGCGGTGTATTCGCCAAAAATGGTGATTTTTCATTAAAATATTCCTGAAAAATAGAAATTCCTCTAAAATCCAATAAAAACTGCTGTGTCTCATTCTACCAGTATAACAAGACATGTCGGCGTTGATTTCGAGTCAATGGCTCAAATGACCTGGGAGCTATTGAAAAAATCGGGCGGTGTATTCGCCAAAAATGGTGATTTTTCATTAAAATATTCATGAAAAATAGAAATTCCACTAAAATCCAATAAAAACTGCTGTGTCTCATTCTACCAGTATAACAAGACATTTGGCCATTGATTTCGAGTCGATGGGTCAAACAACCTGGGAGCTATTGAAAAAATCGGGCGGTGTATTCGCCAAAAATGATGATTTTTCATTAAAATATTCCTGAAAAATAGAAATTCCACTAAAATCCAATAAAAACTGCTGTGTCTCATTCTACCAGTATAACAAGACATGTCGGCATTGATTTCGAGTCGATGGCTCAAATGACCTGGGAGCTATTGAAAAAATCGGGCGGTGTATTCGCCAAAAATGGTGATTTTTCATTAAAATATTCCTGAAAAATAGTAATTCCACTAAAATCCAATAAAAACTGCTGTGTCTCATTCTACCAGTATAACAAGACATGTCGGCGTTGATTTCGAGTCGATGGCTCAAATGACCTGGAAGCTATTGAAAAAATCGGGCGGTGTATTCGCCAAAAATGATGATTTTTCATTAAAATATTCCTGAAAAATAGAAATTCCACTAAAATCCAATAAAAACTGCTGTGTCTCATTCTACCAGTATAACAAGACATGTCGGCATTGATTTCGAGTCGATGGCTCAAATGACCTGGGAGCTATTGAAAAAATCGGGCGGTGTATTCGCCAAAAATGGTGATTTTTCATTAAAATATTCCTGAAAAATAGAAATTCCACTAAAATCCAATAACAACTGCTGTGTCTCATTCTACCAGTATAACAAGACATTTGACCATTGATTTCGAGTCGATGGGTCAAACGACCTGGGAGCTATTGAAAAAATCGGGCGGTGTATTCGCCAAAAATGATGATTTTTCATTAAAATATTCCTGAAAAATAGAAATTCCACTAAAATCCAATAAAAACTGCTGTGTCTCATTCTACCAGTATAACAAGACATGTCGGCGTTGATTTTGAGTTGATGGCTCAAATGACCTGGGAGCTATTGAAAAAATCGGGCGGTGTACTCGCCAAAAATGGTGATTTTTCATTAAAATATTCGTGAAATATAGAAATTCCACTAAAATCCAATAAAAACTGCTGTGTCTCATTCTACCAGTATAACAAGACATGTCGGCATTGATTTCGAGTCGATAGCTCAAATGACCTGGGAGCTATTGAAAAAATTGGGCGGTGTATTCGCCAAAAATGGTGATTTTTCATTAAAATATTCCTGAAAAAACGAAATTCCACTAAAATCCAATAAAAACTGCTGTGTCTCATTCTACCAGTATAACAAGACATGTTGGCATTGATTTCGAGTCAATAGCTCAAATGACCTGGGAGCTATTGAAAAAATCGGGCAGTGTATTCGCCAAAAATGGTGATTTTTCATTAAAATATTCCTGAAAAATAGAAATTCCACTAAAATCCAATAAAAACTGCTGTGTCTCATTCTACCAGTATAACAAGACATGTCGGCATTGATTTCGAGTCGATAGCTCAAATGACCTGGGAGCTATTGAAAAAATTGGGCGGTGTATTCGCCAAAAATGGTGATTTTTCATTAAAATATTCCTGAAAAATAGAAATTCCACTAAAATCCAATAAAAACTGCTGTGTCTCATTCTGCCAGTATAACAAGACATGTCGGCGTTGATTTCGAGTCGATGGCTCAAATGACCTGGGAGCTATTGAAAAAATCGGGCGGTGTATTCGCCAAAAATGCAGATTTTTCATTAAAATATTCATGAAAAATAGAAATTCCACTAAAATCCAATAAAAACTGCTGTGTCTCATTCTACCAGTATAACAAGACATGTCGGCGTTGATTTCGAGTCGATGGCTCAAATGACCTGGGAGCTATTGAAAAAATCGGGCGGTGTATTCGCCAAAAATGCAGAAAATATTCATGAAAAATAGAAATTCCACTAAAATCCAATAAAAACTGCTGTGTCTCATTCTAACAGTATAACAAGACATTTGGCCATTGATTTCGAGACGATGGGTGAAACAACCTGGGAGCTATTGAAAAAATCGGGCGGTGTATTCGCCAAAAATGATGATTTTTCATTAAAATATTCCTGAAAAATAGAAATTCCACTAAAATCCAATAAAAACTGCTGTGTCTCATTCTACCAGTATAACAAGACATGTCGGCGTTGATTTCGAGTCGATGGCTCAAACGACCTGGGAGCTATTGAAAAAATCGGGCGGTGTATTCGCCAAAAATGGTGATTTTTCATTAAAATATTCCTGAAAAATAGAAATTCCACTAAAATCCAATAAAAACTGCTGTGTCTCATTCTACCAGTATAACAAGACATTTGGCCATTGATTTCGAGTCGATGGCTCAAATGACCTGGGAGCTATTGAAAAAATCGGGCGGTGTATTCGCCAAAAATGATGATTTTTCATTAAAATATTCCTGAAAAATAGAAATTCCACTAAAATCCAATAAAAAACTGCTGTGTCTCATTCTACCAGTATAACAAGACATTTGGCCATTGATTTCGAGTCGATGGGTCAAACGACCTGGGAGCTATTGAAAAAATCGGGCGGTGTATTCGCCAAAAATGATGATTTTTCATTAAAATATTCCTCAAAAATAGAAATTCCTCTAAAATCCAATAAAAACTGCTGTGTCTCATTCTACCAGTATAACAAGACATTTGGCCATTGATTTCGAGTCGATGGGTCAAACAACCTGGGAGCTATTGAAAAAATCGGGCGGTGTATTCGCCAAAAATGATAATTTTTCATTAAAATATTCCTGAAAAATAGAAATTCCACTAAAATCAATTAAAAACTGCTGTGTCTCATTCTACCAGTATAACAAGACATGTCGGCATTGATTTCGAGTCGATGGCTCAAATTACCTGGGAGCTATTGAAAAAATCGGGCGGTGTATTCGCCAAAAATGATGATTTTTCATTAAAATATTCCTGAAAAATAGAAATTCCACTAAAATCCAATAAAAACTGCTGTGTCTCATTCTACCAGTATAACAAGACATGTCGGCGTTGATTTCGAGTCGATGGCTCAAATGACCTGGGAGCTATTGAAAAAATCGGCCGGTGTATTCGCCAAAAATGGTGATTTTTCATTAAAATATTCCTGAAAAATAGAAATTCCACTAAAATCCAATAAAAACTGCTGTGTCTCATTCTACCAGTATAACAAGACATGTCGGCGTTGATTTCGAGTCGATGGCTCAAATGACCTGGGAGCTATTGAAAAAATCGGGCGGTGTATTCGCCAAAAATGCAGATTTTTCATTAAAATATTCCTGAAAAATAGAAATTCCACTAAAATCCAATAAAAACTGCTGTGTCTCATTCTACCAGTATAACAAGACATTTGGCCATTGATTTCGAGTCGATGGGTCAAACGACCTGGGAGCTATTGAAAAAATCGGGCGGTGTATTCGCCAAAAATGATGATTTTTCATTAAAATATTCCTGAAAAATAGAAATTCCTCTAAAATCCAATAAAAACTGCTGTGTCTCATTCTACCAGTATAACAAGACATGTCGGTGTTGATTTTGAGTCGATGGCTCAAATGACCTGGGAGCTATTGAAAAAATCGGGCGGTGTATTCGCCAAAAATGGTGATTTTTCATTAAAATATTCCTGAAAAATAGAAATTCCACTAAAATCCAATAAAAACTGCTGTGTCTCATTCTACCAGTATAACAACACATGTCGGCGTTGATTTCGAGTCGATGGCTCAAATTACCTGGGAGCTATTGAAAAAATCGGGCGGTGTATTCGCCAAAAATGGTGATTTTTCATTAAAATATTCCTGAAAAATAGAAATTCCTCTAAAATCCAATAAAAACTGCTGTGTCTCATTCTACCAGTATAACAAGACATGTCGGCGTTGATTTCGAGTCAATGGCTCAAATGACCTGGGAGCTATTGAAAAAATCGGGCGGTGTATTCGCCAAAAATGGTGATTTTTCATTAAAATATTCATGAAAAATAGAAATTCCACTAAAATCCAATAAAAACTGCTGTGTCTCATTCTACCAGTATAACAAGACATTTGGCCATTGATTTCGAGTCGATGGGTCAAACAACCTGGGAGCTATTGAAAAAATCGGGCGGTGTATTCGCCAAAAATGATGATTTTTCATTAAAATATTCCTGAAAAATAGAAATTCCACTAAAATCCAATAAAAACTGCTGTGTCTCATTCTACCAGTATAACAAGACATGTCGGCATTGATTTCGAGTCGATGGCTCAAATGACCTGGGAGCTATTGAAAAAATCGGGCGGTGTATTCGCCAAAAATGGTGATTTTTCATTAAAATATTCCTGAAAAATAGTAATTCCACTAAAATCCAATAAAAACTGCTGTGTCTCATTCTACCAGTATAACAAGACATGTCGGCGTTGATTTCGAGTCGATGGCTCAAATGACCTGGAAGCTATTGAAAAAATCGGGCGGTGTATTCGCCAAAAATGATGATTTTTCATTAAAATATTCCTGAAAAATAGAAATTCCACTAAAATCCAATAAAAACTGCTGTGTCTCATTCTACCAGTATAACAAGACATGTCGGCATTGATTTCGAGTCGATGGCTCAAATGACCTGGGAGCTATTGAAAAAATCGGGCGGTGTATTCGCCAAAAATGGTGATTTTTCATTAAAATATTCCTGAAAAATAGAAATTCCACTAAAATCCAATAAAAACTGCTGTGTCTCATTCTACCAGTATAACAAGACATTTGACCATTGATTTCGAGTCGATGGGTCAAACGACCTGGGAGCTATTGAAAAAATCGGGCGGTGTATTCGCCAAAAATGATGATTTTTCATTAAAATATTCCTGAAAAATAGAAATTCCTCTAAAATCCAATAAAAACTGCTGTGTCTCATTCTACCAGTATAACAAGACATGTCGGCATTGATTTCGAGTCGATGGCTCAAACGACCTGGGAGCTATTGAAAAAATTGGGCGGTGTTTTTGCCAAAAATGGTGATTTTTCATTAAAATATTCCTGAAAAATAGAAATTCCACTAAAATCCAATAAAAACTGCTGTGTCTCATTCTACCAGTATAACAAGACATGTCGGCGTTGATTTTGAGTTGATGGCTCAAATGACCTGGGAGCTATTGAAAAAATCGGGCGGTGTACTCGCCAAAAATGGTGATTTTTCATTAAAATATTCGTGAAATATAGAAATTCCACTAAAATCCAATAAAAACTGCTGTGTCTCATTCTACCAGTATAACAAGACATGTCGGCATTGATTTCGAGTCGATAGCTCAAATGACCTGGGAGCTATTGAAAAAATTGGGCGGTGTATTCGCCAAAAATGGTGATTTTTCATTAAAATATTCCTGAAAAAACGAAATTCCACTAAAATCCAATAAAAACTGCTGTGTCTCATTCTACCAGTATAACAAGACATGTTGGCATTGATTTCGAGTCAATAGCTCAAATGACCTGGGAGCTATTGAAAAAATCGGGCGGTGTATTCGCCAAAAATGATGATTTTTCATTAAAATATTCCTGAAAAATAGAAATTCCACTAAAATCCAATAAAAACTGCTGTGTTTCATTCTACCAGTATAACAAGACATGTCGGCGTTGATTTCGAGTCGATGGCTCAAATGACCTGGGAGCTATTGAAAAAATCGGGCGGTGTATTCGCCAAAAATGGTGATTTTTCATTAAAATATTCCTGAAAAATAGAAATTCCACTAAAATCCAATAAAAACTGCTGTGTCTCATTCTACCAGTATAACAAGACATGTCGGCGTTGATTTCGAGTCGATGGCTCAAATGACCTGGAAGCTATTGAAAAAATCGGGCGGTGTATTCGCCAAAAATGATGATTTTTCATTAAAATATTCCTGAAAAATAGAAATTCCACTAAAATCCAATAAAAACTGCTGTGTCTCATTCTACCAGTATAACAAGACATGTCGGCATTGATTTCGAGTCGATGGCTCAAATGACCTGGGAGCTATTGAAAAAATCGGGCGGTGTATTCGCCAAAAATGATGATTTTTCATTAAAATATTCCTGAAAAATAGAAATTCCACTAAAATCCAATAAAAACTGCTGTGTCTCATTCTACCAGTATAACAAGACATGTCGGCATTGATTTCGAGTCGATGGCTCAAATGACCTGGGAGCTATTGAAAAAATCGGGCGGTGTATTCGCCAAAAATGGTGATTTTTCATTAAAATATTCCTGAAAAATAGAAATTCCACTAAAATCCAATAAAAACTGCTGTGTCTCATTCTACCAGTATAACAAGACATTTGACCATTGATTTCGAGTCGATGGGTCAAACGACCTGGGAGCTATTGAAAAAATCGGGCGGTGTATTCGCCAAAAATGATGATTTTTCATTAAAATATTCCTGAAAAATAGAAATTCCTCTAAAATCCAATAAAAACTGCTGTGTCTCATTCTACCAGTATAACAAGACATGTCGGCATTGATTTCGAGTCGATGGCTCAAACGACCTGGGAGCTATTGAAAAAATTGGGCGGTGTTTTTGCCAAAAATGGTGATTTTTCATTAAAATATTCCTGAAAAATAGAAATTCCACTAAAATCCAATAAAAACTGCTGTGTCTCATTCTACCAGTATAACAAGACATGTCGGCGTTGATTTTGAGTTGATGGCTCAAATGACCTGGGAGCTATTGAAAAAATCGGGCGGTGTACTCGCCAAAAATGGTGATTTTTCATTAAAATATTCGTGAAATATAGAAATTCCACTAAAATCCAATAAAAACTGCTGTGTCTCATTCTACCAGTATAACAAGACATGTCGGCATTGATTTCGAGTCGATAGCTCAAATGACCTGGGAGCTATTGAAAAAATTGGGCGGTGTATTCGCCAAAAATGGTGATTTTTCATTAAAATATTCCTGAAAAAACGAAATTCCACTAAAATCCAATAAAAACTGCTGTGTCTCATTCTACCAGTATAACAAGACATGTTGGCATTGATTTCGAGTCAATAGCTCAAATGACCTGGGAGCTATTGAAAAAATCGGGCAGTGTATTCGCCAAAAATGGTGATTTTTCATTAAAATATTCCTGAAAAATAGAAATTCCACTAAAATCCAATAAAAACTGCTGTGTCTCATTCTACCAGTATAACAAGACATGTCGGCATTGATTTCGAGTCGATAGCTCAAATGACCTGGGAGCTATTGAAAAAATTGGGCGGTGTATTCGCCAAAAATGGTGATTTTTCATTAAAATATTCCTGAAAAATAGAAATTCCACTAAAATCCAATAAAAACTGCTGTGTCTCATTCTGCCAGTATAACAAGACATGTCGGCGTTGATTTCGAGTCGATGGCTCAAATGACCTGGGAGCTATTGAAAAAATCGGGCGGTGTATTCGCCAAAAATGCAGATTTTTCATTAAAATATTCATGAAAAATAGAAATTCCACTAAAATCCAATAAAAACTGCTGTGTCTCATTCTACCAGTATAACAAGACATGTCGGCGTTGATTTCGAGTCGATGGCTCAAATGACCTGGGAGCTATTGAAAAAATCGGGCGGTGTATTCGCCAAAAATGCAGAAAATATTCATGAAAAATAGAAATTCCACTAAAATCCAATAAAAACTGCTGTGTCTCATTCTAACAGTATAACAAGACATTTGGCCATTGATTTCGAGACGATGGGTGAAACAACCTGGGAGCTATTGAAAAAATCGGGCGGTGTATTCGCCAAAAATGATGATTTTTCATTAAAATATTCCTGAAAAATAGAAATTCCACTAAAATCCAATAAAAACTGCTGTGTCTCATTCTACCAGTATAACAAGACATGTCGGCGTTGATTTCGAGTCGATGGCTCAAACGACCTGGGAGCTATTGAAAAAATCGGGCGGTGTATTCGCCAAAAATGGTGATTTTTCATTAAAATATTCCTGAAAAATAGAAATTCCACTAAAATCCAATAAAAACTGCTGTGTCTCATTCTACCAGTATAACAAGACATTTGGCCATTGATTTCGAGTCGATGGCTCAAATGACCTGGGAGCTATTGAAAAAATCGGGCGGTGTATTCGCCAAAAATGATGATTTTTCATTAAAATATTCCTGAAAAATAGAAATTCCACTAAAATCCAATAAAAAACTGCTGTGTCTCATTCTACCAGTATAACAAGACATTTGGCCATTGATTTCGAGTCGATGGGTCAAACGACCTGGGAGCTATTGAAAAAATCGGGCGGTGTATTCGCCAAAAATGATGATTTTTCATTAAAATATTCCTGAAAAATAGAAATTCCTCTAAAATCCAATAAAAACTGCTGTGTCTCATTCTACCAGTATAACAAGACATGTCGGTGTTGATTTTGAGTCGATGGCTCAAATGACCTGGGAGCTATTGAAAAAATCGGGCGGTGTATTCGCCAAAAATGGTGATTTTTCATTAAAATATTCCTGAAAAATAGAAATTCCACTAAAATCCAATAAAAACTGCTGTGTCTCATTCTACCAGTATAACAAGACATTTGGCCATTGATTTCGAGTCGATGGGTCAAACAACCTGGGAGCTATTGAAAAAATCGGGCGGTGTATTCGCCAAAAATGATGATTTTTCATTAAAAAATTCCTGAAAAATAGAAATTCCACTAAAATCAATTAAAAACTGCTGTGTCTCATTCTACCAGTATAACAAGACATGTCGGCATTGATTTCGAGTCGATGGCTCAAATTACCTGGGAGCTATTGAAAAAATCGGGCGGTGTATTCGCCAAAAATGATGATTTTTCATTAAAATATTCCTGAAAAATAGAAATTCCACTAAAATCCAATAAAAACTGCTGTGTCTCATTCTACCAGTATAACAAGACATGTCGGCGTTGATTTCGAGTCGATGGCTCAAATGACCTGGGAGCTATTGAAAAAATCGGGCGGTGTATTCGCCAAAAATGCAGATTTTTCATTAAAATATTCATGAAAAATAGAAATTCCACTAAAATCCAATAAAAACTGCTGTGTCTCATTCTGCCAGTATAACAAGACATTTGGCCATTGATTTCGAGACGATGGGTGAAACAACCTGGGAGCTATTGAAAAAATCGGGCGGTGTATTCGCCAAAAATGATGATTTTTCATTAAAATATTCCTGAAAAATAGAAATTCCACTAAAATCCAATAAAAACTGCTGTGTCTCATTCTACCAGTATAACAAGACATTTGGCCATTGATTTCGAGTCGATGAGTCAAACGACCTGGGAGCTATTGAAAAAATCGGGCGGTGTATTCGCCAAAAATGATGATTTTTCATTAAAATATTCCTGAAAAATAGAAATTCCTCTAAAATCCAATAAAAACTGCTGTGTCTCATTCTACCAGTATAACAAGACATGTCGGTGTTGATTTTGAGTCGATGGCTCAAATGACCTGGGAGCTATTGAAAAAATCGGGCGGTGTATTCGCCAAAAATGGTGATTTTTCATTAAAATATTCCTGAAAAATAGAAATTCCACTAAAATCCAATAAAAACTGCTGTGTCTCATTCTACCAGTATAACAACACATGTCGGCGTTGATTTCGAGTCGATGGCTCAAATGAACTGGGAGCTATTGAAAAATCGGGCGGTGTATTCGCCAAAAATGGTGATTTTTCATTAAAATATTCCTGAAAAATAGAAATTCCACTAAAATCCAATAAAAACTGCTGTGTCTCATTCTACCAGTATAACAAGACATGTCGGCGTTGATTTCGAGTCGATGGCTCAAATTACCTGGGAGCTATTGAAAAAATCGGGCGGTGTATTCGCCAAAAATGGTGATTTTTCATTAAAATATTCCTGAAATATAGAAATTCCTCTAAAATCCAATAAAAACTGCTGTGTCTCATTCTACCAGTATAACAAGACATGTCGGCGTTGATTTCGAGTCAATGGCTCAAATGACCTGGGAGCTATTGAAAAAATCGGGCGGTGTATTCGCCAAAAATGGTGATTTTTCATTAAAATATTCATGAAAAATAGAAATTCCACTAAAATCCAATAAAAACTGCTGTGTCTCATTCTACCAGTATAACAAGACATTTGGCCATTGATTTCGAGTCGATGGGTCAAACGACCTGGGAGCTATTGAAAAAATCGGGCGGTGTATTCGCCAAAAATGATGATTTTTCATTAAAATATTCCTGAAAAATAGAAATTCCTCTAAAATCCAATAAAAACTGCTGTGTCTCATTCTACCAGTATAACAAGACATGTCGGTGTTGATTTTGAGTCGATGGCTCAAATGACCTGGGAGCTATTGAAAAAATCGGGCGGTGTATTCGCCAAAAATGGTGATTTTTCATTAAAATATTCCTGAAAAATAGAAATTCCACTAAAATCCAATAAAAACTGCTGTGTCTCATTCTACCAGTATAACAACACATGTCGGCGTTGATTTCGAGTCGATGGCTCAAATGAACTGGGAGCTATTGAAAAATCGGGCGGTGTATTCGCCAAAAATGGTGATTTTTCATTAAAATATTCCTGAAAAATAGAAATTCCACTAAAATCCAATAAAAACTGCTGTGTCTCATTCTACCAGTATAACAAGACATGTCGGCGTTGATTTCGAGTCAATGGCTCAAATGACCTGGGAGCTATTGAAAAAATCGGGCGGTGTATTCGCCAAAAATGGTGATTTTTCATTAAAATATTCATGAAAAATAGAAATTCCACTAAAATCCAATAAAAACTGCTGTGTCTCATTCTACCAGTATAACAAGACATTTGGCCATTGATTTCGAGTCGATGGGTCAAACAACCTGGGAGCTATTGAAAAAATCGGGCGGTGTATTCGCCAAAAATGATGATTTTTCATTAAAATATTCCTGAAAAATAGAAATTCCACTAAAATCAATTAAAAACTGCTGTGTCTCATTCTACCAGTATAACAAGACATGTCGGCATTGATTTCGAGTCGATGGCTCAAATGACCTGGAAGCTATTGAAAAAATCGGGCGGTGTATTCGCCAAAAATGATGATTTTTCATTAAAATATTCCTGAAAAATAGAAATTCCACTAAAATCCAATAAAAACTGCTGTGTCTCATTCTACCAGTATAACAAGACATGTCGGCATTGATTTCGAGTCGATGGCTCAAATGACCTGGGAGCTATTGAAAAAATCGGGCGGTGTATTCGCCAAAAATGGTGATTTTTCATTAAAATATTCCTGAAAAATAGAAATTCCACTAAAATCCAATAAAAACTGCTGTGTCTCATTCTACCAGTATAACAAGACATTTGACCATTGATTTCGAGTCGATGGGTCAAACGACCTGGGAGCTATTGAAAAAATCGGGCGGTGTATTCGCCAAAAATGATGATTTTTCATTAAAATATTCCTGAAAAATAGAAATTCCTCTAAAATCCAATAAAAACTGCTGTGTCTCATTCTACCAGTATAACAAGGCATGTCGGCATTGATTTCGAGTCGATGGCTCAAACGACCTGGGAGCTATTGAAAAAATCGGGCGGTGTATTCGCCAAAAATGGTGATTTTTCATTAAAATATTCCTGAAAAATAGAAATTCCTCTAAAATCCAATAAAAACTGCTGTGTCTCATTCTACCAGTATAACAAGACATGTCGGTGTTGATTTTGAGTCGATGGCTCAAATGACCTGGGAGCTATTGAAAAAATCGGGCGGTGTATTCGCCAAAAATGGTGATTTTTCATTAAAATATTCCTGAAAAATAGAAATTCCACTAAAATCCAATAAAAACTGCTGTGTCTCATTCTACCAGTATAACAAGACATGTCGGCGTTGATTTCGAGTCGATGGCTCAAATTACCTGGGAGCTATTGAAAAAATCGGGCGGTGTATTCGCCAAAAAAGATGATTTTTCATTAAAATATTCCTGAAAAATAGAAATTCCACTAAAATCCAATAAAAACTGCTGTGTCTCATTCTACCAGTATAACAAGACATGTCGGCGTTGATTTCGAGTCGATGGCTCAAATTACCTGGGAGCTATTGAAAAAATCGGGCGGTGTATTCGCCAAAAATGGTGATTTTTCATTAAAATATTCCTGAAAAATAGAAATTCCTCTAAAATCCAATAAAAACTGCTGTGTCTCATTCTACCAGTATAACAAGACATTTGGCCATTGATTTCGAGTCGATGGGTCAAACAACCTGGGAGCTATTGAAAAAATCGGGCGGTGTATTCGCCAAAAATGATGATTTTTCATTAAAATATTCCTGAAAAATAGAAATTCCACTAAAATCAATTAAAAACTGCTGTGTCTCATTCTACCAGTATAACAAGACATGTCGGCATTGATTTCGAGTCGATGGCTCAAATTACCTGGGAGCTATTGAAAAAATCGGGCGGTGTATTCGCCAAAAATGATGATTTTTCATTAAAATATTCCTGAAAAATAGAAATTCCACTAAAATCCAATAAAAACTGCTGTGTCTCATTCTACCAGTATAACAAGACATGTCGGCGTTGATTTCGAGTCAATGGCTCAAATGACCTGGGAGCTATTGAAAAAATCGGGCGGTGTATTCGCCAAAAATGGTGATTTTTCATTAAAATATTCATGAAAAATAGAAATTCCACTAAAATCCAATAAAAACTGCTGTGTCTCATTCTACCAGTATAACAAGACATGTCGGCATTGATTTCGAGTCGATGGCTCAAATTACCTGGGAGCTATTGAAAAAATCGGGCGGTGTATTCGCCAAAAATGATGATTTTTCATTAAAATATTCCTGAAAAATAGAAATTCCACTAAAATCCAATAAAAACTGCTGTGTCTCATTCTACCAGTATAACAAGACATGTCGGCGTTGATTTCGAGTCGATGGCTCAAATGACCTGGGAGCTATTGAAAAAATCGGGCGGTGTATTCGCCAAAAATGGTGATTTTTCATTAAAATATTCCTGAAAAATAGAAATTCCACTAAAATCCAATAAAAACTGCTGTGTCTCATTCTACCAGTATAACAAGACATGTCGGCGTTGATTTCGAGTCGATGGCTCAAATGACCTGGGAGCTATTGAAAAAATCGGGCGGTGTATTCGCCAAAAATGCAGATTTTTCATTAAAATATTCATGAAAAATAGAAATTCCACTAAAATCCAATAAAAACTGCTGTGTCTCATTCTGCCAGTATAACAAGACATTTGGCCATTGATTTCGAGACGATGGGTGAAACAACCTGGGAGCTATTGAAAAAATCGGGCGGTGTATTCGCCAAAAATGATGATTTTTCATTAAAATATTCCTGAAAAATAGAAATTCCACTAAAATCCAATAAAAACTGCTGTGTCTCATTCTACCAGTATAACAAGACATGTCAGCGTTGATTTCGAGTCGATGGGTCAAATGACCGGGGAGCTATTGAAAAAATCGGGCGGTGTATTCGCCAAAAATGGTGATTTTTCATTAAAATATTCCTGAAAAATAGAAATTCCACTAAAATCCAATAAAAACTGCTGTGTCTCATTCTACCAGTATAACAAGACATTTGGCCATTGATTTCGAGTCGATGGGTCAAACGACCTGGGAGCTATTGAAAAAATCGGGCGGTGTATTCGCCAAAAATGATGATTTTTCATTAAAATATTCCTGAAAAATAGAAATTCCTCTAAAATCCAATAAAAACTGCTGTGTCTCATTCTACCAGTATAACAAGACATGTCGGCGTTGATTTCGAGTCAATGGCTCAAATGACCTGGGAGCTATTGAAAAAATCGGGCGGTGTATTCGCCAAAAATGGTGATTTTTCATTAAAATATTCCTGAAAAATAGAAATTCCACTAAAATCCAATAAAAACTGCTGTGTCTCATTCTACCAGTATAACAAGACATGTCGGTGTTGATTTTGAGTCGATGGCTCAAATGACCTGGGAGCTATTGAAAAAATCGGGCGGTGTATTCGCCAAAAATGGTGATTTTTCATTAAAATATTCCTGAAAAATAGAAATTCCACTAAAATCCAATAAAAACTGCTGTGTCTCATTCTACCAGTATAACAAGACATGTCGGCGTTGATTTCGAGTCGATGGCTCAAATGACCTGGGAGCTATTGAAAAAATCGGGCGGTGTATTCGCCAAAAATGGTGATTTTTCATTAAAATATTCCTGAAAAATAGAAATTCCACTAAAATCCAATAAAAACTGCTGTGTCTCATTCTACCAGTATAACAAGACATGTCGGTGTTGATTTTGAGTCGATGGCTCAAATGACCTGGGAGCTATTGAAAAAATCGGGCGGTGTATTCGCCAAAAATGGTGATTTTTCATTAAAATATTCCTGAAAAATAGAAATTCCACTAAAATCCAATAAAAACTGCTGTGTCTCATTCTACCAGTATAACAAGACATGTCGGCGTTGATTTCGAGTCGATGGGTCAAATGACCTGGGAGCTATTGAAAAAATCGGGCGGTGTATTCGCCAAAAATTGTGATTTTTCATTAAAATATTCCTGAAAAATGGAAATTCCACTAAAATCCAATAAAAACTGCTGTGTCTCATTCTACCAGTATAACAAGACATTTGGCCATTGATTTCGAGTCGATGGGTCAAACGACCTGGGAGCTATTGAAAAAATCGGGCGGTGTATTCGCCAAAAATGGTGATTTTTCATTAAAATATTCCTGAAAAATAGAAATTCCACTAAAATCCAATAAAAACTGCTGTGTCTCATTCTACCAGTATAACAAGACATGTCGGCGTTGATTTCGAGTCGATGGCTCAAATGACCTGGGAGCTATTGAAAAAATCGGGCGGTGTATTCGCCAAAAATGGTGATTTTTCATTAAAATATTCCTGAAAAATAGAAATTCCACTAAAATCCAATAAAAACTGCTGTGTCTCATTCTACCAGTATAACAAGACATGTCGGCGTTGATTTCGAGTCGATGGCTCAAATGACCTGGGAGCTATTGAAAAAATCGGGCGGTGTATTCGCCAAAAATGCAGATTTTTCATTAAAATATTCCTGAAAAATAGAAATTCCACTAAAATCCAATAAAAACTGCTGTGTCTCATTCTACCAGTATAACAAGACATGTCGGCGTTGATTTCGAGTCGATGGCTCAAATGAACTGGGAGCTATTGAAAAATCGGGCGGTGTATTCGCCAAAAATGGTGATTTTTCATTAAAATATTCCTGAAAAATAGAAATTCCTCTAAAATCCAATAAAAACTGCTGTGTCTCATTCTACCAGTATAACAAGACATGTCGGCGTTGATTTCGAGTCGATGGCTCAAATGACCTGGGAGTTATTGAAAAAATCGGGCGGTGTATTCGCCAAAAATGGTGATTTTTCATTAAAATATTCCTGAAAAATAGAAATTCCACTAAAATCCAATAAAAACTGCTGTGTCTCATTCTACCAGTATAACAAGACATGTCGGCGTTGATTTCGAGTCGATGGCTCAAATGAACTGGGAGCTATTGAAAAATCGGGCGGTGTATTCGCCAAAAATGGTGATTTTTCATTAAAATATTCCTGAAAAATAGAAATTCCTCTAAAATCCAATAAAAACTGCTGTGTCTCATTCTACCAGTATAACAAGACATGTCGGCGTTGATTTCGAGTCGATGGCTCAAATGACCTGGGAGCTATTGAAAAAATCGGGCGGTGTATTCGCCAAAAATGGTGATTTTTCATTAAAATATTCCTGAAAAATAGAAATTCCACTAAAATCCAATAAAAACTGCTGTGTCTCATTCTACCAGTATAACAAGACATTTGGCCATTGATTTCGAATCGATGGGTGAAACAACCTGGGAGCTATTGAAAAAATCGGGCGGTGTATTCGCCAAAAATGGTGATTTTTCATTAAAATATTCCTGAAAAATAGAAATTCCTCTAAAATCCAATAAAAACTGCTGTGTCTCATTCTACCAGTATAACAAGACATGTCGGCGTTGATTTCGAGTCGATGGCTCAAATGACCTGGGAGCTATTGAAAAAATCGGGCGGTGTATTCGCCAAAAATGGTGATTTTTCATTAAAATATTCCTGAAAAATGGAAATTCCACTAAAATCCAATAAAAACTGCTGTGTCTCATTCTACCAGTATAACAAGACATTTGGCCATTGATTTCGAGTCGATGGGTCAAACGACCTGGGAGCTATTGAAAAAATCGGGCGGTGTATTCGCCAAAAATGGTGATTTTTCATTAAAATATTCCTGAAAAATAGAAATTCCACTAAAATCCAATAAAAACTGCTGTGTCTCATTCTACCAGTATAACAAGACATGTTGGCGTTGATTTCGAGTCGATGGGTCAAACGACCTGGGAGCTATTGAAAAAATCGGGCGGTGTATTCGCCAAAAATGGTGATTTTTCATTAAAATATTCCTGAAAAATAGAAATTCCAATAAAATCCAATAAAAACTGCTGTGTCTCTTTCTACCAGTATAACAAGACATGTCGGCATTGATTTCGAGTCGATGGGTCAAACGACCTGGGAGCTATTGAAAAAATCGGGTGGTGTATTTGCCAAAAATGGTGATTTTTCATTAAAATATTCCTGAAAAATAGAAATTCCACTAAAATCCAATAAAAACTGCTGTGTCTCATTCTACCAGTATAACAAGACATGTCGGCGTTGATTTCGAGTCGATAGCTCAAATGACCTGGGAGCTATTGAAAAAATCGGGCGGTGTATTCGCCAAAAATGGTGATTTTTCATTAAAATATTCCTGAAAAATAGAAATTCCACTAAAATCCAATCAAAACTGCTGTGTCTCATTCTACCAGTATAACAAGACATGTCGGCGTTCATTTCTAGTCGATGGCTCAAATGACCTTGGAGCTATTGAAAAAATCGGGCGGTGTACTCGCCAAAAATGGTGATTTTTCATTAAAATATTCCTGAAAAATAGAAATTCCACTAAAATCCAATAAAAACTGTTGTGTCTCATTCTACCAGTATAACAAGACATGTCGGCATTGATTTCGAGTCGATGGCTCAAACGACCTGGGAGCTATTGAAAAAATTGGGCGGTGTATTTGCCAAAAATGGTGATTTTTCATTAAAATATTCCTGAAAAATAGAAATTCCACTAAAATCCAATAAAAACTGCTGTGTCTCATTCTACCAGTATAACAAGACATGTCGGCGTTGATTTTGAGTTGATGGCTCAAATGACCTGGGAGCTATTGAAAAAATCGGGCGGTGTACTCGCCAAAAATGGTGATTTTTCATTAAAATATTCGTGAAATATAGAAATTCCACTAAAATCCAATAAAAACTGCTGTGTCTCATTCTACCAGTATAACAAGACATTTGGCCATTGATTTCGAGTCGATAGCTCAAATGACCTGGGAGCTATTGAAAAAATTGGGCGGTGTATTCGCCAAAAATGGTGATTTTTCATTAAAATATTCCTGAAAAAACGAAATTCCACTAAAATCCAATAAAAACTGCTGTGTCTCATTCTACCAGTATAACAAGACATGTTGGCATTGATTTCGAGTCAATAGCTCAAATGACCTGGGAGCTATTGAAAAAATCAGGCAGTGTATTCGCCAAAAATGGTGATTTTTCATTAAAATATTCCTGAAAAATAGAAATTCCACTAAAATCCAATAAAAACTGCTGTGTCTCATTCTACCAGTATAACAAGACATGTCGGCATTGATTTCGAGTCGATAGCTCAAATGACCTGGGAGCTATTGAAAAAATCGGGCGGTGTATTCGCCAAAAATGGTGATTTTTCATTAAAATATTCCTGAAAAATAGAAATTCCACTAAAATCCAATAAAAACTGCTGTGTCTCATTCTGCCAGTATAACAAGACATGTCGGCGTTGATTTCGAGTCGATGGCTCAAACGACCTGGGAGTAATTGAAAAAATCGGGCGGTGTATTCGCCAAAAATGATGATTTTTCATTAAAATATTCCTGAAAAATAGAAATTCCACTAAAATCCAATAAAAACTGCTGTGTCTCATTCTACCAGTATAACAAGACATGTCGGTGTTGATTTTGAGTCGATGGCTCAAATGACCTGGGAGCTATTGAAAAAATCGGGCGGTGTATTCGCCAAAAATGGTGATTTTTCATTAAAATATTCCTGAAAAATAGAAATTCCACTAAAATCCAATAAAAACTGCTGTGTCTCATTCTACCAGTATAACAAGACATGTCGGCGTTGATTTCGAGTCGATGGGTCAAACGACCTGGGAGCTATTGAAAAAATCGGGCGGTGTATTCGCCAAAAATGGTGATTTTTCATTAAAATATTCCTGAAAAATAGAAATTCCACTAAAATCCAATAAAAACTGCTGTGTCTCATTCTACCAGTATAACAAGACATGTCGGCGTTGATTTCGAGTCGATGGCTCAAATTACCTGGGAGCTATTGAAAAAATCGGGCGGTGTATTCGCCAAAAATGATGATTTTTCATTAAAATATTCCTGAAAAATAGAAATTCCTCTAAAATCCAATAAAAACTGCTGTGTCTCATTCTACCAGTATAACAAGACATGTCGGTGTTGATTTTGAGTCGATGGCTCAAATGACCTGGGAGCTATTGAAAAAATCGGGCGGTGTATTCGCCAAAAATGGTGATTTTTCATTAAAATATTCCTGAAAAATAGAAATTCCACTAAAATCCAATAAAAACTGCTGTGTCTCATTCTACCAGTATAACAAGACATGTCGGTGTTGATTTTGAGTCGATGGCTCAAATGACCTGGGAGCTATTGAAAAAATCGGGCGGTGTATTCGCCAAAAATGGTGATTTTTCATTAAAATATTCCTGAAAAATAGAAATTCCAATAAAATCCAATAAAAACTGCTGTGTCTCATTCTACCAGTATAACAAGACATGTCGGCGTTGATTTCGAGTCGATGGGTCAAATGACCTGGGAGCTATTGAAAAAATCGGGCGGTGTATTCGCCAAAAATTGTGATTTTTCATTAAAATATTCCTGAAAAATGGAAATTCCACTAAAATCCAATAAAAACTGCTGTGTCTCATTCTACCAGTATAACAAGACATTTGGCCATTGATTTCGAGTCGATGGGTCAAACGACCTGGGAGCTATTGAAAAAATCGGGCGGTGTATTCGCCAAAAATGGTGATTTTTCATTAAAATATTCCTGAAAAATAGAAATTCCACTAAAATCCAATAAAAACTGCTGTGTCTCATTCTACCAGTATAACAAGACATTTGGCCATTGATTTCGAGTCGATGGGTCAAACAACCTGGGAGTTATTGAAAAAATCGGGCGGTGTATTCGCCAAAAATGATGATTTTTCATTAAAATATTCCTGAAAAATAGAAATTCCACTAAAATCCAATAAAAACTGCTGTGTCTCATTCTACCAGTATAACAAGACATGTCGGTGTTGATTTTGAGTCGATGGCTCAAATGAACTGGGAGCTATTGAAAAAATCGGGCGGTGTATTCGCCAAAAATGGTGATTTTTCATTAAAATATTCCTGAAAAATAGAAATTCCACTAAAATCCAATAAAAACTGCTGTGTCTCATTCTACCAGTATAACAAGACATGTCGGCGTTGATTTCGAGTCGATGGGTCAAATGACCTGGGAGCTATTGAAAAAATCGGGCGGTGTATTCGCCAAAAATGGTGATTTTTCATTAAAATATTCCTGAAAAATAGAAATTCCACTAAAATCCAATAAAAACTGCTGTGTCTCATTCTACCAGTATAACAAGACATGTCGGCGTTGATTTCGAGTCGATGGCTCAAATGACCTGGGAGCTATTGAAAAAATCGGGCGGTGTATTCGCCAAAAATGGTGATTTTTCATTAAAATATTCATGAAAAATAGAAATTCCACTAAAATCCAATAAAAACTGCTGTGTCTCATTCTAACAGTATAACAAGACATTTGGCCATTGATTTCGAGTCGATGGGTCAAACAACCTGGGAGCTATTGAAAAAATCGGGCGGTGTATTCGCCAAAAATGATGATTTTTCATTAAAATATTCCTGAAAAATAGAAAATTCCACTAAAATCAAATAAAAACTGCTGTGTCTCATTCTACCAGTATAACAAGACATGTCGGCATTGATTTCGAGTCGATGGCTCAAATGACCTGGAAGCTATTGAAAAAATCGGGCGGTGTATTCGCCAAAAATGATGATTTTTCATTAAAATATTCCTGAAAAATAGAAATTCCACTAAAATCCAATAAAAACTGCTGTGTCTCATTCTACCAGTATAACAAGACATTTGACCATTGATTTCGAGTCGATGGCTCAAATGACCTGAGAGCTATTGAAAAAATCGGGCGGTGTATTCGCCAAAAATGGTGATTTTTCCTTAAAATATTCCTGAAAAATAGAAATTCCACTAAAATCCAATAAAAACTGCTGTGTCTCATTCTACCAGTATAACAAGACATGTCGGCGTTGATTTCGAGACGATGGGTGAAACAACCTGGGAGCTATTGAAAAAATCGGGCGGTGTATTCGCCAAAAATGGTGATTTTTCATTAAAATATTCCTGAAAAATAGAAATTCCTCTAAAATCCAATAAAAACTGCTGTGTCTCATTCTACCAGTATAACAACACATGTCGGCGTTGATTTCGAGTCGATGGCTCAAATGAACTGGGAGCTATTGAAAAATCGGGCGGTGTATTCGCCAAAAATGGTGATTTTTCATTAAAATATTCCTGAAAAATAGAAATTCCACTAAAATCCAATAAAAACTGCTGTGTCTCATTCTACCAGTATAACAAGACATGTCGGCGTTGATTTCGAGTCGATGGCTCAAATTACCTGGGAGCTATTGAAAAAATCGGGCGGTGTATTCGCCAAAAATGATGATTTTTCATTAAAATATTCCTGAAAAATAGAAATTCCTCTAAAATCCAATAAAAACTGCTGTGTCTCATTCTACCAGTATAACAAGACATGTCGGTGTTGATTTTGAGTCGATGGCTCAAATGACCTGGGAGCTATTGAAAAAATCGGGCGGTGTATTCGCCAAAAATGGTGATTTTTCATTAAAATATTCCTGAAAAATAGAAATTCCACTAAAATCCAATAAAAACTGCTGTGTCTCATTCTACCAGTATAACAAGACATGTCGGTGTTGATTTTGAGTCGATGGCTCAAATGACCTGGGAGCTATTGAAAAAATCGGGCGGTGTATTCGCCAAAAATGGTGATTTTTCATTAAAATATTCCTGAAAAATAGAAATTCCAATAAAATCCAATAAAAACTGCTGTGTCTCATTCTACCAGTATAACAAGACATTTGGCCATTGATTTCGAGTCGATGGGTCAAACGACCTGGGAGCTATTGAAAAAATCGGGCGGTGTATTCGCCAAAAATGGTGATTTTTCATTAAAATATTCCTGAAAAATAGAAATTCCACTAAAATCCAATAAAAACTGCTGTGTCTCATTCTACCAGTATAACAAGACATTTGGCCATTGATTTCGAGTCGATGGGTCAAACAACCTGGGAGTAATTGAAAAAATCGGGCGGTGTATTCGCCAAAAATGATGATTTTTCATTAAAATATTCCTGAAAAATAGAAATTCCACTAAAATCCAATAAAAACTGCTGTGTCTCATTCTACCAGTATAACAAGACATGTCGGTGTTGATTTTGAGTCGATGGCTCAAATGACCTGGGAGCTATTGAAAAAATCGGGCGGTGTATTCGCCAAAAATGGTGATTTTTCATTAAAATATTCCTGAAAAATAGAAATTCCACTAAAATCCAATAAAAACTGCTGTGTCTCATTCTACCAGTATAACAAGACATGTCGGCGTTGATTTCGAGTCGATGGGTCAAACGACCTGGGAGCTATTGAAAAAATCGGGCGGTGTATTCGCCAAAAATGGTGATTTTTCATTAAAATATTCCTGAAAAATAGAAATTCCAATAAAATCCAATAAAAACTGCTGTGTCTCTTTCTACCAGTATAACAAGACATGTCGGCATTGATTTCGAGTCGATGGGTCAAACGACCTGGGAGCTATTGAAAAAATCGGGTGGTGTATTTGCCAAAAATGGTGATTTTTCATTAAAATATTCCTGAAAAATAGAAATTCCACTAAAATCCAATAAAAACTGCTGTGTCTCATTCTACCAGTATAACAAGACATTTGGCCATTGATTTCGAGTCGATGGGTCAAACGACCTGGGAGCTATTGAAAAAATCGGGCGGTGTATTCGCCAAAAATGATGATTTTTCATTAAAATATTCCTGAAAAATAGAAATTCCACTAAAATCCAATAAAAACTGCTGTGTCTCATTCTACCAGTATAACAAGACATGTCGGCGTTGATTTCGAGTCGATGGGTCAAACGACCTGGGAGCTATTGAAAAAATCGGGCGGTGTATTCGCCAAAAATGGTGATTTTTCATTAAAATATTCCTGAAAAATAGAAATTCCAATAAAATCCAATAAAAACTGCTGTGTCTCTTTCTACCAGTATAACAAGACATGTCGGCATTGATTTCGAGTCGATGGGTCAAACGACCTGGGAGCTATTGAAAAAATCGGGTGGTGTATTTGCCAAAAATGGTGATTTTTCATTAAAATATTCCTGAAAAATAGAAATTCCACTAAAATCCAATAAAAACTGCTGTGTCTCATTCTACCAGTATAACAAGACATTTGGCCATTGATTTCGAGTCGATGGGTCAAACGACCTGGGAGCTATTGAAAAAATCGGGCGGTGTATTCGCCAAAAATGATGATTTTTCATTAAAATATTCCTGAAAAATAGAAATTCCACTAAAATCCAATAAAAACTGCTGTGTCTCATTCTACCAGTATAACAAGACATGTCGGCGTTGATTTCGAGTGGATGGCTCAAATGACCTGGGAGCTATTGAAAAAATCGGGCGGTGTATTCACCAAAAATGGTGATTTTTCATTAAAATATTCCTGAAAAATAGAAATTCCACTAAAATCCAATAAAAACTGCTGTGTCTCATTCTACCAGTATAACAAGACATGTCGGCGTTGATTTCTAGTCGATGGCTCAAATGACCTGGGAGCTATTGAAAAAATCGGGCGGTGTACTCGCCAAAAATTGTGATTTTTCATTAAAATATTCCTGAAAAATAGAAATTCCACTAAAATCCAATAAAAACTGCTGTGTCTCATTCTACCAGTATAACAAGACATTTGGCCATTGATTTCGATTCGATGGGTCAAACGACATGGGAGCTATTGAAAAAATCGGGTGGTGTATTTGCCAAAAATGGTGATTTTTCATTAAAATATTCCTGAAAAATAGAAATTCCACTAAAATCCAATAAAAACTGCTGTGTCTCATTCTACCAGTATAAAAAGACATGTCGGCATTGATTTCGAGTCAATAGCTCAAATGACCTGGGAGCTATTGAAAAAATCGGGCGGTGTATTCGCCAAAAATGGTGATTTTTCATTAAAATATTCCTGAAAAATAGAAATTCCACTAAAATCCAATAAAAACTGCTGTGTCTCATTCTACCAGTATAACAAGACATGTCGGCGTTGATTTCGAGTCGATGGCTCAAACGACCTGGAAACTATTGAAAAAATCGGGCGGTGTATTCGCCAAAAATGGTGATTTTTCATTCAAATATTCCTGAAAAATAGAAATTCCACTAAAATCCAATAAAAACTGCTGTGTCTCATTCTACCAGTATAACAAGACATTTGGCCATTGATTTCGAGTCGATGGCTCAAACGACCTGGGAGCTATTGAAAAAATCGGGCGGTGTATTCGCCAAAAATGGTGATTTTTCATTAAAATATTCCTGAAAAATAGAAATTCCACTAAAATCCAATAAAAACTGCTGTGTCTCATTCTACCAGTATAACAAGACATGTCGGCATTGATTTCGAGTCGATAGCTCAAATGACCTGGGAGCTATTGAAAAAATCGGGCGGTGTATTCGCCAAAAATGGTGATTTTTCATTAAAATATTCGTGAAAAATAGAAATTCCACTAAAATCCAATAAAAACTGCTGTGTCTCATTCTACCAGTATAACAAGACATGTCGGCGTTGATTTCTAGTCGATGGCTCAAATGACCTGGGAGCTATTGAAAAAATCGGGCGGTGTATTCGCCAAAAATGATGATTTTTCATTCAAATATTCCTGAAAAATAGAAATTCCACTAAAATCCAATAAAAACTGCTGTGTCTCATTCTACCAGTATAACAAGACATTTGGCACTGATTTCGAGCCAATTGGTCACACAATCTGGAAACTATTGCAAAAATCGGCCGATGTTCTCATGAAAAATGGTGACTTTTCTTTAAAATATTCATGAAAAATAGAAATTCCACTAAAATCCAATAAAAACTGCTGTGTCTCAAAAAAAAAACACACCACTGCTACCCTGATTTCTCTTGCCTTGAACGCTGAAAGTCTTTTTAGCTGACAAGATAATCAAGGTGGTCATCCTAACTCCCCAAATCATGTTCTCTTATTTATGGAAGATCTCTGAAATGAGTTGGAATAACTAAATTAAGGGTATAATCTTAGTCTCGTTGTGTATTCACACTTTCACTTTTTATCAGCGTGAGCGCTTGGTGCTGTCGGTCCCTTTAGCTCCTCTGAGGGTTTTTGCTCTTGTTTATCCTTCTGGCTTGTCGCTGGGATGCATCCTAATTCCGTATTGTTTCAAACGCACAAGCAGTATGAAAACAAGGTTATCACCCACAGAGCAGAGCTCTTTTAAGTAGTATAGTTGCTTTGGCAGACCTGTGCTGTTGTGTGCAGCTATGTTCAGCCAGCCAGATAAACTAACAGTGTGTCCTCAGGCGCCCCATGAGACAGCCACTGACCTGGCTAATATGAGTGGCTGCCCTCTGCGCACACTAATGCATACACACATACACACCAGCCTATAGTCTCCAGCATGAATCTGACCACAGCTCAAATATATAATCTAGTGTGATTTAATAATCTCTCTTCCTGTTCTGCCTTCCCCTCTGCACTCTCTGTACCACAAACATTTACGATCTCTCCTCACTGCCTCGGCCCATTATTTGCTCTGCTCCTATTTTAGTCTTTAGTTAGTTTGCCAGCTCAAGCATGAACCCCATCCCTGGCTCGAAGCCTCGAGCCACTGTCACTGGAACAAGGAAAGATGTTTTATGTAAACAGTAATATAATGTCCTACTTGCCTGTTGAGTGTAACAATTCCCTCCGAAGTTCACCCAGCCTTGAAGGAGAATACCCACTGAGTCACATAGTTTTTTGCTCATGTTTATTGTTTCCCTACGACTTCAGATGCACCCAGGTCTCTGTTTAATGTACAAGCTACAACTTGTCTGGGAAGATCGAAGTCATTTACGTTACATTTCACCTTCAAACTGGATCACATTCCCACTGGGAGACGTCAGGAAACTAGTCTGAAGACATCATAAAGTTTTGGTAAGCCCAATTTTAACATGTAAAAAGCTCAGTAATGGCACATGTGAACGGGAAAGTTCACATGTGATTGGCTTTTATTGACATGTGGATTAGCATTTTCACATGTGGAGGATTAAAGGAAATAATATTATTGTTGACTGATTAGAAAAAAAGTAATATCATACTTGTAAATGAATATATAAAGACTATCAAAGACAAAATAGTAGTATCAAACTTGCCATATACCACAACAAAATAGTCTTTCACATATGAGCGTACACAGCTGAAGCAGACTCGCAACCATAAAGTCAAAGTTTTATAAAAGTGAATTATCAATTTGTGTAGGGCTATATTATTAAATAAGGCTTTAATTTTCCATATACCCTTTTAAACCATTATTTAGTCACACACATGAAATTGAGAACTGAAATTTGCTCATTGTATGTGTGTATTGTAAAGATAGCTAGTTGAATCACTGACTGCAATATAAAGAGAACTCGCCACTAACGTCACAATCAGCCATGTCACATGACTGCTCACAAAAGAAGTTATTACAAAATAAAACATAAAGGAATTTTATAACTTACATTCATCATTTATATTTTATAATATCACTTTATAATGTTTCTATTTATACAAGAAATAATTGTTTTGGACTTATTTTAGACTCAATGTAGGGACATTTTACAGCTGCTAGGGGAAGCAATGTATTTCCTGCCTCCCCACAAACTATGCCCATGGATATTGCTTATATTTGTGTCTTTTGGCGTTGTCAGAAATATCAATATATCAATACATAGCAATTCTGAATTCCTGGAACGTCTCATTTCGCATTATCCGAATCGGTAGACCAGTACATGCTGCATTTTCACACTCTTTCGCCTCTCGAACAGCAAGTTGACACGACTCCTATGATGCTGTTGTGTTTAACACACAACACACAAGCCTTGTTATATTTATCTTTTAATGAAAATCTAAAATTGTATGCCCTCAATGTTGTTTCCATTTTCCCCCTGGTATCGAATGAAGTATCAGTATTTACAAGATATTTATTGAATATCGAGACAATGCAAGTGTCTTTACTGAAACCAAAAAGTGATGGGGTGGCAACGTTTACATTTACATGCAGTGTTGGGGAAGATAATTAGAAAACATACAGTAGCTTACACACAAGCTACCAATTACTTCACACTGGTAGCTGAACTACAGAAAAACTGCCCTATAACAACTGATTTTATTGCAGAAAGTGCATGTAATATTAGCTTTGAGTTGTCATTCCTTTCCATTTATGGTCCATAATATCACTGCAGAGACGACACATTTTTGTGGGTTAACCAGGAAGTTAGCACCGCTGTGGTTCCCTCGACAAAAAGCCTGTGGCAAACACAAGTTTATGATACTTTTTTGTATATCAAGACAATCTTCACAAAAAGACACCACTTTTATGATTTTTGAAGCTATCGCAAAGAAGGAAAAAGCTAATGTGAGGCTATAACCGAACTACAATACGATTGCATGGCTTCAATGTCACCACCAGTAAGATGCTTACTACACTGTACTGTACACACTAAAAATACAGGCAGACATCATCATCATCATCATCACTGGGATGGTTTGTTTGTTTGTTTGTTTGATTGTTTTTCTTTGTCACTGACAACATGTGACAATGTTGATGTGATGTTTTAGTCCTGATGGTGTTTTCAGTGTTTGAGTATGTTCCAAATTATTTATCACTCATGCAGGCCACAAAGCCTGGAGCTCAGTCAGCACAGCTGGGACTGAGGGACGTGCACACACACACACACACACACACACACACACACACACACTGGTTCAAAGATGATAGATATCTGAGGACGCCAGAAATGCTTCTTTAGCTGAAAAATCTGGCTCCTCAAATGAAGATAACAGATTCTCACGTCTCTGGGGTCTCATTATACTGATCTATACTCTGCAGCCCTGCGAGATCCTGATCAATTGATTAATCGCTTCTTTTTCTGCTGCTTTTCCCTGCTACCTCTGTCCCAGGGAGGGAAGAAGGGCAAAGATCAGGTCGATGCCTGAACGGTTATTAGTCCAATGATTATGAACGCTTCAGTCAAGGTTATGAGAGCATTGCAGAGGGAGGTAGGGTGTGCTGACATGCAGTAAACAGTGCAATTACATAAACATATATTTATGTTCACCCTCACAGATTTATTATCGTTTACAGCAGACACAAAGGATATGAATCTAACTTGTGTCATCGCAAATGGGTTAATACTTTAACCATGTTCCATTTTCGCAGTAATCAAACATTGTCTCCTGCAATGTTGGGTGAATATTTCTTTCTCAAATCTACATTTTCTGAACATTTCACGTACTGATTAAGTCAAATCATCATTTGTATGGACTACACCAGCGGTATGAGATGACAAATGGCCTGCAGGAGCTTCATATGACCCTCATTAACACCTCACCTAACAGCCTGCGCTTTGCCTGTAATGGTGCCTCAGTGGATCTCTAATATCAATGTTCTCTAATAGCAAACACTCTGCTCTTCTGTCTGCTTTAAGCATGATGGATGAGAGTCAGCATACAAACAGACGCACGCACACACACACACACACACAGAGGCAGCTATGAGCCAACTTCATCACGACCTGACACAGAAAAAGTGGCTTGGCAGCTGAGCAGCTTCTTGGCCTTTTGTGACGGTCTGTGCCATTAGCCAAACAACACAGCGTCCCTTTATCCTCTCATTTATTACAGACCTGTGGGTCTCTGGAGCCCTGGGAGGAGAGAGTGAAGAAGACTTCAACTCCAAGAGCTTCGAGTGGTGCGCAAAGTGGTGCCAGTTGTCAGCGCCGTGAACATTTGGATCTCATTGTTTTGGATTGAGTTTGGAGGAGTTTTCAGTGCGCTGAGCCAGTTGGAAGGGTGAGACTTGCTGCCCATGGCACCAACTGAAGCGAGGAATGACAGAGGAAAGAGACACAGCAGCGAGGTAAATTTCAGAGGATTTTTATTTTTATCTAATTTTACTTCCTACCAACATACATGGTGGCTTTTTATGTCCATATTGTAACTATATGATTATAATAGACCTGTCTACAAATGAAGGACATTTAACTTTAACTGCATATTACATCAGAGTAATATCAGTGGTGGAAAGTTACTTAATACATTAATTAAGTACTGTATTTAGTACATTTTTGAGGTACTGGAACTTTACTCTAGCCTATATCATTTCTGCTACTTAATACTTCAACTCTACCACAATAAAAAAAAATGTATTTTTTTTACTCTACTACATTTATCAATGATTTAGGTTACTTTGCAGCAGTGATGGAATGTAACACTTTTGAGGCACTTTTAACTTACTTTGGCTTTTCCATTTTCGGCTACTTAATACTTCCACTCCACCACAATTTGGAAACAAATATTGTACTTTTTTACTCACTACTTTTATTTGATAGCTGAAGTTACTAGTTACTTTGCAGATTGCCTGCTGCATCAGAGCTAAACTAGCATATTTTTAAAATAATTGTCTTTATTCGCAATTGGATAAAAGAAATTTAAAAAATGCCACTGATTCCAAAAATCAGAAAAATTCTGAATATTGGATCCAATAATTGGTTGAAGAATAGAAAGCAGTATATACATACATGCAAATATGTATGATTTACTTTTACTTTTGATACTTCAGAACTTTTAGTTCCAGATAATGACTTAATCATTACATTTATTATCAGATAATTTTATAATTTTATACACAGGTATGCGTGGCTTTCACTTTTACCAAAGTAATATTTTAACACGATATCTTTACTTTTACTCAAGTATGACTTCTGGGTACTTAAATAATAATAAGCAGATAAATTATGTTGCTTTATTACAGGCTACAATAAAAACTTTATTGACCCTTCACACACTTTATGAAACAATCAAAATGAGCTCTACCTGTAAAGCAGCAACATTAATGTGATGTACACATCAATGCATCAGTAATTATGATCCAATAATATATTGAATTCTTTTTTTATTCTGAAATGAGCCATTTTGCATTATGAGTATTTTAGAATAGTATAATTCTGAATGCATGACATTGAACAGTATTTCTACCCTGTGGTACTTTTACTAAAGTTAAAGATCAGAGTACTCCTTCCATCACTGCATCATAAAACATATGCACATAATTTTGTGGGACACAAAAACAGTTTTGTCAAAAGTACCCAAAAATGAAAGTCCTCCTATTAATGGATTCGATATTCAGTGTTTTTTTAACTGATTACTGATAAAATAAACACATTTTAAAATGTGCTACAGTACTTTGGCTCTGATGCAGCATGTAGTCTGCAAAGCAACAAGTTACTAAAGCTACCAAATAACTGTAGTGAATAAAAAGTACAATATTTGCCTCACTGCATAAAAGGTTTGCAGATACTTTCAGGTTGTGTTTTGCATGTTGTCATGTCTGCGTCGACGGCGCCATCATGTGGTTGAAACACATCAAGACACTGAATCTGAACCATCCTGCTTTGAGTGAACGCTGGCCTCACACTGCACGTCTCCCTCTCTGTCTCTTTCTTTCAGGTGGCTGAACCTGTCAGCATGCCTCCTGAATCATGCAGATGCAAGGGTGACCTCGAAGACATACTTGGCATTGTGGGTATTGTGGGCACATTTCTCAACCTGCTGGTTGTGGTGTTAGTGTACGTCTATACACCTATTTGACATGCCTACACACACACTGGTCATGGATGGACTTGAAGCTGTTGGATGGTATGGACAGATGTAGAAATGGGAAATCTTCTAATTGATAGATGGATGGAAGGACAAGTAGAAGGACGGGACAGCGTGCTTTATACACAGAAGAGAGTTGTAGTAATACAGTACACTTATAAAAACATATCAGGCCTATTGTATCAGTAGCAGTCTATGATATTGTTAATGTTGAGGATAATTTACTGGTATTCAGTCTGATACAATCAACCTTTGTAGATGTAGTGGCAAAATATACAGTCACAGAAAATTATTTTCACACTCTGTATTTTTGTTTTTTTTACATTGTTTTTTGGAAATAAATGTATATTCATAACCAATTAATTTAAAGCAAGAATGTTCTTTCCAGTTGTTTCGAGAATCTACACCTTTACCTTCATTCAAAGCAACATCTGTGAAAGAACCACCAGGGCAGCAGCACACACATTGTTTTGAGCTTCTTTAGCATTTATTTGATATGACAGCTGCGAGAGTGACAGGAAATGGTTGAAAGAGTGGGGGAAGACATGCCTTAGTGCATGGGCTGTCCACTCTACCAGGTGATCAATGTCTCCCAGCACACACACACTTACAGACTTTTGGCAAAAGAAATGTAAATGATTGAGATATATTAATTTTACACAAGGCAGAAAAAAAGAAACTGCCTCACTGAACTTTCACAGAGGAGCATAAAACAGACAGCAAAGGATGTGACTTCAAAATAGTGAAACAGTGCACAGTGGTTTAAGAGATTGTATTGAGTTATATTAATATTTACAGCAAGAAAAGGGCATATTTGACACATTCCTATGTTAAACATATCTCAAAACATGAAATGACAGAACCAGTCTTTTCCTAGAATCCTACTCTTTACAGAAATATCCCCAGAGCTTTAAACACAGAACAAATAATCCTCATACATAAATAAATATATATTGTGTGACTGTTAAATATACAAATTTGTTAATTTGTGTAGGCACTGCTTGTAAACAATGAAATAAAACCAACATGCTGTTCTTTCCAGCTTGAATCCTACTCTAATATTCAGAGAAAATACATCCATAATATATATATGTTTTAAATACATATACTGGTTTGTTTCTTCAAGGTAGAGGAGCGGTGTTATTATTTGGATTGTTGATGTTTATATCAGGCAGAATTTGACAGCTGGTGATGATGTCAATCTTCTCGGACACAGCCTTCAGGTCGTCAAGGATTAATCGGATGCTGTGGGAGGCGTTGATGATGGCGCTCTGCGAACCGTTCAGCTGAGCTGTCGCACTTTGCACCTTTCACACAAACAATCAGAGTCAAACAACCACAGCAACAAAACTACTGAAATGAGGGAATGCTGCTCACATTCAATTATCTGTTACAAGATACTTATCATAGGATTGTTGTTAATTCTGTCCTATTCTATTACCTATTTCAGTATGACTCAAATTGATCTATCTAGGTAGTGTAGTAGGAGGCACATATCTTTTCATGTTTCTATTTCTAAATAGTTATCATATATCATAGGTTCAAGCACATATTTTACATTTTATATGTTTTTATTTTAAAATACTCTCAATTCTTGTTATCTATTCTCCATTTTATATTTTCTTAAAATTGATCTACGCATTAACATTTCTTTTCTTACAGGAGCAACTGTAACGTAACCCAATTTCCTCCCTCAGGGATCAATAAAGTATTTCTCTTTTCTAATTCTTCATTGGTCTGATTACTTTTCTTTTATGAAGCAGAATGTTAAGTGTTCAAATATTCTTAATCAGTGCAGTGGTCTTTGTAGTAAAGATGTAGCATAAAGGGCATCTATGATATGAAGTGTCCTGAGTTAAGCACATCTGCGTACCTCTCTACTGGCACTGCCATAAACCTGCCGTACAGCCTGTCCCACGTCAGTATACAGCCGCATGTTAGACTCCTGCAGCTTCTGTTGTAAGAGGGTGTCACCTGGAAACAAAGTTACATACTGAAATGACTGAGATCCAAACCGCCTTCCTCCAGTCCAATGTGTGGACTCGAAGGTCCACTTATCAGTTTTTTCAGACCTTTCAACCACATCCCTAATAAACTGAGCCTTGAGTTCAGAGTATTCTGTCACACATCATGTAAAATATTGTGTAATTTTGTATCCTCACCATGTGGCTTGTGTGTCGGGCTCGGCCGGTCCTCCACTATCGACTGTATATCAGGATGGTCTCTGACCACTATAAGTGGAGGCAGGTCTCTCCTGAGTATCTGAGTGCTCTCCTGGCTCACTGTAGAGGCTCGGTCTGCCTGCTCCTCTTCACCCTCACTGTCTGTTTCAGACGCCTCCCCAGGAACCTGACAGCATCCAAAACCACAGACAAAGCACACTGTAGCTCCATGACCAAAGGAGGGGTGGAGACATTGTTTGATTATTATGAATTCACTTTAATGCCATCGCTCTCAAACACACACACTCATGCACACACCCACATGCACGCACACACACACACACAGGCAATGCCTACAAGACAACCTTGGTTCCAGCTGTGGCAGTTTGGGGAGCAGGCATGGAGGTGATGTAGACCTCATCATCAGAGTCTGTCTCAGAGGCCTCGCCCTGCACCACTATCTGGTACCTGTTTGACATGACTGCACACACACACACACACACACACACACACACACACACACACACACACACACACACACACACACACAACGAAATGTCGTTAGCTACACTGAAACAAATATGTATTGTTACTGTAAATAACCGGAAGTGACACCGAGAGCAAAAGGTTTCCCCAAATCTGCTCTCAGTACAAGATAACTTAACCTTAGCTAAAAGCTTGATTTCTAAAAATACAGTTAAAAAACACAAAACTGTCAAACCTCCTCTGAGATGCCAAACACAAATCACATGAGCAATAAGGAAGTAGTTTGTTGTACGCCACCCAATCCGATCAGAGACATCCGGTCATGTGATACGTGACGTTTCATAACGCGATTGGAAGACACGCACCATGAACTCAAAAGCCTGTTTCATAATGAAATCGGCGTACGCCGGATATCAAGTTGTGCGCAATTTTCTAATGTGTTTCAGGCACCACTCGGGAACATATGTTGTACTACTGGACGAACAATTTTTAGCATTACCTCATTTTTCAAGTAGCATATTGCTCACCACCAACGGGTACTTTTCACGTTACTCAAGGGGTTTGACTCCTGTTAACTCCGCCTAAATGAGTCCCGAGGAGTACCCTGGCGTTAATATCGAGTGCAACCAAAGAAGCCGACTTGTTTACGTCGTGTAGCCTGAAGTCATTACAGGTACAGTAGCGTTAACGTTGTTTTATTATTTCTTATTAACTGCAACCTATGCCATACACAACGTTACACGTATTATACTTTTTTCCTCATTATCTCTCTTATGTCGAGACAGGAAAAGACTGGTTATCACCGCCTGGAGAACGTTGCTAGCAAACACTAGCTAGCTGCTTTGGCTAACTATCTAGCTAAAGCTAAGCTTGCTTGAGACGCGGGGCGAATTTTTGTGTTTCGGAGCACAGCTAGCTAGATAAAGTGAAACCGTTTTATGGTAGCGTTATACTGGCCTATATAACCCCTTTTCTGTGTTTGACAGGAATGGCAGACGAATCTCTGTTTGACTTTCTCCATATGGAGATCGTGTCCCATGTTTACAAGGAGCAGCAAGCCAGTAAAGGAGAGATGGACAACAAGGTGTGTTCAGTAAAGACATGAATCAATCAGTTGACACATAATATACAGAAGAGCTTTAACCGTGAGTTACACTGTGGTCTGGATTCACCTTGCACCGTGATAACCACTGATTATATCTGATTATAACATGGTAGTCTCAACATGACCATTTACAGGACAGACCATAAAAATAAACATACAAAACTGTACTTATAAAGCTAATTGTTGTCCACTTACTAATTAAACCGCTTTAATGTCCTCTCCTCAGGACAGAGCTGTCTGTGTTTCTGTCCTTGAAAGTATGGGCTTCAGAGTGGGACAAGGACTCATCGAAAGGTAGGTGGACACCCTCATACTGTATGTGCAGCAGTTAATGCTGTGTGACATGCATCCTGTAAATGTCTGTTTTGATGTTTGCTCTGTCCAGGTTGACCCGGGACTCTCCCAGCTTCAAGGATGAGTTGGATGTAATGAAGTTCGTCTGTAAAGACTTCTGGACGAAGGTGTTCAGGAGGCAGGTTGACAACCTCAGAACAAACCATCAGGTACAATCAAAATGTAGAGGGTGTGGACTGGCAAGGGTACAACGAAAAATGGCACACCACGCTTTGGGCTGTGTGTGTAGTGTTTAGCTGGTTGTTGGTCAGCTACAATTATTTCTCCAGTCAATGAGATTTCGGCAGACTGACTGGAGTGTATATATTTTATAATAAATATATAAAAATACATAATTATAAAACGCCTGTTACATCGTGATGGACATAAGTTATGGAAGTAAAGGCTTGACTCTAAACCAGACGTTTCAAGCAGTACAGGAGCAGTGTTTTTCTGTGGGAGAGAGTAACTCCCCTTTTGGCGTGGACTTTGGGCTTTTTCACTTTGCAGACCTTTTACATGCACAAAAATGCTCCGCAACACAAGAAAGGAAAGGCAGAAACCCAAAAAGCGTCTTTAAATAACAGGAAACCTTATTGGTAAATTAAGAAATGAAAATATACAAAAGCATATTGAGCACTGGTTAAAATTTGGTATTACTGGTTGATACTATACATGTGTTTATTCTCTGCTATAGGGTACCTATGTTCTGCAGGACAACAAGTTTTCTCTGCTGACTCAGCTATCCAATGGAAAACAGTACCTGGATCAGGCTCCTAAGGTTAGTGTGCACTCTTTCTCTCGTTCTCCTTCACACACCACGATACATTCTTACTGCCGTTCTTTTTTTAAATCAGGATCAATCGCATTGTAGCTACAATTAATTTCTGTGTGTGTGTTTACTTTTAGTACCTCGCTTTTTCGTGCGGTGTGGTGAGAGGAGCGCTGTCTAACCTAGGTTTGGACAGCGTGGTGACAGCAGAGGTCTCTGTTATGCCATCCTGTAAGTACAATCCAAATACCAATCTATTACAATTTTACACCAAAATTAGTACAGATATGCTGTTTTATTTTAACACGGGTAAGCCCACTAAAATAGGAGATTGACTCCTTTCACATCGTCTGTGGACGAGTCGGCCTGACTTCAACATCTCCAATGCGCCAGAGAACAGGGAAAGGTAGAAGGCAGCATGGAGGCCAGTGACAAAGACACAATGGTTACTTTATTTTACATTTTACTAGAAAGATGTAAAAATATTTATGCGCCAAATTACAATCAGCGCTGGAATTGATAGGGTATAATCTGAGATTGTACCCTTTTTAACTAAAGACAAAAGCCAGATGTTAGTAGGTGTCAGTGGCTTTTGTCCAGTGTGAAAGTGTTACATGATTGGTAGAGTGAGGTAACATAACATGCTCATTGGCTATCAATAATCGCATAACGGTTCTTACTCATGTGAGGAATCATACTGATTATATGGTCAGTGAAGTCAGGACATATTGGTCAGATTCATGAGGGCATCCTTCAGTAACATATTCTTAAAAAAATGTTTGATATCTCTATTAAGCTCTAAACAAATGGTCACCTCTCCTATTCTCTGTTTTGCCAGGTAAGTTCCAGGTGGTGATCCAGAAGTTGTGACCTGATCCTCTCTGCTACCCTGATGCTGATGAGCACGGCCCTGTGGGGGTTCTGTTAATCCTAAAGTGAGGATAGTAATCCCTGTCCAACCACAGAGACAATCAGACACCACCCTGATTTCTACAACTGGGTCAAACAGGACTAAGCCAGGTTCTGCTGACAACCAGGTACCCCTGATGGAGTGAGAAGGTTTAGCCAGGGCTTACCTTTTACTTGTGGTACTTTGATACAGAACAAGATTTGTTGGATTCCTTTTGCGTCTTGATGTTAACATAGGTTATTTTGTCTTTTCAGCAAAATAACGAATTATGTTCTCAACTTATGTTTTCAGTAAATGAGTGGTGCCTGGCCCTGACTCACCCCACTCGGCCAAGCTTGAAAAAAATAAACTGTCAGTGGCTGCGAATACAATAATGTGAATGTATAGTAAATCACATTGTAATGTAAAATTCTTTGTAATGTGTTGCAATTTTGAGTCTTCAGATTGAAAAGACTGAGTACTTATTAGGAAATAATTGCAAATTGAAAAGAAAATCAGCAGAATTTAGGATAAAAGACATAATTCTAGTTGATATCACAGGACTATCAACTACCATAACAGCTCTTTGAGCATCCATCTAAATAACAGCTAGGGAGCATTTAAAAATCACAACACCTGACACATCAGATTCATTATTCAACGCGTCCTCTGCAGATTTGCTGAGTAGCTGTAACCAGCTCTTGGTGCTTTGCTCTGCCTCGTAGCAGATTGCCTTTAGGAGCTGGGTGTTCAATGTGTGCTGGTGGTCATTTGGTAAAGGAATTATATAATTCGGTGTAATAACAATTTCTTGGCTTAGCTTTTCCACGATTTGAAAGATGACATCTTCTTGGTGAGCATCGCTTGGTTTCTGTGTAGCGATGTCACATTTCAGAGTTGACCACCGTTTTTTTAAACTAGGCTATTGTTTTTTTGTGCCAAGATGTACATTTGTTGTCCTTTGTACAGCATTGATATGTAAACATATAGTACTAGGTTTTTCCTTGCAAATCTGATTGAGTCATTTGAAATACCTTCACGTGGATTTCTCATGGATTTCTTTAAATGACACCTTGGGTCTCCTCAAGTATGAGTCGTATAGCAGCTGAAAACACCAAGGCCATAGGTATGTGCTGTTTGTTTAATTTATTTTATACTGTCGACTACATATTTCCTATATTGGAATAATAATGTTGTGACAAGAACAGCACTAAAACCAGGCCAGTTGAGCAAGAGACGACAGCATAGTGACATCATGATAAGAGTTCACCTTTCTGGTAGATGCTGTTGCCTCTTTGTGCCACTAGAGGGACACATAAAGCTGTCATTATTTTAATGTCTGTCACTTTACCAATTGTTCTACCTTATTCAAAATCTTTTGTCGTTTTTTGTTATTGATACAATTAATATGTGACAACACAAAATGCATACATACCCTTTGCAGTTTTCCCCTTCATAAGAGAACTGTTAGTCATAACTGTCTCATGTATATATCAATGAATCTGTGTTTCCTTTTCTCTTTTGTTCTCCCTTTACTTGAGAACACATTTCACTTTGTGCACTAGCGACAGATTGTCCACTTCCCATCACCCCTGCTTAAGTTATTAATATTTCTTTCAAGTTGTTGATCCATATCATGAGCTTGGTATTAAGAGGTTGTGCTGGATGTGAGTGTACTACACTTCTGAGATATTCCGTATCAAAGTTTTGTCCCAGGAGGCTAAACCGTAAAGTCAAGAAAATCGTAAGTTAGTTTTTACAAGAAGCTTACCGAGGTTCAGTAAAATCCACCATCAGACCTGGTACAATATTTTTAGGTTATTAACCCTCTGTATTTTCATTATAGTTACATTTGGCACCACATTGACAGTATGGCACTAGTTGATGTGTTATGGTGCTCACTCTGCTTTTATTTGTGTCTCTGCTCTAATAAAGTACCCCTGACTGTGTTCCAGTATTCCACTGCCATCAGTGTAATAGTTTTACACAATAAAGGTTGTTACAGGTAACTTTATTCATTTCATGTGCTCCCAGTGTGTCTGTCAGTGAAAAACTGTATTTCATCGAACATATGACGTAATGGCTGCTATCATAAATTGACCCAACTGACTGTTTGTAGTTACAACACTTCAGTTAAAAATGCACTGCGTAGTTTTGAGGAGGAAATTTTAATTTTTAATTATTTTCCTCTGAGAACAGCTTGTTTATTCAGTTATGGAAAAATAACTATTCTGAGTTTGTATTATTACCTCATTAATATTGTAAATATTACATTTCTGAGTGTGAATTTCTTTTCCAAAACTACATAATGCCCCTTTAACACACAGGCAGATACCTTAGAAAGTTTGGCGGAAGTAGCTGCAATGCATGTATACTTGAAAATGTCATTTTAAAAGTTCATTTAAAAGTTTTTCACTCCTGCAAAAACATTTTGGCAGAGCATCAGTTAATAAGCACAGCGCTGATTGCTTCATTCCTCTTTGCTTCAAACACTGTTACAACATCTGTTCAGAGGCGTATAGTTTTCCACTTATGTGGAAACAATAGCCACCCTACTGTGTTTGGTCACAAAAGCCACCATGAGACATAAATGGTTGCCATACAATGGAGGAGGAGAGAAAGAGAATGACTTGGACTACATCTTAAAGAGGCACTCCACCAATTTTACAGAACCTACTCATCATAGGGAGGTCCAGTTGGACTGTGAAAACAGCTGTAAAATGGCCTCTGTGGCTCGAGGGATGCCTTAAAGTCTAGGAAAAGAACCCTGGTGAGGTCATCTGGGTTATTTTGGCTTGGTTTCGAGGGGGAAAGGAGTTGCATCATGGGAAGTGTAGGACCTATTGTTTTTGGAGCTTGACCCATGATAACGACTAAAAGTCAGGATACCTCGGCTTTTACTGCATCTGTTTTGACCATCTAGCCCCCCAACTCCATGGAAGTGCAGCACTACGTCGCCGGAGTGCGCCTTTAATATATTCTGAACTCCTTTGTCTGAAACTTCTGCACTCGAACTGAGTTATGTCCTTACCTCAATATGGCAGCCCTTGAGACAAGAGTTCTTGAACGAGCTTAAGAGTTTAAGAAAAGTTAAATAAGATCCCTGGTTGTAAGTAGACTGCCACTCTACCCCGGCTCATCTGCATAGTGCACTGTAGGTGACAGATATATTTTGAACATCTGTACAGTTGTAGGAGTGCCAGGAAATTAGAAAACAGTCTGGAAAAGTGAGTTTGGTGTCTGCGTAAATGTGTAGCACCTGACTACAGCTCACCCCTTTGCCCATTTGTTGCAACCCATTAAACACTTTGCCCAAATCCTCTCTGGAAAGAATGAAAAAAAAAAAAACAGAAGGAGGGATTAGAGAGGAAAGCCTGGGAGGGGGCAGAATTGTAGAAAGTAGGTGGAGTGGAGGAGGAGAGGGCAAGACTGAGAGAGTGGGCCAGAGGAAAATGAGATGGGGAGAATGAAGAGCCTCTACAGGAGGCTGGAGGGAAATGAATGGTAGACAAGAGAAGTTTATTAGAGGTGGGGGCCGGAGAGGAAGCAGTGTAGGAGAAGAGGAAGATGAAAAAGGAGAAGAAAGGGTGAGGATGTGAGGGGCCTCTCGTACCTGTGCCTAAATGTCTCAGAAACTTTGTGAAGTGAAGTAATCTGGAGCTCTTCGGACAGCGAAAGTGCAGCAACAGCTGTTGTGTGCTGCTCTCTCTGCACAGCTTCGCTCCCCTTCCTCCTGCTCCACCCTGCATCACAATATCACCGGTACACTCACAAAGAGGAGCGGTGAATGGAGGGAGGGAGGAGGAGGGGGATGTTCAGGGGCTATAGAAGAAAGAAAAGAAGGTGTTGGGGGTGTGCAAGTAAAACCGGCATTCATTCCCTCAAATTGATGACTTGCTAAAATTCTGTAACAGTGTCCAAAGGCTGGCTGAAGTCTTTTGTAGTTTGACTACAGAGGCTCCTGGGTTAGGTTTCCTGAAGGCAGCTCACATCAGTCCACTTTAGTTTGTAGACAGAAACAAACTAACCAAATCCCAATGTTCAGTTTCAATATCAGTAACATTGAACATAAAACAAGACTACGGAGTTCCTCAATTCATCGACACTCAAATAGAGAAATAATGACTCAAACATTGTTTTGGTTTTTAAATCCTTTACCTTTAATACTGTTAAAAAGTCCTTGACAGAGTTCTTTTCATTCTCTAGCAGTACATCTGTGTAGCGACAACCTAGCATTTAGACATTCAACACACAAATCCATCTTTGTAGGAAAGCGTCCCTTTTCATTTGCAGTTTTGCTGACATTTCTTCCACTGTGTAAACTTGTTTTTCAGTCTGAGTCCACTGAGTTTGCATCTGCAGCAGTGCTTTTCTCCAGTTTACAGTTATGATTTTTCAAGCTATGTGTAAGACTAGCCGAGCCTGTATGAAGTAGGCTATATATCTTTGTTTTTTTCCTGTTACGTTTTGGAGTAGTGGCCTATGCCAAATAAAATATTTACCAAATTAAATTTAAAATAGTTCAACCCTGAGAATTAAGTACTAGAAATTGTCTTAATTAAAGGGGCACTATGTAGTTTTGGAGAAGAAATTCAACCTCAGAATTGTAACATTTACAATATTAATGAGGTAATAATACAAACTCAGAAATGTTTATTTTTTCCATAACTGAATAAACAAGCTGTTCTCAGAGGAAAATAAGGTCCCCAGAACACTGTTTGAAGCTAGAAAGGTGGCAGGGTCCGCCACATATAAACAAAGTAAAACAGTATGAAACTGTTGTGCTTTAAGGTCAGTTTGTTTATTTAGTTTATTCAGTCATGAAAACAAAGACAGGTTTGTATATTTAGTTTGTTCAGGCATAAAAGTTCAGTCAATGAAGATGTTTCTCTTAGATTAAAAATGTCTTCCCCAAAAGTACACATTGCACCTTTAAAATAAACACTAATTACTAAATTTGAATCCAAAACGATGCATATGAAGGAATAAACGGATCAATCTGTGTAACTTTATAACATAAACGGGTCCAAACAAAGCAGGTATAACTGTTCGTACTCTGTAAGAATCAATATTTGATGCCACCTGGATGCTTAACGGAAGGACGATATCAATGAAGTACGCTGTAGCTGGTTCCTTATAATTACTTCATATAGTAGCGATTAGCTCAGTTAACTAGCAGTAGCTCGTGTGCTAGCTTCTGATGTACTATGTAGCCCTACAACCTGTTGTGTAGCGTCGGTAAACAAGACCAGCCGTTCAATGTGAAAGCCTCGACCGAGCTTTAATATTTGAACAACAGTGACCACTCTTTTCTTAATTTCATCTACTTGGGTGTTTTATGAATGAAGTGAGGTGTTGTGTACTAAACTTGCTAAAGCATGATGAAGTCTCACTGCCTCAAAAGGCCCCGTCTTAATTTCCTCTAACAAAACTGCAGACGAGCGAGTTGCTGTATTTAACAACCTGTATGATCTCACAGGATGCTGCCCACTTTCATCCTCTCAGATTGTCCCACTGTTCTTTATGTCACAGCTTCTTTTTCACAACTTCTTTTCTGCCCCCACCATTACCTTTTTTCCCTCCCTGCCCACTCATTCAGCTTCCTCCACTCATGCATAGTAAGAGAGGGATTCTCTGTCTTAGTCTCTCTCTCACACACACACACAAACTTTGTCTCTTGGGGCCATATGTTGACCCGTGGTGGACCTGAATACAGCCATCTGCCTGCCTTTACTATGTCCCACAGGGCAAGAGTGTGGGAGAATGTCTATCTGATACAATACAGCACACACACACACACAGTGAGGAACCATACGAGCACGCACATGCCTTTAACCCCTTCGCGGCCACTAATCACTCCCAGACAGCCAGCCCATCTCATGTTAACAGTGACAAGATAATAGCTCTTGTGTGTGCGCGCATGAAAGAGAGATTCCTGGAGGGTCAACCATGAGCATGCATATGTAGCCCCTTTTTTGTTGGACATCCTGAATGGTGGGGGGAAAAAAACTTCTTACCATCGTCATTACTTTTCATAAAGTAATGATGCTTTATTAGTCCTCTCTAAATCACTGTAATTAAGGTAGTCTGGGCCACAATTTTGTTTTAATTTTCCTAATTTCACTTTCAAATGTATTATGAGTGTACTTCCCCAAATGTGGCACCAAATATAGTCTCATTAAGTTGTGTCAAGCGCCTGTTCCCTCACCCCAGTTATAGCAAATTAAACTACTGCACAGCTGCTGGGCAGAGTGTAGAAAGCGCAGAGGTGAGGGGATGTTAATTGAAGGAAAGAAGAGGAACAAAGTGAGGGAGGAAGGATGGATTCAGTGGAGGCAGTGAGGGATAAGGGAAATGGGTGGGAGCCTAGGATTGGTCAGATTAAACCCCAAACAAAAGACTTCTTATCTCCACATGAAATCTCAATGGCATGACTACACACACACACACACACACACACACACCAGTGTCTTGCTATCCTACAGCAGACTGGCTGTAACAGAATGACAGAATAGCTGCTTAAATGATTATTTACATTTTATTAATACTTTATAGTTTACTCTTTTTTTATTTTGGTCCAATCAGAGAAAAAACCTGCTGAGTTCCTTCCAGTTATAAAGAAAGAAAGGTCCAGGATTGAGAAACAAACAGCAACACTGGTCTGTAAGCACATTCTTCAAGCAGAAGCTGCAGCTCATTGTCAGTCTGATTCATTTCCTGCTCCCCAGGTGCAATTTCACCAGGAAATATGAAGGTTGTGTTTGTGTTTCACTCTTGTATGGTGCCACTTGTGGATGGAAATAGAAGTTCCAGTCTCTAAATACTCTTAAACTAAATGATGTGCATTCATGCTAAAGGTATTCTTTAGCTATAAGCTTTATTTACTGTATTTTTATAAAGCATTGTATTCTTATCAATCTCTTCCCGGTGTAGCAGTGATTTTTCAAGTTTTCAGATAAACTAAACCATACGTGTCTTTGAGTATCATGTAAAGCACTAGACAAATAAAACATATTATAATTATTAGATGTTCCATTATTGATTGTATCCTCTGTAGCAATTATGTGTACAATTATCCATCATGTCTGTAGGTTCAGGTTTATCTTCAGAAAATTCAAGTCTTCACCCAGTAATGGTGAGTGTGAGTGTTTGAAATTAATCTGTCTCCCCAGCTGCTTTGTTGCTTTCCAGGAAGACATCATCTCATCATCACTCACTTTGAGATGATCAACTTCACAGTAAATTCATAACTCATCAACACTTTTGACATGGTGTGTAGATCAAGTTAACCACAACAGTGCAGGCCCTTTGGGGGATAGTGATCTACAATGCAAACCATAATGACAGTTCACTGGTTTCCTGCTTGCTTCCTCCCTTCCTGCACCTTGCATCGAAAACGTCACTAATGTGTCAGCTTTGTTGCAAATATACTACAGACAGCATAATGCATACATACAACTACGCATAAAGTTCAAGGAAATGCGCACGAGTCCCGTAACCTGTGTTGCATCAGCACCTCAACAATAGGTTTTGGTTACCTGGGGAGGATTAAGTGAAACCCTGAAGGTGATACAAGAAAAACAAGCTGAAAGTAAAGACAGTCAGTAAAAAAAAAAACAACTTTATTTCCAGTACAAAAAAAGCAAAAAGAAAAACAAATATATTAAACTTGATACAAGCATTAACAACTCAGTCCTCTATAAATACGTTAAAATAAATTAAAGAAATTAATTTACTAAAGATTATCACCTTTAACACTAAACAGGCCTCAAACATGTTGATGAAAAGGCAATTTTAAATAGACCAGTAACAGCATGGTGTCTGTTCTCCTAACCGACTACATCATAAACACACAAAACAGCCCAGTAAAACGTCTATAACACTAAGCATACATACCCTTACCCTACAGAACGCTGGATCTAGCTCAGTAAGGCAACAGGCCTGGGCGCACAGTTCACACGTGTGAGACCAGGACGCTACACATTCGTAACAGGACAAAACTGTAACAGGAATCAATACTGAATGAGAAGGAGATATGAAATATGGTGAGTGGGGTGAGAGGCACGGAAACATTAATATTTATCAAAAATGTAACGTTGGTGCTGCCTGTCGATGAGGGAGGGGGGAAAAAACCACTCCTGGGAATGTTTAAGATCATCTAAAATACAGATCGGCACCACGAGGTTCTTTTTAGGTAACATGCAAGAGGTAAACATGACGTAATAGGGTGACTTGTAACTCAAGCTATGTCCAAATGAAATCAGTTTAACAAAACAAGATGCAGAAGAGCGTGGCGGCATCTCATTGAGGGCGTTTTTGGTCCATCTTTATCTCTTCTCTGCAATGCTAACTGTTTGTGCCAACAAATAAATTAGAGATATGTCATGGACATCAGATTTGTACAAGTCTGATCAGGCACACTTGGGCTTTGTTGTTCGGTTCAATCTGAGGGTCGAAGATTATACATTTGGTCATTTGGCACAAGAGACAAAGAACAGAGAACTCACACTAACTTGCTTGATTAAAAAAACAAAAAACAAAAACAGACTCTCACCCCTCGTCACATCTCTCCTAGCAAACCAGCTTCAACAAGGTAACACGGCCTGTTCAATAACGCTACAGGCACTTCAGTTGTTTAAAACATTCAGGTACGAGGCCAGTGATCTAAACATGACCTCAAGACTGTACAGTTGTGAGGGAAAGAAAACTACTTCACCAGCTTATAAACACAATACTGTGGACAGTTAGTGGCAAAACAACAATTCATAAACAAAAAGGTCACATTGCGTGTTTGTGCCACTAATCAAAACGTACGTCTGAGCTACAAACAGATGTCTTTGGCTTTGTCACATTCTTTAGATCACTCACAAGATGATGTTATATAAATGGTGTGGTTGGACTCAACAACAGGCGGCACTCATCGGCCAATCACACTGATTACATTATCTTTGCCATCTCAACGTACAGTTGTGATAAAGCATCAATAACTTCCAACGCTATTAAACTTCTCTCTTGATATGTACTCTGTTTTGGTGGCAACACACATTTTAGTTTCAGTATCACTGTGGCTTCCCTTACGCATATATGCCAGTGACATTTTAACCACATGAATCTAACAGGCCAATCTCTCTGAGCGTTAACAGTCAATCGCAAAGTCTTTGTTTCCTTTGACGCCACACAGGTGCAAAGAACGTGTGAGGTCTCAGTCCAGTAGCTATGTGTAGTAGGTGTGCATGTATAAGGGTCATGTGTGTGGGTGAGCATTGTGTGTGCAGCATATATTGAGTCTCGACAAGAGTATTCAGGGTCTGCATGTCGAATGTGTATGTCCGTGTTCCAGTCTAAAGGCAGAACCCAGTAGCATCCTCAGGAACGGAGAGCTGACTGAATACTGCCAGACGTCTGCCGTTGGCGTCGTTGAGTCCTCCGCAGGATTCAGAGCCACTGAGCGAGCTAGCAGAGCTGCTTCCATCCTGATCCTGATCTGACAGAGAGGTGTAAGACAGGGATCTTGCACCCAATGGTCCTGGGAAGACTCCGATGGCACTGGGACTCTGTCTCAGAGAAGGGGAGGCGTTCGGAGATGGCCCACATGGAGAACAGCCGGAGTCTGGGGAGGGCAGGAATGGAGAGCGGGTATCTGCTGTAGCGGCCTGGCCCATGGGGGGCTGGTACTGGTGGGCAGGGGAGGCCTCGAAGGCAGAGTCCATCTCCAGGAAGGCATGAGACAGTAGGTCGGTAATGTCGGCACAGGAAGGAGGAGAAGCTGATGGAGCACACGTGAAAGACGCAGTGGCAGGAGGAGGATGAGCAGTAAGGGCAGGCTGAAGGGGCTGCTGGGGAGCAGAGGGAAACCCGGCGAAGCTGAAGCTCTGTCTGACAAGAGGAGGTCTGTGCAGGCGAGAGGAGGAAGGTGGCTGCTGGGTAATGCTTGAGGAGGAGGAAGAGGACGAGGAGGAGCGAGAGAAGGAGTGTTTCTTTTCCTCCTCATTGTTATGGACAAAGTGGCAGCGCATACCGTATGGGCAGAAGCCGATGGTGTGAAACGTGCGACACGGCTCGGTTTTGTACTTCGGATGCCTGCTAAGATCCCGCAGCTCGTCTAACCCGTGAGCAAACTGACACTTCCCTCCATACTTGCACAAGCCGCTCTCGGTGAAAGATCGACACAGTTCAGTCTTATAACGTGACGAGGAAGAGGAAACAGACGAGGTGGACGAGGAGGAGCTGCTGGTCAGTGCAGTGGGGCTGATGTCACATGGGGAGTGCTTCATGTCAGCACCGGGCCAGCCTAGACTTGCTGCTGTGGCGCTGCTGGTCTCTACCATGCTGATGGAGCGCTGGGCCAGGAAGCCCGCCTTGCCCCATTGGGTGGAATTGGCGAGCTGAGAGGGCAGAGGGCTTTCTGGCTGCTGCCCCCATTGGCTGGAGGTCTGGAATACACTGTCTGAAGGATCAGCAGGGAGGCAGGAGAGAGACGAGAGGGAGAACGACGTGTTGCTACGTGGCTGACCGATGTAACCTGGTGTTCTCATGGCCAAGCTGAGGGGTGGTGGCGGTCTGCTCTGCTCCCTCAAATCCAGATTCAGTAACTGCTGTAGAAAGAACAGACAGGAACACAACATAAGGCCATGCACTTTACAACTCAAATCAAGTAATGACTGATAATAATAATAATAATAATAATATCTTTCAAGTCCTGGTTCTTTGTTTTACACTACACTACTGCACTTTAAAGGCAAATATTGTACTTTTTACTGACTACATTAACAACTTCATTACTAGTTACTTTTCAGATTACATTCTGCATTTTTAACGAAATTAAATCAACTTACAAAACAAAAAACACTGATTCCAATAATCAGAAAAATGTCAATATCTGCTCTGATAATTGGCCCGGCCGCAAATTGATAAACCCAAAGTATACAGTATATATAATTTAGTTTTACTTTTGACAGTTATGTTCAGTTTTTGCTAGAAAACTACTTTTGCTCCTGTATGACTTTTACTCAAGTACTATTTGTATGAGTGACTTTTACTTTGACCAAAATGGTATTTTAACATGATATCTTTACTTTGACTGAAGTATGACTCTTGGGTACTTTATACAACACTGCATACAAGAATAAATTAAAACAGACTTTTTTAAAACTTCTGTCAAACCCTGCAGATGTATGTTTTTGTTCGGCTCTGCAGTACTTCAGTCAGCAACTGTCTGAGTCATCCTCTTCTAGGTGTTTTTTTTTTTTTTTTTTTTTTACAATCAGTCCATCTTTACTTTGTCTGATAGATTTCCTCTCAGTTTTTCTTATAAAAACAGCTACAGGACAGAAATGAAAGTGAACATAAAAACTCAGGAGATAAGGATCTCTCATGATGCAATAGTTAATGCAGAGTAGTGAGCTCGAAGACTCAGTTAAAACTCTGATCTGCTTACATATACGACAGATTACAGACTGACCACAGCATGATAAATTAAAAAAAAACAATATTTACATTGCTGCCATTTGAAAATGTGCACTTTGAGACTTGCTGGGTGGATTCACAACAGGAGGCCACTTGACATTTCAAGTCACAACAGAGCAGCAAACTTTCCTACCTGTTAAAAACCCACAGCAACAAGACTACAGAGGTGTAACCTGGCATCCCACACACAGCTGCATCTACTACTGTGATGAAAGTAAGCTAGGGGCAGGATACAGCGGTGCTATGCAGATCGTGCAGTAAGTTACAGTAAAAAGTATAGCTTTAACGTGTACTTTAAACACTTTTCCACGTTAACAACACACCGTTCACACACGTTTAGCTGGCAACTTTTAATGAGCTAATTTAAGCACATAAGTTAGCTAGTTAGCTCAGTTTTGCTGAAGTTGCGGTGGTGTTTTGACTCGACTTGTTGGCGTCGTTTCTCGTTAATAAAAGCCAGTGAGAGTATAAACGTATATGCGAAAGCTGTATTTACCATGTTACCCAACTTTAATTGCGACTAAATCACCAAGTTAGCTGGTTAGAAGAAGTTTAATGGCCACCCGTCGCGATGAATCGTGACCCCTACAACGCTTCCAACTTTGTGTCAACTTCACTGTTAACTTGTTAGCTTCAGGTCCAGGCAAACTTACTCATCATACAAAACAGATAAAAGCTCGACAAAGCCCCCGTTTACCACCAAACTGCTCAAACGGGACAGCGACAGCATCCGCTAACACACACTTGGAAAAAAGATGAAGCGAGCAAAGTTAGCCAGAAAGTTAGCAGAGCAGCTAGCTAGCGAGCTAGCTGGCTAACATCACCCTCCTGACCTAGCCAACTTTTTTTTTTTCCTGCTCCGCTTTCTTTGCGCTTTTCCGTTTACCTTGCACATCATCTCCTCCAGGTCCGTGAACTGGCTGAGGGGGTAAGAAGGCATTTTTCTTCTTGGCCGTGTTATCAAAAGCTTCGTCCGATCACGTCCGCCCCCGCAGTGATAGACGTGGGCAACTCGCTGGCATGAGTCGGTCAGAAGTTTCTAGTTTTGAGTGCGGTGCTAAACAAGCCGCAGAGCCAGACCACGTGTGGATTTAAAACCTAACACTGCCGCTGGCCACTCCCACGTCTCTGTGAGTCAGACACAAGTTGTTTTCAGGTTCTCTCCAGACATTACTAGACCCAAATCCACAGGAGGGTACCCAACTCAATAGAAAGTAGTGTTTAACTCCCTTAAAAGTTAAAGGAAGATGGTAGATCGTGGTAGAAATCATGTGTTTAGAGTGCTTAAAAGTTAGCTTGAATGACACAACATCTAAAATACAGGTTTGAGACGATATATATGAAATTAATTACCATAAAACCTGTTTATAATAAGTTATTCGGTCCTTGCTATGACTGCAGCTAATGAGTATTTTCATTACTCATTAATCTGACAATTATTTTCACAATAATCTTTTAATTAAGTCTATAAATGTAAAAAAAAATTGTTAAAAATGCTTATCACAATTTCCAAAGGGACATCTTTTTGTCCAACAGAAAGTCAAAGAATAAAGAAAAGTAGCAAATCCTTACATTTACGAGGCTGGAACCAGCATATGTTGACATTTTGCTTGAAAAGTTACTGAAATGATTAACTGATTATTGTAATAGTTGGCTTTTTTTTTCATCTTGTACTTACAACTTTTTCAGCACATTGGCTAAGCTAATGCAAGTATTTCTTTGTATTAGTCTTCTCTGATTTTGATGTGTATAGAGCTGAAATAATATCATCCACTGCAATCAGAACAATTAGACCTAATGCAGTTTGCACTTTAAGACCATGACCCTGATATCTTGTGATGACATCTGCTGTTTCATATGGTCATAAAACTCCCTCAAGAAACAGGGAGCAGACAAACACAAACAGAAAAGGACAAAAAAGGAGCGCAGACAGAGAACAGGAGGAGTGACACATGGGATGAAAAGACAGCATGGAGACAGACGAGCCCTGTGAGACAGACGAGGAGGAGCGAAGTCTTTGATTTCAAAGGTAGAAGTGTGAAAAGTTCCACCGCAGAGCAGCGCCATGAGAATATCTGACAGTCCCTCTCACACAAACACACACAGGGTTGTCCCTCTGTCTTCACATGTCCTTAAACTGAAGTCTTAGACTGATCGCACGAAAATAGGGACCAACAATAAAGGTCTCACCCTCGGACCGTCACCGTTAAGGCATTTGGTGCTCACAAAGATAGAATTTAAAGAGCACAGGTCTGAGTGACGTTGTCACACCTCTGGGATTGTAAAGAGGATTGTGACAGCACGCCCAGCAGCCTGACGACTTGGTAAACAGCTGGCTGCAACTGCAGGGAAATAAAACAGCTTTCAATTTCTTCTGTACAGTTCAGTGCTTCTAGTGGCCGGATAAAGAGATTTGAATACCACATGTGGAGGAGGAGAGGATAAACATGTCTGCTTAGAATAAAAGCAACAAGCAGCTTCACTTAAAGATGACAGTTTACACCTTTTTTTCCCTTCAAAGTACGTCTGCAAATTAGTTATTTTTCTATCTGATAAGTAAGTTAGATGAGATGTTACAACTTGAAAGAAGTTGGGTGTACATAACGAAGTTTTGAAACTCCAAGAAAACGTCAGAAAGTTCTGGAAACCAGCTCCTTGGCTCTGAGCGGCTTTAGAAAGATGAGTTCAGCTGAGAACAAAGCCTCCCGACAAGCTTTGTCTCGGTCCGGCCAAGTGGTCACCATTAAGAGTGTGTTTGTGTGTGTGTGTGTGTGTGTGTGTACATGCTTGTGTGTGTTTGACAGAGGGTCTCCCCCTTACCCCAGCACTGATGATGTAATGGCACAGGTCCACTCCACACAGCCTGGAGGTTGCCTCGGCCAGCTGTGCTTTGACTTGTGTGATGTGTATATGAGGCTGAGTTGGTTCTTCGTTGCATCTCTCTTCTCTGCTCTCTCCCTCTCAGTGGTTTCTATCTGCTCAGCTGTCTTGGTCATTCATTTCTTCTGTCTGCCAGTGAAACCAGCTCTTCATTTAATAATGTAATGTTTAGATGCAGTGTCGTCCGGATGTACCAGATTGCGTTGAGATCCTCTCAGTCCATCTTTACTTTGTCTGATAGATTTCCTCTCAGTTTTTCTTATAAAAACAGCTACAGGACAGAAATGAAAGTGAACAGAAAAAATCAGGAGATAAGGATCTCTCATGATGCAATAGTTAATGCAGAGTAGTGAGCTTGAAGAGTTAAAACTCTGATGTGCTTACATATACGACAGATTACAGACTCCCGCACCGGGATCCTCTCCCGGCATCAGTATTCATCTTAAGTGACCTTTTGTTATCAGATTTAACTTCCGCGATCACATTTCATTTCATCATGAGGAGTCTGACCACGTCTGAACCGAAAAAATCAACACACTCGAGGCTGAAATGGAAAAACATAGTGAAAGCCTTTTGAGCCTTTTGCTGTTTTATCCAAGAAAAGATAAAAACGTCAGTGCAGTTTGTAACGTTTTATCAGACATATTCTCGATCAGAAGTGGTTTTATTAGCTCGAGTGGTGTGAAACTAGTATCTGCCTCGTCAGGTTTGTATATCCACAGTCCTGAGTCTTCCAGTTTGGCTTTTTTGTAATGAACACAGGCACAGAAGTTAGCCATTGGCTGTAGTCCCCGCGGTGTGTTCAAGTGCAGCTTTTTGGCCGAGACACAGGTGACGGGAGGCGAAGCAACAGTCGGCTTTGGTTGCCACTAATTCTTTGATGTCCGTTTGGTGTGTCTGGGCCCCTACCAGAAATGAAGGTCGAGAGGGGAGGAATGACATGCAACGAAGGTCCCAGGCCAGAAATGGAACTGGTCCACAAACCTTCACGTATGTGGACAACTTTCCACCCCACCTCTAACAGCTCTGAGGATCCCAGTGTGTATTTTGGCCGCGTTCTCTCCTGTATTTAACTGATCATATGACCCAAAGTTCATTTAATGCCAAGTGTGAACAAGGCCTAATTATACTGCGACTGACCCTTGGGTGCTAACCCAGACGTGAGACACTGCCCCAATTAGTTCATCGTCTTAAGAGGTTTGTGTTTGTTTGTTACCCTGAGACGGGGACCACCGCTGCGAACAACAAGCCATTAGCAAGACGTCAACAACACGAGTGCGTTGAGGTAAGCAGGCCTCTTCCGCTAATTTGGTTAAGTAAAGAAGTGTTATCTATAAACAAGCTGTTTGCTTGGCGAGTAGAGTTTACTTCTGTAAACAAATCCCTTTTGGGTGAGGTGGGGATTACTGAGAGTGGAGGGAGAGCGAGGGAGGGGGGGGGGGAGTCTTCTGGAGGAAAGGGGGAGGGGAGGAGGGAGGAGAAAGGTGGAGAGAGATTTGAAAGAGAGTTCTTGCTTCTTGTTGAGTCCAGCTGGGCTCGAGGGCCACAGTGAGCACAATGAGCTCAATGAGCTGCAGAACCAACTAACAAACTAATGGCCCGCCCTCTGCGACTCTCTACCCCCATACACACACACACACACACACACACGCACATGCGGTGGAAATAACAGAGGATGGTGAATGGGTGGGATAGGAGGGCTTGTTAGGGAGGAAAGAGATGGGGGTAAGGAGAGGGATGAAGGGGCAGGATTGGGGGTTATTTAGAAGAAACAGGGAGAATGAGAGGAAGGCATTAAAGGAAGGAAGCAGGCAACAGACTCACTGCAACAAGGTTTAACTATAGATTTGGGATTAATCAACCAGACGCAAAATGATGTGTCGTGGGACGCATTCCCTCGCTTTGTCACGTCATCCTCCTGCAGCGAAATAATTAGCCATGCCATTAGAACGGCGTTTGCTGATCCAACATCTGTTTGACGTTACAGGAGATTTACAGAGGTGACATTGCACTGCGGGGTTGCCAAGGACGGCTGGCTGTAGGGTCCCTAATCCAACAAGGTGTTTGTATGAAATGATGAAGTCGTATGTTTTTTCTGGGACATATTTAACAGATTTCCCGATGAACAAACACCGCAGCCTATTTCCATTAAGAGGAAGAATGGGAGGGATGTGTGAGGAGAGCTCGCTAATCTATACAGCAATCGCAACACTGTCAACAGTGAAACAATTGTATTGCAGCCTCGTTTGTTGCACACTCAGCCTATTGAAACACTCCTGATTAAGTGAAGTCATTCCTCCACAGCCCCACGCAGGCGTCTTCAGATGAGAGGCTACTTTTACCAGTGACATACTAAAGAGAGGGGAGGAGGGGTCTGTGGACCTGAGGAACATCTGCTCCTCTTTTCCTCCCCTTTCTTTAACCCCCCCACCACCTCCAACGCCCCTCACCACCTCCCTTCTTTCACAATGTACCCCCCCGCTCCATTGGCTTGTGTGCATTTGTGTGCTCACAGAGAGCGTTTGGGAATTACGAAGGGAGATTCACTGATAGGGAAACTTCAGCAAAGCCACAGTTGATAACCATCAGTGTAATTACTATGTGATCTTATCACTAGTAAGCTAACGCCACCCTTTCTCCCAATCTTTGTGCAACTGTGATCCAAAAATGAACATTAAGTGTTTTGTCATTGAGAAGAAAAAATACAATACTTTTTTCCGAAATCACATTTATTTTCTTAAAACTGATATTTAACAGATCATTTATCAACTTTTCATCGTATAGAAGTAGTAATACCGCATTGTAGAACTACTCTATTTAAAGATTAGGGTCTAAAACGTAAAAAATAACTAAAATTACCAACAGAATTTGAAGAAATAACAGTTTTTACGTCTATCTATTGTGTTGCAGGGATATCTACTGAGGTTAGCATGCTAACCAGCTAGCTCCTAGCCTCATTTTACCTCGAGAGATGGTAGTCTGATCGTAAACAACACAAACAATCCCCCGGTGCTCTGAGATCCTGGTCCGGAAAGAGTTGGCTAATACGACCGCTAGCTGCACAGTCAGATGAGCCCATGGCAGCAGCTACAGTAAGCAGCAGTTAGCAGTCACTCTTGTGATATGCTGCCCCCTGTTTGTTTGGGGCATGAATTCGACAGGTGGTCGATTCTTACATACTGCACCTTTAACTACAAAAGTATTAGCATAAGAATGATATATATTATATCAGTGGATTATAATTATTGATTAATTCATTAATGTGTACATCACTTCAATGTTGCAGCATTAGTATTTTGTATTAATAATCTGGATTTGCAAAGTGACTAAAGTGGGGTAAAAAGTGCAATATTTCCCTTTGAGATGTAGTGGATGAGTGAAAAGTACCTCAAAATTGTACTTAAGTACAGTACTTGAGTAAATGTACTCAGTTACATTCCACCACTGCAGAGAGGATAACAAAATTAGCATTACCATAAAGGCTACCTCATGAATAGACATGATAACCAGAGTGACTACACTGGAATGTTCTTTTATGCATAAATACATAACAAGTATGACTCTTACTCTCGTATCCACACACACACACACACACACGCACACACACACACAAACCCCTCCCATGAACACACATCCAGAAACGTCGCACAGTAGGGTTCTACTCACAGGCCAAAGGTCACAACCCAACCTTTGACCTCCGACATCACTCTCCCTCCCCGCTCCTCCTCTCCTGCCCACTGGAATTCACTCCTGTGGATTCAATTAGAAAGGGAGCAGGAGACTGAGAGAGAAGGAGGGCATGGAAGGGTTAAAAACAAGATAACAGTGACAAATGTCTGCCGAGGATCGAGCGTGGTGAAAGAGACAATGATTCAGAGTGGGAGAGTGATGGGAGAAATGAGGCATCAGTTCTTTTAAACCATTTGTTTTGGGGGAAAGTGGCCAAGAAGGAATCAGCTGTGTACAATAGACATACTGAGGTTCCCTATGTGGCCCAAAGTGACAATGATCCTGTATGTTCCTTTAGTTTTACTCTTTAAATCTTTTTAATGTGTCTCATGTTACTTTTATATCTTGTCTTAAGGCCTTTTGTGTCTTATGTGAAGTACGTTGTTTTGCCTCGTCCAGATGTGCTATACAAAGAGACTTGCCGTGCCTTGATATTTTTCGACAACGCGTGCTTCAAACTCAGAGATGAGAATTCAGGAAAGGCCCCTTTCTGTTTCAACATGACAGTATCCCTGGGCACAAAGCATGAAACTAAAAAAAACACTTGAGTTTGGTGTAGAAGGACTTTATTGTCCTGATTTCACACCTCTTCGACATCATTGGGATGAATTGTAACACTGACTGCTAGTTAAACCATATCACCCAACATTAGAGTCAACATAAGAGTCTTCTCAGACGGTAAAGGCTGTTATCCACACTTTGTTTGGGCGGCCACACTGTAGTGTAATTTAATAGAGATAACTACCTTTTATATTTGCAACCTCATTAAATCAGTTTCACAGTTTCTTTAAAAGTGGAGGAACTGAATATTTACATCCTGGATGTTGCTGGTATTTGCTTCATTCTGCTGCCCCCTGCTGGGTGAAGTGTGCTGAGCTCAGATAATAAAACAGATTATATGGGTTAAGACCTAAAGGCTGCTTTTGATGTGTAATAATCACAAGATGGCTACTGTGTTGACAGTTTTAATAAAATATTGTCAAGAGGTTCATACACTTTGAAATGTATTTTATTTAAAAAATGATTGATGAAATGAAGGTACATCAGTAGATGTAATTTAAAGGTGCAATATGTAAGAATTTTGGTTTAAAACATTCACAAATTCATTAAAAGAACTCAAATTATCACTACTTTGCCCCTCAAGAGGTGATAGTGTAGCTCCGGTCTGTTTTCCTAATTGAACTATAAGCTTGAATTCAAGTTTCTGTTTGTTACCAAACTAATACGAGCTTAATTGCCTTGTTAATTCATTGTAAGCACACAACACCATCTTTGCTTTGCTTTGCACTGTTCCAACAATCACCAACTTTGGTCAAAATGAAACCTTAACTCACAGAGTTTTCTGTGAAAACATTTTGGCTTCGCACACTGTTTCCCTGCTGCCTGCCTCTGTGATGACCGACCTCCTCCCACTCCCTGCCTGAGCCCGCTGTGTCTTACTCATCCCTGGAGTCAGAGCTCTGGTCAGAGCCACTGTCAATCACCTTGGTGCTGAATTCCATGTCATCAAACTGGCCTGCATATGTCTCGATCTCTGCTGAGTCGGGTTTCTGTTGCCTGTCCTTCTCCTTGCCAGTATTCCCTGCTGGGTCCCTCATCATGCCATGGGCCTGAAAACTTCCTCCTGGCAGTCCCAAGGTTTCTGTACTTGCGGTGTAAACACTAACACTCCCACGTTAGTCTGGCTAACTGAGCAGCTACAGTCATGGATGTATAAAGAGAATACAGTTAGCATCAGGTAGTGGTTATTCTGGTGGTATGCTGCCCCAACTGGTGGCGATTTCTAACAGATTGCTCCTTTAAACATCCCTGCGATAGTTTTACAGAAACACATCCAACTTTTCACAAATCACACATGATTTAATTGCCACACAGAAAAGAATCATCTCCTATGAGACTTGTAATTGTTGATACATGTACATGAGAAGACGTGCATGTAAAACATCCCGCCATCATTTTAAATTCTTCCGTGTGTCTGATCCACCAGCAGGGGGAGCTGTTGTACCACGTCCACAGTGTTTGGGTAGACTTCACTGAGAGGATTCAATCAATTTGCCTTATTCAGTTTATGTATAAAGAAATGGATCTTTTACCTTACGCTGTATGTGTGTATTTATTTATTTTTCATGTCTGTGCATGCTTACTACCATACACTTGAAACATGTTTTAAGAGGAAGAGGCAAAGGCAGGGAGCCAGAGCCTGTGAGCGAACGCAGAGCCTGGTAGGCAGGGGAACTTACACAACCCCAGCAGTCCCTGGAAGAGAGCCCAAAGCAGTGTGTGTGTGTGTGTGTGTGTGTGTGTGTGTGTGTGTGTGTGTGTTAAGCAACAGTTCCTGGAGATCCTCCTGAACCCAAAACAAACACCCAAAACTTTGTTCTAATAACAAAAAAACTTTATCGCTTAGTGTTTTTTGACAGCCTCATGCGAGATAAGACATACGTTGACCAGAAGAATCCAGAAGTGTGTGTTTTAATTCAGGAAACGGGACAAAAATACACACACACAAGGAATGGGATCAAAAATTCCCACTGAAAGATCATTATCCTCAAACAGTGTGTGATAAGATCTAAAGAAATTCATGGGAAATTCATTTTGATGAGAGGAAAAATTGAGTTTTGATGTTTCAAATGCTAAGCTAGCAAGACAGAGAGAGGGCAGAGGTGAGGAAAAAGCAAGATAAAGTGTCATGATAGAGGAGTGGGCTGTGTTCCTTTCAGATGTTGCACCTTGAAATAAATTGGGGAATAAATTGTCATTAGAACAGTCTGACCTGGTGTTGTCGTGGCTGATTTGAGGAGAAAATCCAACTCAAAAGAGACTGTCAAAAATAATTGGAACTAATTACTCCTAATCTGCTCCTCAGGAAAAAACCTTTGAAAGGGATTTTTCTGTAATTACCTCAGGCTTAGAGAGGAACAAGATCACTCACGTAAAAAGAGCGCAGAGTGATGTCAGGTGTTTGGATACTGAAGTTCGGCCAAATGAAGAGCGTCAGAGGGAGTAGTGTTGCAACAAATTGATTTGCCGCAGCAGTTAAAGGGGAACACAGAGTGTCCTCCGTCTGCTACTCTGCAGCGTCAGACATTTTTCTGTGTAAAAATTCCCCAGAGATATTTTGCTTCTGATGTATTGGTTTTTTCTCATGGGCTGGCGAAGAATGAGGAAAACACAAACGTACGACATCAACCGATTTGTGCTTTTTTTTGTGATGAATGAAAGAGATATCAAATGTTTGAGATACGGCAGGTACGGGTGGTTTAATCCAGTGAGATGTCGGGCAAACCCTTTGGTAGTTCTGGTGAGATGAAACTGCGATAATGATGAAATGATACGGCACGTTCCTCAAGAGGATGATTCACACTCCAAACCTGTAGCTCAGGGACCTGTGTTGAGTCCCTGAAGCTTTAAACTCACAAACCAACATCATACGTTTAACTCAAAATAAACAGAATGAAGGACTTTGAAAAGCAGGAGCGCACATTTTCTGTTGGCAGTGTTGTGCTGCTGAGATCTTTGTGCACAGATATGAGGTCCCTTGTGCAGTCCAAACAATGCTTCTTTAAACTGCTCATCTGTTTATTTCCGCTTCTGTAAAACAATCTCAGTCGCAAAATCACACAGAATAATAATATTTCAAGTTAATTTACTGTAACTAATGTGATCCTAAAAGCTTGAGGTTCCATTAAACGGCAAATGGAGTGCTATTTGCATCAACATAGTTACGTTGTTTCCTGTAAAAACAGGCAGCAGCCAATAGCGGGACTGAGTCAGCGAATAGAGCCGCTTACCGAGCTAACAGCAGCTAACGTTAGATTTAGCAGCAGCCAGAGGGCTGTAAACATTTTCCTCATAAAGCATGACCCAGTTTCACCCAAATCACTGAATAAAGTTGTAAAAGTTTTAAAGTTTTTGTACAGTAATCCATGTGGTGCGGTCCCGAGAGACACTGTGGTGTTCCTCTTTTTATACATCGATGGCGACATCATAAAATAAAGAAAATTAATATACGTCCCTGAGTGCAGGATGAGTCATCAACATTTGTAATGATTTTTCCAGGAAGTTACAAACTCTAATAAACAAAATACCTACAAAACTACAAAATGGAGCAAGCCATAAACTTACACAGTGACTTTGACTTCATGGGGACTTTAATGGCCTTGCTCTCTATATATGCTCTATATTTTTAGGCCTACTTTTAAATTTGCACCATATTTTACTAATTACAACTTTAATGTGTATTTATGCTTCTTTCTGCTCTCTAAAACACTACAACATACTTCAAAACTGTCAGATTTAACTTTTATTACGATGTTATTCATTCATCAGCTTATGCAGTACGGTCGTCTTGAGGCTAGGTGAATTAGCTTGTGTGTATGTTATCAGTGTGTTTATATATGCATAGCTGTGTACACACAGCAGTTGACCCTAGCCCTATCCAGTCAGAAGTGGGGCAGGAGGTTTGGCAATTCATTTTCTGTTGGAATGTATGTTTATAACTCTGTTTTTTCATCTTTTACATACATAATATTACAAACTTCATTTATGTCAGCTGTGAGACGTAAATGTAAATATACTTTTAGGGCTTTTTCTTCATTCATCTGAAAGCTTTGTGTAAACACTCTGTGACAAGATGTCCTCTATATATAATGGTAATGGAGAGTGTGTCTGTTTGTATGGTTGAAAAGAGACAAACTGTTTATCTGTTAACCCGAGTCAAAGAGGAGTTACGGCTGCAGCCGATGTGTGGATGCAAGTGTCAAAGTGTGTGTGTGAAGCCAAAAGATGATTCCAGGTCTGTATATTCTCACACTGTGCTCATTCATCCGTATCCAGGGAACAGCTCATAATATTGATCAGTGTGTTTGATCACAGGTATATTGATGGATCTGAAGTTTCATATAAAATGACGTCTTTTATTTATGTATCGGTATCCAGGAAACGTGTAATGAAAACAGTTCTGTGTGTGTCTGTGCCAGTACGTGTGCATTTAGGTTTCCATTTCCTCCCATTCCTTGTGTTTCCTCTCGGTTACATGTCGATATATAACTCTTTGAATGTGTTTTCCTGTGTGTGCATGTGCAATCCTTTGTGTGTGTGAGTGTGTGTGTGTCATTCCAGTACATAATTTCCCTTGGAAAGGAAGTGTCTGTGCCACCCTGTTTCCTGTGTAGTTTCCATGTTTTGTGCTAGCTTGCATGTCTGTCAACTGTCTGTGAATCAGGGGAACGACGCTGGCAAATGTTTTGTGATGTCAGTGTCTGTATGTTGTCATTGGAGTCCATCAAGGACGTTATAATTATACCTGGACACGGCCATGGAGGCGAAGTCCCGTTCATTTCTATGAAAGCTGCTCAGTGGCGCATGAAGCCATAATGACTCGATTGTCTTCCGCATTGTGGGGCCTATCGAGTGTGCGCATCTATCTATCTATCTATCTATCTATCTATCTATCTATCTATCTATCTATCTATCTGTCTGTCTGTCTGTCTGTCTGTCTGTCTGTCTATCTATCTATCTATCTAACTATCTATCTATCTAACTGTGATCTAACTGATGACGCACCTCCAGTTTTTGGTGTTTGGGAGCATCTCCAGGTGACGTGATTCTCCTTCTTCTAAGGAGCTCACCAACCAGGCTAAAAGTAAACATTATGTCATGGTGAAGGATGAGTGTGTGTGTGTGTGTGGTAAGAGCATACCATGATACTAGGCTAGACTCGCCTGAAAACACACAGGAGATGAGAGTACACACTCCTCTGGGAACAACCATCATGAAAATACCCAGTCAGGTTTATCTCATTGTTTAGTGCCTCTTAACACTTCATCTGGCTTCTGGCCAAACACTGACACACAGCGTCATCAGAGTCTCTGCTTCCTCTTTTTTTTTTTTTTGCAGCCGTCAGTACCCCAAAACCACCTCACACAACAAGTCACTTCCCAAAAGCTCAGCCTGTCTCCATGCGTACATGTACCCAATCGTTTGTAACTTCCCTATATGGGCTCTGTTTGTTTTGTCACATGTGGCTGACTGCTGTACCAACGTGTTTTGTTTGCGTGTAGCGGTAATTTTTGGATTTCTTGACCACTGCTTCCTTATGATGATAGGTGATGCTGATCCCAGCAGAAGACAGGGATACATTTAAAGGTGGTATCTGTAAGATATGCTAAGAATCTTGAAATTAACAAACATTATCGGCAGAACTACACAGGACGCAACATCTCAAGCAACTGCACAATCTAGCGCAGTCCAAAACAAAACTCCCAAAAGAAAAATAGTATTTGCTGAAAAAGAGAGATGTTCATTTAACTCTTGTAACTTTAATATTGGTGGAGAACATGGAAGTTCATTCTTGACCCTCAGTGTGTTACAAAAATAATCTCAACTCAAGGTGTACTTGCTAGCTTTTTCTGACCTCTCAACCATATCTCATGGTCTTCATCAGCAAATCAGTGGTCTATTGTGAGGAAGGTCACAATCTCTGCCATGTATGACCACTTAATATCATGTTGAGTGACGCTGCGCACGTAGGAAAACATGACGACACCTGAGCCAGCTCAATTTGCCGTTGAAGACCAGGAAATGTGTACGAAAGGTCAAGAAAGGTTGTTAATAGACCACGTGCATTGTATTGCATAAGTGTAAAAGGTGTTCGTGCCCATTTATGTCTTATTTTGTTCCTCTTCCGTTTTCTCCTCTTCTCTCCATTTCCATGAAGCTTATTTTCATAAGAAGGAATTCTGCTGGTCTCTGCACTGCTAGTGTCACTGTGGTATGTATTCATTGGAGGGGAGCCAAGGCTAAACACACATACGCCATATCCATTCCTTTCCTTTCAATAACCAAACTCACCATACACACACACACACACACACACACGCACACCTCGCTAACCACTTCATTTTCTGCCCACCTGTATAAACATAGCAGTGTGTGTATGTGCATATGCGTATGAGCGCGTCCTCACAGAGGGGCCTATTGTCCTCCGAGCTAAGATGTGTGTGCTGTGTCATGAATTGGCTCGGCAGCCACAAGCCCACTGCTGATTTTAGCTTAAAACTAAAACACTGGACCTAAAATAACACGTCCACGGACAAGACGCAGCTGAGCTCTTAATACTGCTCGCTCAGCATCGAGGCTGTGGTGTTTTAAGGATCAGGACATGAATCACAATGTCTTGAAAGCCGTGACACACAGAAAAAATATTGTCATGAAGCGGAGAATAGGTCTGCTGTCTGAGAGGAGACGATTACTGTGAATATCTAAATATAGGCAGGGGAATAAAGAAGCTTAAGACCAGGCAAACACAAACGATCTTAATGTACATCACTAATCTTTTTGTTAATTAATGTCTCTTTCCTATTTTTTCAGTGATTTTAAGAATGAAAGAAAAACAATAGAAAGTCATATTCATTTATTTATCTGCTCAGAAATAGGAAAGATTTTCTTTTTGAGGAAGTGTAGCCTACTTTGTTTTCCAACTTTGTCAGAGTCCGGTTAAACTCACACACACTTTGTAATCTCTCCATGCTGCTGAAAAAGTGTTAAATTGTGAGTTGAGCAAAAATTGTTGATTGGACGAGCCATCTGTCCATCACCGTCTATCGAGGGCTAACTTAAACCAGTCAGATCAACAGTAGGAGAGAGCTACCGCCAGCGGGGCCAGTTGGGAAATCAAACTCTTTCCGAAGCCCATTGAGAGAGGAGCATCTTTTACATCGAGACAAGCCTTCTACTTTCAGTGAAAAATACTCTTCACTTCTGATATTCTCAAACAGTCACTTCTCTCGCTGGTCGTCATACCTAAGCCACACCTGGAGCTGTCAGCAGTTAACTATGAGTGTTTATTTAAACGCCTGTGTGTTCAGCCTCAAGTCCATACCTTTATCACTAACACGTGACCTCATGTATCCATCAGCATAACTGCAAACCTGCAATAATCACCCTGAGGACAAGCCAACATCATAGCATTAGCTTACGGAGATCCTTATAAACTCAAAAAACATATACATTGTTGATATGGATATACACCCCTTATGTGCTACAGAGCAACTTCAGTATTTATATGTTGTTTTAGGCTACCTGATACATTTAAGGACAGTATTCACTCTCCTTTGGTCTCTGCTTTGTGTGCCATTTGGTGCTCAGTAGAGCAGTATGACTGGACCAAAACAGTTGTTGCTCCGTAGAGCTGAAGCAAACTGAAGAGTTGGTGATATTTCTCTATGGGTTGGTCTGTATGAGTGACTCTTTTCATATTACATATAGTTCTTTGATCCAATGTTGTTTTAAAAATATTGATTACAGCATCAACACAAAAGTACAGTTTCTTAAAGCCTAAATTATTTCACAATTGCTTTGAAATGGTGCTGAAGAATCATACGCTGTTAAAGGGGCTCTGTGGAACTTTCTCTGACGTTAGCAGACTTCTTCTCTAAACTAACGTTAGCTTCTGTTGCTCTCTGTTAGCTGAGCAGAGAGAGGCACTGAGACGAAACACTTGAGAACGCGCATAAAGAGAAATCATTTCGACTGTCGCAGAAAATCCGTTCCGAGACCTTCACAAAGAAATCCACAGTCCAGCAGCATTAAACAACTTTAACAAATCATCCACAGAGTTGTTTAGGCAACTGAGAGAGACGGGGAAAGTCTAATTTTTCACGTCACGTTACAATCCGCTCACATAAGGCCAATAAAAAAATGAATAAGATGTGTAAATTGCTACAATTTGTTACATAGTGCCCCTTTAAGACAGAAGGAGGACACAATACGGGGGTTTTGATGACTCAGTGTCTTAATATACTTACAGAGTGTAACTGTTAAGAGCGTATCCATCCAATCATTCAAATGCCGGCTTTTGATCACATTTAAAAGATACAAACTTGTGTACTCTTCGTAATGTATAGTTTAAAAACAATCTCTCCTCAGCCAATGTTTGACATGTAAAGACATTTAGCCTTTAACACAGAAAGCTGTTTTCGGTCTCCTGTGCAGATCACACATCTGTTTTTAATAAACACACTGACGCAGTGCTAATTTATTTTCATACCATATTAAGAAAAGGACATAAAAACAGGAAGTGTGAAGTCTAAAAGGAGAAGCATGTACTGAGTGTGAGCATGAACAGGAAGTGTGCAATGATCATGTATGGGCCAGCCTGTTGTGAAAGATCGACGTTAATAAGACAAACAGATGTGAAACTGTCAAAAGGGACTTTCTTCTTCTGCCCAACACACTGATGTAACTGATAAGACCGAGGCTACAGTTGATAAAAGTCTGACAATTCTGGTAATAAGAGCAAAAACTAATATCTAAATCTGAACTATTATACAATGTGTTGTTGATTCTCAAAGTTTTGGTTTGGTGGGGGGGGGGGGACATTACACACAACTGGGGAGAAATGTGGAGTAGATCTTCTGATTGAATCTAATGTGGAAACAATAAACAAGTAAGAGTGCGTTTGTAACACATTCTCATAGGCTTGCCGTAGTAGTCAGTGTCACTTGTGTTACGCAGTGTTCAGGCATACGATTACATTACTCACCCCCTGTTGTTTATCTTTTTTTTAAAAATCAATACGTGATCAGACAATAAATTGGTAGAATTATAAAACTGAAAGATAAGTGGCAGAGAACAGAAAATGTTTCTATAATGGAATACATAACTTAGACTAATACATTATCACCACTGACATATTCAGAAAGTACACAAGGAGATCAAAAATCAAACAACAAAGCAACTTCACTTTCTTTCCTGCTATCCTCCTGTCGAGACATGTAAACACGAGGTACCATCTGGGAAGTCAGAGGTGCTGGGCTTAATTTTGGATGATTTAAAGGGTAACTTCGCCAATTTTCAACCTTAATCGCTATCTTTTGGAATTTAGTTCATGCTGAGGGACACACTAGTGAGCCCCCTCAATGTTCTCTGTGTTGCTGGGGGGGCGCCGTAAAATCTGGCCTACTTTCGAGTAACAGTGACGTCTACAGGCCATTTCAGTTTGGATTTGTAGTCTCCACCTCCAGTATCCAACACAAAACTTCTTTCCTGTCTCGCTTGTATGCAAATTAGCCATGTGTTCATACAGAAATAGTTAAGAGGACACGGTCAACAGCGACTATCGAGAGCGTATCTGGTTTGCTACCTTTTGCAAGGCAGGAATCTTGCGCCGATATTCCGCCTCGCCGTCTGTGTGAAAGTTACAGAGGCGGACTGTGGGGACAGTTTTGTTCCACCTCTGATCCGCCACCGGAGGTAGTAACAGAGCCGCAACAGAGGAGGGACGGCGTCTGTGTGAATGGGAAAGCCAGCAGCGTGGGACAGGAGTGTGTCGGTCTGATGGCGTTCACAGTCTGACAACTAAACAGATCCTTCACTCATCAAATAAAAGAGAAATGTCTCACACTTCAACCCACAAAGCAAACGATACAGGACCAAACAGTAAAAAACAGTAATGTGGTAGCAGGTAGTGTCTTCAGCCTCTTAAATGAGGAAAAACAATACAGAATTTATATGTGGAAAAGCCTCTGTCATCCTGTCTGTCCTACCGACTCTTCGTCACATTTCTGTCTGAAGAATAGCGTCTGTCCCCGAGAGTAGAGCCAGGCAACTCCTGCAGTTGAATGGCGGTGATTATGTGATGGGATTCAGAGCAAAACACTTTAACTCACCATGTGTTTGTCACCTTCCACTATTGTATTGTTGTAGTTACTGTCTCTGGTAACTAAACCGCAACGGTCAGCCCTCCCGACCGAGACTTCAGTGAACTTTCCCCCAGAAAACAGCCTCCCTCCCAGCGAGTGAGAGAGTCAGACAGCGTCCGCTGTTGATGCTGATTATGTAATTATGTAATTTAGAGCAAAAAATGTAACACTGTCAGTTTCCAAGATACATGATGGGTCAGGATCTCAATCAGAACATATTATAACAGCATCCATATGATTATAAACAGTCGGCGGGTACATGTTTAGATTAACAGGTGGACACCCGGGGAAACACGTGAATAGACACACACAGATCTCAACGTTACGATGTGTACCGTCATGCCTCCTTTGGGGCACTGGCATTCTGTATGAAATGACACACTGGAGTGGCTTTATGCCGGTGCTGCTTGGTTCAGTGTGAACAAACAAAGGCGATTGTAAGGGCAGCCTTTAGAGGAGATCTGGTCTTGGTCCTCAATCGGTACTGGTGTTTCCAACAACAACCAATGAGAGAGGCATCCTGGAGCAGCTGACAGTGCTGCCAAATAGCGGTAAACATTCTAGCCTTTGAGGCTAATGTTAGCTAGCATTCTACTGTTATCTTAAAATCTTAAAGTCTCACCTACAGTTTTTCGCTGAAGAATAGAAAACCTGTGTTGACCGTGTCTCCCACTCATCCACACACATTTAACCTTCTGCTTTTGTTTATTTTGTTTAACTGGTTACTACAGCAAGTAGTAGTAGTTGTTTATGTCTACTTCCCCATGAGATCTCTTGAGAGGGGTCACGTGAGGTGGTACATCGTTTCTCTAGTTTTAGTCTTCTTCCCTACGTTTTTTGCATCGCTACTACGTCAGCATACTTTCAGCAACAATAATCCGTTCGACTATCAAAATGTTCAGCTTTTTGAGGACATTTATTCTATGACAAACTGGTTTTTGATGACCCCAAACAAAACATTTGTGTTGGTTTTTTGGTATCACTTACCATTTGTCCGTAATATGTTATTCATTCTCAGGCTGTGAAACAATATGACATGATATTTCTGCATTTCTGTTGTCTTTAAGAAAATGAATCCTGATACAGCAGTTCTCAAAAAGCATGTGTGCGACATATTAAAGCAAGGTACCATATCTCTTTAACGCAAGATTGTATTTTCCCCAATTTTTGGTTGTCTCATCAGACATAAATTACCTTCACTGCTGTGAAATGTGATCCCCTCTAGTTGGCGCTACACAGAATTATTTAATAAATTACCATTTACAGGACTTTGTTTATTTTGCACGTAACTAACAACAGTAGCAGATGCACTTTTTCTACAGGAAATGCAAATATTATAGTTCATCTTGTACTTTATATCTGCGCCACAGCCCACGAGTGCTGTTTCTGCTTTTCAGATCAGTTTGTACATACTCATCTAGATTCACTTCCTGTTCTGTAAAAAAGGGCAGCCACAGCAATCATATGTAATAGCTATTCTTGTGGATGAGTACATCATATTGTTTTCACCTTGGCGTCTTGCCTTCGACACCTCTATGTGCAATATTTTGTTAACCTCAGGAGTAATGTTGTACGTTTTTCAGATTCTGTTCATGACAAACTTCATGTAAGACTTAAATGCACAGCACGAGGATCGTCAAACGATTTTGAATTGAAATCAAAGTAATATTTTAGCACTAAGTGACAAACTCCCCTGAGGCCTTCCTGTGAGTAGCAGGGGTTTTCAAGACACACTAGAAAGCCAATAAAAGGTGTTCCAGTAAAAAGGCAAATAGAGCTCTTTGTCACAAAGTCCTCCAAGTCTACCGTCTGTGCCAAAACGAGCCCGCCGGTGAAAGTAAAAGTGGAGAGAGGAAGCGTGGAGTGAAAGGAAAAGAGAAGTGGTCAAGAGGGCGAGGAGAGGGGGAGTTCAGGGAATTTTCTGCCTTTCCCTCGCAGAGTTTACCAATTCCTCTCCCCCTTCCTCCTCCCACATCTCCTCTCCCCCTGCTCCCTGCATTTTGCGTCACACCACTTGGGCTGGCGCAAGAGTGAAGTTGGAGGAAAAGAGGGCAGGAGGAGGAGGAGGAGGAGGAGGAGGAGAGTTGTGTAGCTGAGGAATGTGGCTGAGAGAGAGAACATGGCTATAAAAGGTTAGCACTTCCACTCTGTTGCTGTGATGTCACTACTCAAGTATTTCCTCCTTCCTTCTCATCCAGGCCTGATTTACTGACGCTGCTGTTTCTCCTAAATTTCTCTGGATATCTCCTCCTCTCTTTCCAGCTAAATAAGTATGTAACTATGTAGGTTAGAAGTAAGAGGGTTGTTTGTTTTAGTGCGTAGATGATTACGTGGAATAATCTGCATGACATGGGCCATGCATCGTGCCTACAATGTTTAATACGTAAGCCTCTCATACTGAAGTCATTTAAACTTCAAGGTTGCGTCCTCTCATTCAGTTAAGTGATTATACCCCCTATTTTCTACTGATCTTGGGGTCTGTATTGATGAAACAAAATGAGATATAGGCCTGTAATTTCTATTAGCTTTGAAAAGGGACATATTTGCAGGGTTTGTACGGGTCCTGGAAATCCTTGCACACACTTGAATTTTAAAGTGGTGTTTTCAAGGTTTGAAAAATGCTTGGATCTCGGCTAAAGTGCTTGAAACTGCTTGAAATCGTAACCGAATGACTTCCCGCAGAAATTGTCTCTATTGGCTCAGTTTTATAGGATGCTAAGTCTACCTACAGACAGATGACACACTTTAAAACATGACATTTATTTGTGTTTTCCTTTATTTTGTCATGCCTCTGTAGAATGCTGTCAAGAGACATAATTTTCGTTGCTTATAGCATAATAACATCAGATTTAATGCGATAAAGTGAAATATTCCTTTTAAGTATATACACAGACAGAAATATTAAAATCTACCAGAGATGTAAGTTGCCAGAAAAACTTGCTTGAAAGGTGCTTGAATTGGACTATTGAAAAGGTGTAGGAACCCTGCATTTGGACAAAGAATCTCTAAACTGCAGTCAGCGACATATAAACATTAACAAAAAGCTCAGGCTATGCTTATGGATAAGAGCCTGTATCAGTAAGTGAAATGGATGAATAATTTAAAAATAATCAGAAGAATAGTAATTTCTTTCAGATTCAGTTCAACTGAATGGAAAACAAAGGAAACTTTATACTTGAAAGTAACTTTCCCAAATCTTCACTTTACTCAGTTATACAGATGTAACTGTTCTGCACAGCCAGTGTTGTGTCCCATTTCTTCATTTGACGCCTTGACCCCTCCCTCCTCTGATTGCACGTGAACGTGAATCATAGCGGTGACTCAAGAAAACTTTACTCTGGGGATGTTAGTCATCAGCCCCACGCTAAGCATCATGGGAAAACATCTTGAACAGTAGAGGGCAGTAATGTGACATTGAAATGGAAGCAATCTGACCCTTCAGACTTCGTCGCTTGTCGTTAGTCATTGATTTTTCTGGTTTTGACGGTTTCTGATCATGACTCTGTCAATGCACTGTCGGTTAGCTTATCACTTTTTTTCAAATGCCCCTACAAACTGCACCAAACTCCTCCCAAAGAGAAGTTGTTTTTAGTGGGAGTATTGGTCAAAGTTTAAACATAAATTACGTATTCTGAAGGTGCATTAACCTCTCAAGTTTTTGTCTTTCCCAAGGAGGAGATAGCGCTTTCCAATGACCTAGTTAGTAAAGGAGAAGTTACATAACATACTCCGTCACTCTCTGGACTGGTTGACGAAGGTTTGGGGTTGAAAGATTACTCAACCATAATGCTTAATCTGCAGGTTATGACAGGGAAGGAGGGATTAAGAGGAAAACCAAGGCTGAAAACTGACTGTGCTTCAGTATGCACATAAAGGCACACACGGGAGCACATTTCAGAGGTAGGAATGTGACTGTGCGTGTTGTTTCTAGACAAGCTCTCCGATCTTGGTTGGCGATTGCCTCAGGTTGAAAAGTTCCAACAGAACTGGCCAGACGAGCCGCAAAGTTGAAAAACAGATTGCTGACAGAGACTCCTCCTTTTACCTGAACAAATTTACACTCTCCAACACCTTAAAACTATAGTTTGGCCTTATCACATCTCTTTTTTCTTGCACTTTTAATCCCACTTGTCCCTCCATTATGCTTCAAAAGGGTTAAGTAGTTATCTTCTTCTGAAAACTTTGCTCTACAGTAATTAGTCCCTCTAAAACAAACTCTCTTGTGTTCTTCGCAGATACAACGTGCATGAACGCGTCTTTTGTCCTCTTGGGACTGTTGCTTAAGTTTCTGTGGATAACATTATCTCACAGCCTCTTTCTCACCTTTAGACGACATACTATGTAATTGCTTTCATAGATCTCCACCCGGGTTTAAACTTATCTCTAAGGTGTGTGTGTGTGTGTGTGTCTGTTCGTGTTGTGTGCTCAGGATCAGGTGAGCAGCAGCTTTGTGGCTGATCATTAACAGAAGGTGGTGGTAATGTTAGGCCCTGTGTTAGGAAGGAGCTGCCGCAGTGGTTGGGGTCAGGGGGTTGAGGAGATATGAAACAAACATTAAGAAAATGTAGGTAATAATTAAATGAATACTTTGTATACTTTGCAGAGAGTCAAAAACAGCTATATCAAAGGCTTTTTAAATTCACATATTTTCACCATAAGTTTGACAAAAGTATAATGAATCTAACTGTATCTACAGTATTCTGTCAGATACGAGCCGCACAGTTTGGTGAACTTTAACCGGTCCGGTCTTATAAAACAGGCTGGGAAGTTAATATTTGTGAACGCACAAACACACACTGATCCCTTCTTTTTGTGTTTGCTGTTTACTCTTTGTGGTCATTGTCCATCTCCATAGCAACACATCCTGCCATTGGTCCAAAGGGGAACAAGGGTTTGAGACACAATGCACAGTAGGAACCGCAGCTGAGAAAGGCTACACAGATACAGCTTAACCACAATATTTATAATTTTTTTTATAGGCTAAGACCTTTAGCAATTTTTCTCTTTCTGCCAAATGTGGCTTTTAATAGGAGCAAGGTAAGATAAGGAGTTTACCAAGTGAGAAATTGTGTAAAAAGACCGGTTTTGAGAGAGAATGTCTGGTTACAGGACGTGTGTATATCTGTATTACTTTTAGGCCCACATGTACTATGATTAACACTGTGTACACAAACAACAGGCCTATGTGGAAGAAATTAAAATTGGTTACAGCAACACTAAGGGTGTAGTTTGGCTCCTTGGTTTAGACTTAAGAAAAAAACATGTATTTTTCTTGTTAAAGGGTAAGTCCACCAATTTTACACATTAAAGTATGTTTACAGGTCTTGGGGAGTACTGAAAAACAATACTAAAAAACCCTTTGTAGCCTCCAGTGATGTCACTTAGGGCCTGTTGCATTGTGGGTATTGTAGGCACCAGATTGGGAAAAGCTGTCCACTGGTTGAGCATTGCACTCACTGTTGGACTCATTATGGACTGTTTAAAGACCAACAGCAGAACCAAAGATGTTACCTTTTTTATTCCACACATTCTTCTTCCTTTTCATTACCCACAATGCAACTTAACCACTAAGTGACATCACTAAAGGGAATTTATTGGACTGCAGCTTCCTCTGGAGCCACATAAGGCTTTATACTACTTCACATATGCAGTAGTACTCCCCAAGACCTGTCAACACACTTTAATGTGTAAAACTGGTGGAGTTACACATTAGTACTCACAAGTACTCACATATTTCCTCTTCACATTGACACTTTTTAAACGCCTTGGGTTTTGTTTGGTTTTTTTAAATTCTTTATGATAGTCATAAGCAAAACAAGGTGGGGATAGAGTACAGAAACAAGGTGTCTTCTGAGGCAGTATAACATATAATAGGGTATGGGTGGATAGATATGGGGAAACCTGCTCAATACTTCGGTATTTATTGGAATCTCACTGCTAGATTTTCAGTTTCACTTAGGCTTGGCATGCACAGTATGCATGCTGTTATATATGTGCTTCACTTTTTGTTACATTACTTCCCTGTACAAAGTTTGTGCAAGCTATTGCACAAGTGCATTGTACCTATTAGGACTGGTGTACCGTTGGAATCAGCTAAAGTACATCAAAGACTCTTGTGGTATTTTAAGTTATAAAGTAATTGACCACCAAAATATGACAGAGAATATGGTTGCTGTTAAAGAACTAAACTAAACTAAACTAAAACTGTGGTCACAACTTTTATTTCCTTTTAACAGAGGAACTGCCAAATGTGTAAGAACCTAGCACAAAGCACCTTTGTTTAAAATCACATTACACTCCCTTAATATTGTGGAAAATCCCTCAGAATATTGTGTAAATTTGCTCATTTTTAGCTTTTCAGTTCATGCAAGTGTCAAATATCCACCATCACACAGGCCTGTGGTTGGGCCACCATATGTCCTCACCACACCAGAGTTTGTGTGGAGGTGGATTGAGACCAGTGACAATGTTGGAACCAGCCCAGATGAACCAGAACCAAAAATACAACCGTTTATTTGAGCTGAATCAAACAGCTGAAGTGTAAAACCAGATTTCCACAATGTGTGTGATGTTTCAGATTAAGAAAGAGTTATAGAGGTTACAAGGAAGCATCCACTCTGCAGTGTTGAAAATAAAGATTCCTAATGCCAATTTCTTCATCAGTCAGCCCCCACATGTTCCTTGGAAATCTGATTCCTGTGAGTCATATTTATCTCAACAACGGTGTACTATCAAGATCTGGCAAAGTTACTTTAAAATGTCTGATGCAAATCATATTGTGGCTCATTAGTCATTGTTTTATAGTGCCATAAACTGTGAGTATAATTCATATTAACAAGTGGCCATTGTTTGTGTCTGATACTGTGAGCTATCACTATAAAAAAATGTTTTTTCCAGATTGAAGCCTTGCAACACAGAATCCAGGACTTTTACTCTGTGACAGTTGGGGGTGTGGCTGTAGCCTCAGGTTGCTCAACACAAGATCGCACCAGAGTAAAAAGGGGAAATTGCAACAGGGTATTTTCTTGAACTTCTGCTTAACTTTTGAATGTGCCTTACACAATCCCATTTCCATAAAAGTGTCTAACATCTGGGCTCTGAACAAAGGCTGTGCAGCCCAGGAAGCAGAGGTGATCCATCAAACGGCATCTGCAAATTCCCAGTGAACAGAACATTGTGTGTATGTTAATGACAAAAATGGACTAATACAGAAATTTGATATGAAAGAAATTAAAGTTTCTTTCTAAAATATTAAAAATTAAATGTCGCCAGTGTTTTGGCACTGATTACAGCTGTGGGTCTTTGTTAATAGATCAGATTTATAAATCTAAATTTGAGGATTTCCCGCTGTCTTTCCCTTTGTTTTACTCAAGATCAGCGGGATTAGTTGGATTAGAAGCATCTTTTTAATGACTTCGATCAAGTCATCCCGGGTGCGTTGCCAGGTGGGCTATTTTAAACTCTGAACCACTTGTGAATTCCCGGTGGGGATGTTGTTTTTATGTCATCACAGATCACGACATTGCATGGTATACTTTCTTGGATGTAAGGTTGCTGTTAAACAGGTTTGTGGATCAGTGAGGACATTCAATGAGGTTCTGGTAGAAAAAGCAGAATTCTTCCGTCCTGCTATCAGAGTAACAAATTCTGCTTTTGGCTTCCTCCCTGACCGAAATCCATCTTGCGCAATGACCAAGTTTGACCGGAAAAAGACCAAGAGGTCTCATGGATTCCACAATGGTTTAGATTTCTCAATTGTTGGATCTGATTTCCACTATGTACCGTGGGATCTTATTTAAACATCCGTGTTTCTTTTAAAATGCCTGTACAGTGTTTATTTGTGTATTTGTAACCTTATTTGTCAAGATCCAAAGGTAATTTGGAGTATCGCTGCAAAGGGGAATGACTGTTTGTGTCCTGGGATTGAAAAGCTGAGTGATCGTGTGTATACGTGCCACCTTCCGTGAGATGATCTTAATGCTTTGGTCTGTACTGTATACACAACAAAGACACTGTATGACACAAAACACAGGAGGAGAGAGAAACAGAAGGACAGTGGCTCAGAGTTCGACAAACAACAGGCTATGCTGTTTATGTGTATGTAACCCGTAATAGACCAAATCACTGGTATTTTTATTTTTATCATTATTTTTCGCAGTAACACCTTTTTATGATTCCTTTTTATTGTGTTACCTTCTCATCATGTATGTTTTACATATATGTTTTTCCTCTCTTGTATGTTTTGATTGTTTTGTATAGGATTTTGTCATGTATGGTGTTTACTTATTTACTTACTATATAACTTAGCTTGACTTTGGTAGAAAACCAGCAGTTGATCTGCATTGTAAAGAAATGTGAAATTGGCAAACTTGTTTATTTTTGTTGTCATTTTCCGCCGTTACTGTAACATTTAAAGATTTATAGTAAAACAAGGTGGTTCACCTGTTGGATTTGATGTTTCTGTTGTGCTTATTTTATGCACTTTGTTGCTTTGCTAATGTATTTGATATCTTCCCAAGAGCGAAATCTCACACTAACTCCTAGTTTGGGGTAAACTCAAGCCATCCTTTTCTTTTGTCTCTGGCCCAGGTACAGGTAAATTCAGTCTCTAATCTAACGTTAGTGAAAGTCTCGTTATTAACGAGATATGAAAGCATCAAACTTGCATGCATTTTAGATGATCGGGATGTATGCACTTGAAATAACTTGAAAAAAGAAAATGATATTGTATGTAAGCTTGTGCATGAAACAGGGGTTTTCTACCTGGAAGTCATTGTAAACAATAAACATTGTGATTCAGCACAATTTGCAAAAATGTTCTGAACTCTCTCCCGCTGACATACAATATGTTGTCCTAAATTTGTGTTTGATGATTTTATACTTACTAAAATAATTGATCTTCAGCCAATAATTGACAAGTGGCTGACACAGATTCCTCGAGAGATTGAAAATGATTCCCTTTCTTGAAACCAGTTACTGTTTACAACATAGAGCCAGTATTGTTGACAATATCAACACATCAATTATATCATGTGTTAGTGTTAATAACATCCCACATTCAAGGTAAAGTATACCTCTTACTATATCCTTTTTCTTAACCTTAATTTTACCTAAAATCTCTTAAAGGCACTGTGGGTGAGGGTGTTACTAAATTGTATATTCTGTAAGTTATGTAAGTGACCTATATCTTTCTATATCTTTTATTCAGAGGGCATCTTGTGTGAGCATCTACTTGTCACTGAATAACAAATGAGTCAAAAAGAAGAAGTGAGTACATTCATTTCTTTATTCAGAAATGTATTTTGTCCCTTTCAGGCAATTAAAAATATAGGATTCTCTTTTTTTACTGCACTTTCTCACATTGGTATTTCACAGAACTTGAAATATTTCACCATAAATAACGTACAAAATACATTTTTTTTCTTTAAACACAAATAAATATCATAATAAATATATTAGTTTAAGTTAAACAAACACAAGGCAACCGATAACCGAAAGGAATACTGCGGTGTTAAAGTCCCTGAACCAGGTTGTCAAACAAATGGGGGACAATGAAAGATGGGGTGCAATTCTACAAAATGGCAAAGATAACAGAATGTTTTACAGAAGCAAATCTTACATTATGTGTCAGACATTCACTTTTTCTATCAGCACACTTTGATCTTTCAGCATTCTGCAACTCACACATGCTTTTGCACCCCAGGTCTCAGAAAAATGACACATTCACCCACACACGCATATGTACAGACTCAAACACACAAACACACACACGCACACACACACACACACAAAGCAGAGTGAAGTATGAAGCTTTGGTTGAATGCTACTGGGAGAGTTGACAGTTTCTCCCATTTGAATTAGCTGTAAAGTGCATATCACAGATAAAATGGCATCAATGACACATGTCAGGTCTCACTGATTAAGGCTACTGAATCAAACATACTGTTCATGGCACCAGAGTACATAGCCTATGAGGCAAGGAGAATCATTAAGGCACAGCATTTAATGATTATCACTAAAGATAAGCCGTTTTGATCACTACAGATTTACGGTAAGAACAAACCAGGCTATTTACTGGTACTGTCAAAACCTGCAGAAGAGTTAATTTTTATGGAAGACCACATACAAAGGTCTAATAGGCTACACAATATTTAAAGTATAAAAATAGAGGGTATTAAAATCATCTCAGCATGTGTAGTTTATCCAAGACGAGTTCCATTTTTTACAAACATAAATTAAGAACTTTAAGTGTTATTGTGTCAAAGGTTGACTTGTCCTGATCAGTTCTGGTTCTGGAGAAAGTTCAGATAAACAGACACAGGGTGTCAGTTCTTTTCTGTTCTTTCCCGCCGTTTAGTCGGACAGGGACAGGCGTTCAAACACGGTGAGCCTCTTGGTGGCTGACCCATCGAACGTTGGAGACTCGGTTCCACTGGAGCCGCCGCTGCTGCTGCTGTAGCTGTCCTCCAGGGAGTCCTCGGAGGAGAAGCGCTGGAGTCCAGCAGGCTTCATGAATCCCCCAGGACCAGGAAACAGCTTGCCGTCCTGGTGGTGCCCATCCTCCACGTTGGCAAAGGCTCTGCTGTTGTTGCTGTTAAAGTTATTTCCATGGCCACACACACAGCGTGAGGCCTTTGGCTCCAGGATGAGAGGAATGTTGTGGATGTCTCCGGTACTGGCACGGGTCTGATGGTTGCCAAACTGGAATGCGGCTGCCTCCCGCGGCAGGGAGTCAAACACTGGGGAGAGGAGATCAGCAGGTGGTGGAGAAACAGAGGGAGCTCGGCTGAACCCCATGTTAGGATCATTGAATGATGAAGGGAATGATGGAGGAGGTGAGCTGCGGGAGGAGCCCAGGAACCCAGCGAAGCTGACACTCTGGCGGAGCTGGTGGCGAGCTGCTGTGGGAGGTTGCTGTTGATTCTGGAATTTACCAGATGGTAACGGACCACCGCTGGCTTTATCCTCATGGATGAAGTGGCAGCGAGAGCCGTAAGGGCAGTAGCCGAAGTTGTAGAAGGTTCTGCAGGGCTCCGTCTTGTACTTGGGGTGGCGGTACAGTCCCCTCAGCTCTGCCTCGCCATGGGCAAACTGGCATTTACTGCCATACTTACAGCTGCCGGTCTCTTGGAAGCCACGACACAGCTCAGTCTTGTAACGATTAGGGGACACCATCGGTTGGACCTGGGGTGGGAGGTTAGATGAGGGAGGGAAGCCAGGCGGTGGAGCCACAGTGGTGGCAGGGCCTGAGGTGAAAGCCTCCAGGTTCTTCAGCTGTGCGAAGGAGCTGAGCAGGCTGCTGCTGGACTCGGTCAGACTCATGGAGCGGTCGGGCCTGAAGGGCAGCTGTTTGGGTTTGGAGACAGGGCCCTGGCCCCAGATATTGGATGGCCAAAAAGGGCTGCCATTGTCGTCAACATGCTCGGTGCTCATGCTGTGGCCTGAGGAGGCAGGAGGGGAGGGGGGAGAGAAGAAGGAAGTTGACCGGTTGAGGCGACTCTGCCCTGGGACTTTGAGTTGAGACTGTTGCGAGAGCAAGACTTCATCCAGGGCCAGGTTCATGAAGTTCTGTGACAGATGATTGACATAGTTAACATACAGACACTCATACCACTCATATACTGTGTGAATATTCATCATCGCATTCCCCTTTATGCCTACTTTCCACAACAAATCTATTTCAATTTTAACTCTTTTATTCAGCTACAGAAAACTTATTCAAGAGCTAGTTCATATTTAAAGAAAGAAATTACAAAAAAATACCAAAGGCACTTATTAATAAGGCAATTATAAAAAGTAAAATCAAGTCACCAAAGAAACGGTGCAGTACTAGAAGTTACATAACCATTATCCTTATCTGCCATTTCTATGAAATCACAAAATACAGATTACATATAGATAATTGCATTTTTTGACTCGTATCCTGTCCCTCGTGAATATTCTGCGAGTGGAGGATTGGAATTCAAGAAACAAACAACCGAGCGCCGACTGTCTCCCTTATCTCATTATCTCTTTAGAATGGAGAACTCCTCTGTGACTACGCTCAGTTCAAAAGGAAGCCACTGTCAGATCAGTGAGTCCCAGAGGAATAAAATGAGCAGGAAAAAACAAACACAGCCACAGACCCAACCCTCTCCAACTTTATGAAGGCTTTTTTTTCCAAAACAAAATGAAAAAAAAAAATCCACAAAACTTTGACTCACCTTTGTGAGGATGTCGTCAAGCATTTCGGACATGCTGTACCAATTTGGCCAAGAGAGAAGAAGAAGATTCAAGCTCTGATCCACGGGTTGGCTGTTTGATACCTGTGTCCAGACTTAAGTTAACTGTCTCTGCAGTCTTCAGCCTTTTTATAGCCGCCTCTGAAAACCCCTCCCAGGACTTGGCTGGGGAGGAGTTTCCACTCGCTATGTTCCCGGATGACCCCTCCCTCCCTCCACCTCAGGTTTCAGTGAGCTCAGAGGAGGGCTGGTAGTTAAACAACAACAAGAGAAAAAAAAGAAAAAAAGGAAAAAGAAAGAAAACTGTGTATTTTTAGCCAGCTGTGTGAAATGCTTCAGTTTCGTGGGCATGTGAAAGCAAAGTGGCTTATTTACACAGCACTCATGCACTCTCTTCATAGTAGTGTACACTTGTTTTTCTTGTGTTTTTTTCGTTCATTCCTGTGAATACTGAATACTGAGACGTTTTCTGCAGGAAATGATCCCAGCTCTGTGAAATATTTCAGGATCTGAGGCGAAGACGTGTTGACTGATGCTTTTCATCCCACACGAACAAGTACAACACGGCTTTTCTGTAGCAACCACACACACAGGAACATAATCATATATTTACAGTACATACATTCCTATGAGTAATGGGTTTTCAGGAAGTATTCAATCATCTTGCCTCAGATCACACCCTGTCACGTGATCTGAGTGTTTTTACCTACAGACAGATGTATGCATTTACCAGAATACATACATCTACATTTCCCCATTTTTCCCTTGGTTTCTGTTGTACAACAAAGGTCTAATATTCCACCAGAGCGCCGAAAGAGTCGAGCAGTTACCCGAACACAGCCAATAGAAGTATTGATCAGTACAAGGCAGAAACCTTTGGGCTGAAAACAAGATAGAAGTGAGTAAAAATAAACACCAGGGCCGAGTAATCTAAATAAACCTGAACACTGGACTCTGATACCTCTGTGCTCAACACTTCTGTTCTTTTAGCTTCGCTCTTGTGACTATAATTTTATCATTTATATGAATCATTATCACCAAGCACATTTATTAAAGATGCTTTCATGGGAGATTCACATCCTTGTCCTACTTTTAACTGCATGGCCCACAATGGAAATGTCAAATAAAAATAAACTTCACAAACCAATCTGAACATGTTATTAGCAGCAGATTAATGTTAGTGGCTGATGTGGCTGATGAAGTTTTTAAAAAAAAAAAATGTTTTAATGCTGGTTTCTATGGTGAGGGTTGCAGTTATGTTTTTTGTTTTCCTTTCCCCCCACACTAGAATGTATTACAGTAACATGGTGTGTGTGTGTGTGTGTGTGTTATGTGAGCGTATAACTGCAGACACAATCACTAAGAGTTATTTCCGAGAGTCCCACATTACAAGGGCTGTTTTCACACAGTGTCATCTGACTTTCAAGGCTGTAAAAAAACATGTCACACACTCTTTTCTTGTCCCCTTTAAAACACACTTTAAATCAGTTATGCAGCTCGTAATACTGTAGCTTTATTATCTGATGGTTAATTAATGACATCACAAGCACGACGGACACAGAATGATAAGATGTTAAATGCGATTTAGCATCGAGATATGTGGGAAATGGCGCGCAGATGAAGTCACGTGACCCAATGAAACTCCAATAAGTGACCACTGAATCCAAATCTACAGAGCTTTCATTTTGTTTTCTACAAGGCTGTTGTGCTGATATCAGCTAATCAGGAGACTTCACAATTCTCTGCTGCTGCATGAATCACCCACTCCCATGAGTCATATTCAATCCTGGCAATGACGGTGCACATGTTCTATTAAGTGTTGCGCAAGTCCAGAAAAATCAGGGCAATATTGATTGCTTAGTGGCAACGCGTGAGATTGGTAAACAGAAGGGTGCCAGCAGACTGCTGTCTGCTCAACCTGAGGCCAAAACGCCAAGTATACAAAGCTTCTCCAACTGTTCAAGACGGCACACAGAAGTACTGAGGAGTGAGCTCATTTATAGTTAATTTCAAGTTAAACAAAATGTTATTTGTCTTATTAAAATGTATTAAGTACGTACTTTATTAGTAAGGGCACTGATGTATAAGATCTTATTTGACATCTATTTCTATGAAGTTAATGACTTAGTTAAGGTTAACGTTCCTAAATGTCCAAAGTAGAAGTAGAGGTCATCTGTTTAAATCTTTTTGTATTTCAAAAGATTTCAAAACATCTCTACTGGATTAAATGAATAAAAGTCTAACAAGTCATTTTTACACACATGAAGCAGTAGGATTTTAAAATCAAGCACAATGAATATTTCAAACGTGAACTGAACTTCCCACTTCTGCTTCAAGAAACGTTAAACCATAGTTTCACTTCAGCTTACCGCCACGACACGTCCCAGTTCTCACTGTACTTTCTTAAGTGTATCCCCACAGCATAACTCTCTGTACACGTGAACCCATGTCATCAGTTACATCAGAGTTTTCTCTATATTAGTGATCTCGGTGTTGAAAAAAGTATTATTCTCTTTTTTTATTATTTGATTTGTTTGAGTTTTTTGAATTTCTGGGATAAATCAATACATCAATTTTATTTTAAAGTGCAGAATCGCCCTGCAGAAAACTTTACAATAGGCTAAAACATACAGCAGCAGACAAATTATATGGCAAAAATTAAAATGAAACAATTACATTAAAGGTGCACTATGTAGTTTTGGGGAGGACGATTTAATCAGAAGAGAAGGATCTTCACTAGCCTACACAAACTAAATAGACAAACTCTTAAAGGACAACAAAATTTCATACTGTTCTACTTTGTTTATATGTGGCGGACCCTGCCACCTTTTCAGCTTCAAACAGTGTCCTGGGGACCTTATTTTCCTCTGAGCACAGCTTTTTCATTCAGTGATAGAAAAAACAAATATTTCTGAGTTTGTATAATTACCTCATTAGTATCATAAATATTAAAATTCTGAGTTTGAATTTCTTCTCCAAAACTCCACAGTGCCCCTTTAAAAACATCAACGTCAAAGAAGAGGTTTGAACATAATAAATAAAAACATTAAAACATCCACATGTTCAAAAAGGTGAAAAGATTTCTGAAACTGAACGTGCTTGTTTGACGTGTAATCGAAGGGGATACAATTCTGCATTCATTCTTTAAATTAAGGGGACGGGGATGCTTGATTGTGAAAATAAAAAGCCTCCAGTGTGAATTAAATCTAACCCACAGGCCTCTTATGCAGATGGACAGACCGACAGGCTGACCGAAGCCGAGCAGACCTCTCATGTTCAGCTATTAATAACTGCAGCTATAAATAACTTACCTAATTATAAACCTGACAGCATTAGATGGGAAAATCTACAGGGTGTGGAATAATTCCCCCCCCCGCTCCCCGTCTTTCTTATTTAACCTCTCCCCTCGCCAGACTTCCCGAATGCAATGCCAGTAAATAGGCTTAGAGGTAAGGAGGGCAGAAAATGGGTGCAGTGACATGTGTGTTGGTAGTGTGTTTTTGTCTGTGTTGTGGTTACCTTGCTCTACTTGTTTCTGTTCTGCTCTTGCCTCAGTTGCATGGAAAGTCACTCTAACAGGGAGGGGCAGACACACATACATGCTCACACAACGCAAGCTTAACAGAGCATTCCTGCTGACGCTGCCTTCCAGGTTGTTGTTGTTTTTCTTTTTTTTTCTTTGGTGACTAAGCGAGTGAGTGCTCAATGCCAAGTTTTCCACTGGGGTTTTCAGGCATACCAGCGTACATGTAGTTTCTAACATGTCAGGGCATGGTTTAATACAGTGCTGCATCAGTGATGTTTTAAAAGCGAGTGGAAGGATGGTAGGACTGTGGGAAAATCTGTAATATGAGAAATGGAGGGGATAGGTTGCAAGAATAAAGCAAGGAGAAAAAAAAATCACAGAATAATCTGGTGTTGACCTTTGACCTTTTGGATATAAAATGTCACCATTTAATCCTAATTACACATTTGTGTAAGATTGTCATAATTACTATACAAATTGTTGAGTTCTGGCTAAAGATGTGTTTCGTGTGGTCACAGTGACCTTGACCTTAGACGTTTGCCCGCCAAATCCTAATCAGTTCATCCTTGAGTCCAAGTGGGTATATGTGCCAAATCTGAAGAGATTCCCTCAACACTTTCTTGAGATATCATGCCCACAAGAACATATGTACATATAGACAACACGAACATATGTTGCCACGGCTATCGCTGGCACAAAGGCATAAAAATGTCAGGTGATGTAGTATGAAGAACAAAAAGCCCACATTTGGGTGGGATCGGGGCGGATGGATGGGTCAAGCAAACACCGGACTTTCACCCAGGAGACTGATGTTTATGTCCTGTGTGAAACTGAAAGTTAACATTGACATGTACGAACTTATTTATGTATTTAACTTGTTGTCATCACGGACATAACACCATATCATCAAGAAACTGGGTTGACCTAGTACAGGGAGACCAAGTTCTCTCACATCACGTTCATCAGACAATAATGTTGTTATTCCAAAGCAAAAAAACACATTGACTCATTTGTTCTGCTTTGCTGTCTGTCAATATGAATGATCTAATTGAAAAAAACATAAAAATATACAAAAAAAAAAAAAAAGTTGTAAAAGCTGAATGAAAGCTATAAATGGTATACATTAACATGCACAGTATTTACTATAACTGTAAAACAGAAGAAGAAGTTAGCACAGGTCATAATAAAACATACCCCACATCCCTATAGTGTGCTTGCGTGGCGTCTTGTGTGCTGTGACTGTGTAGTGTCACTAAGCTGTATAGATGGATCATTAACTAAAATAGGCCTGTGTTTACCCTTATCAACCATGTAGCGTCTGCTTTACATATAACTCAGTCAGGAGAAAGTCAATACAATTTCTCCTCCGTTACTTTTACACAACTTCGGCCTCTTAATTGTTGAATTTAACTATCGTCAAATTGCCTAAACAGTAGATAAAACAAAAATATCCAAGTAAACGTATTTTTTGACAATAACTGAATTCTAATGTTGTTAGGCAGGCTCAACTGTGCGTTGGTGCTACGGTTTAATACAAATGAATAGTTTCACTTCCCACAACTGAACTTTTTGCTTTTATAATGACACTGAAACGATATCATATGATCAATCTTCATCCTTCAAGGATTCTCTTTCTAAAGAGACACTTGCTATTCCACCCTAAGAGGAGGGAAACTGAGGGGAATTTTAAGGAGTCTGACTCATCCTGGATGGCTACAAACTGCCAAGTCACCATCGGCTCATGATGACTGTTCGACATACAAGACGCCGAGGTTTCCTTTATGCTGAAACAAAATTGATGCTTATGACGATGACGATTGAAATGAATTTGCGTGTTCTTTTTATTTTATTTGTGGCGGCTTCAGAACACACAACATCCACTCTTTTCTCTTTAGTTTCTTTTTTAATGCCATTTATCCCTCTAACTCTGGCCCAGTTTCACTTTAAGCCCCTGACAGATACAGTTTGACCAGCCTGTGCCTCTAATAAGTGATACTTTGCAAATATTTAACCCTCCACAACATCGCTATGGTGACACGCCAAACAGTGCACACACAAGCGGGCACAGGTTCAACTGTTACTTAGCGACAGCCGCTGAGCAGGTTTGCAGAGCTAACATGGCTGCCACAGAAATGTGATGAGGCCGGAGCTGCTCGTGTGTCTGAATTTATCAGGTGATTCATCAGGATAGAGAGATGGATGGAAGGATGACTGGGGATAAAAAAGGAGGGATGGGAGCATGAGGTGGAGAGAAAGTGAGTCAGTGGTTCAAGTTGGTCGGTGTTGACTTTATGGCTGGGGAAAGTACCTGCCTCTCCAGACTTATGTATATTTGGAGAGGCTGGTACACAGTGTCACCATCTTTATCTTATATATGTCATGTAGCTGATAAGGTCGTTTCTGTGTAGGTTAATTTGATAATAGGGACTGTGGACTTTGGCAAATCATGCGCTGCGAACGTGCAAACACATACGTTACTATGAGGCTCATATGACTTCACTAGCCCTTACTGAAAGGAACAAACAACTCTGAGAGGAGAGAGAATTTCTCAAAATCACAGTGTAAACAGAGTTGCTGTTTCAAGCAGCAGAGGTGTTGCAGTGAAACTGAATCTTGTATCACTTAACAATATTATATTTTAAGTGTATGTTGGATCGACACTTAAAAAAAAGTGTTAGCCTCCCTAAATTTCCAAATTGTTTTGGTGATACTCTTGAGCAACTTGACTGTATTAAAAATAAGACATTGCCTCAATGATCAAAATATATATACTGTATATATTGTAAATGAGCTAGAGTTAGAATAGTTATAGTAAAAGATAGTAGTAGTAAAATAGTAAAAGATGTGTGTTTTTTGACCTGGCTTTTGTCTTGTGCAAGAAAGAGATTATTCTGCACCTTTCCAAAAGCTCTGTAGATGTATTATTTATTTATTTTAAATGTGTCTACACTATATAAAAATGTTATTAATATCACCTTTAATGCTGTTTTGTTTTTTATGAGGTAAAAATGCCCTTTAATATGCATAGGATCCCTAATTATTAATTATTTCTCATACACTGAGTAAAGCAGGCGGAGTGGCTCTTTGTGCAGGAAGTCAGTCAGTAAGGGGAACTTGTGATCTTAGTACCATTTTCCATCTTAACAGAAACAAAACAATAACATGTATTGTGTGTATTTTGGACTTTTACTGTTATCTCTCATTTCTTACGTTATTATTAGTTTTATTTTTAGTTTCCTTATTTAAACTGTTTTAACATTTAACTTTTATATGTAACTCTTGCTCTTGCTCATCACTTGATGTTGCATTTGATGTATGATTGAGTGATTGATTTTTAAAAAACACCCTACAACAGTATAAATCAACATATTTTGTGAAAACAACCATGCATAGATAGTAGGCCTGCTCGCACATCCACTAATAAATAAATGGTAGTTACTTTATAGAACAAACCAGTAAAACTTTAGAGTTACCCTCTTTTCACTGCGGTACGTATGTTATAGCAGGGTGTTGGACACTTTGAGAAATCCCCACTTGTTGTAACAGCTGCCTGTCTCTCTGTTTACATCAGTCCATACACACTGAGTAAATTACGAGTGCCATTGCCAGTAATCTGGCAGGTCAGGATACATGATGACTGTTGAGAATTTTTTTGTGTATGTGTCAGCGTATAGGAGCAACAGGGAAACACGAAACAGTCATTTGGCAATCGTCGCCTGGTGTTTTTTTTTCTCAAGAGGTGTACCGACCCCTATTTCCACAGACCAGTTATCTAACCAACCTGTTTCCTGGTCTCTTCTGCTGTGCGCTTTTATTACAATGCTTTTTCTGTTATGTTCTACCCTTATTTTGTTTATCATCAATAACTGTGAGGTGAAGAAGGTTATTTAAAGCAGCAATGGCATGATTAATTGAGTAAATCGATGACACTATAGATAAGAAAGATAATGGATTCTAATTTAGTTTTCTTCCCTCAGGTTGTGTATGTTTCCTCCTATATTCCTGTCACTCATTCTGTTTCTGTTCCTTGACCTCATTTTTCATGATTTCACTGAGAAAAGCCAGAGGTGTGATTACAGGAATGATTACTGCGGGCAGAGGTGTCAGTGCCAGCTTCATTTCACTCTAGCTGATGTGGATATTAGTAGCATATGATAAACTGTATTCATTTTCTTTTTACTGCTCATTTTGAAAACTAAGTTTCAAAAGTAGAGTTCATTAAGTTCATTTATAAAACTAGTCTGAGATTATCGTCCAGAAGGAGAACAAAGGCACCAGGAATTAACACAATAACAGAGTGAGAGAATAAAAAGCACATTATTAAACCATGAACTTCTATATGAATTAAATATTACAGAGTTATTGGGTTTTTTTAAACCTTAAAAAGATGACATTGAATTGACGGGCATGAGATCTAATTGAGGCACTGAGGTCACCTTCAGTTTTTAGCATAGTCTTCTGAGGACGTCTCTTGTGAGGATGTCAGATTGTGAACTGAGGGAGTAGCACAAAGGTGTAGCCTGTGGCGCGGATCAGTATGACGCTGGACTGGTTCGACTTGTTTCTGCAGGCTTTTTTCTTAAGGCGGGATGCAGCTTAACACTTAAAAGTGATCAGTATGCAAAACACCTACAGACTGACAAGAGAGATGTCCTTGGCAGGCGTAAAACATGAAAAGATGTACAGAATGTACAGATGTTATGTGAGTATGTGAAGCACTACAGGTTCCAGAAAGTGTTTATGTCTAAACACACAGATTTCATTAAGCCCAGTAATAATGAGGAAACGGCCGTCCTGCTTCCTCTGTCAGTACAGAAGTGTGGTTTTGGAGGACTTTCTGCTGTGGGCCAAACTCTGTCATAAGACAGATGTTCAAATAAAAATAGTAATAATTCAAATTCAACTTCTTATTGTGACAGCTGATACTGCAGTTTAAGATAGTAACTTAATATTCGTGCTTCCCAGCATGAAACTTTAAACGTTGTTTATCAGCCTTTCGGCCTCAGGGGAGTCAGAAGTGGTGGATTTCTTGTAACTGAGTGAAATCTGGAATGTGTGTGTGTGTGTGTACATATGTGTGTGTTTCTATTCTGAAGGGGTGTTTTCTCTGTAGAGTTATACATTTCTCATCCACATCCCAAACAAATTTCCCAGCGGGAAGTTTTTCCCCCTCGGGAACAAACAGGCACGTAACACATCAGCTTTATGCCACAACCCTTCACACTGACCCAAAGATTTGGATTTGATCCTCTGATCTGATGACAATGATATCAGCACTATAATCACTGTTTGGTCAGTCATTAAAAACTGCAGCAGAAAGTTGAAATCAGCTAATTCAGCTTTACAGGTTCAGTCATGTGGATGCAGCTGCCATTTAGCAATGAGTCCTGGAGGTCCTGGCTTTACCTGTCAAGTTGGAGAAGAAAAGGGAGGGATGGTTGATGAGAATCAACGTCTTGTGCAAGAGAAAATGATCTGGGTGTTGCAAGATGGAGCCTCTTGAGAAGTTTTGCAACAACTGTCACACAATTAAAAATGGTACGTGCCTGTCTTTGGACACCATGTACTATTTGGTGTACGAGTGCTATTACGTCAACACTCTGCTGGTAGTCCGGCTAGCTGCTCGGCTAACAGCAGCTACAGTCTAGGATAAGTAGAATACAGTTAGCAGCAGTTAGCTATTACCCAGGTGATATGCTGCTCCTATTTGTTTGGATGAATTCAAGCTGGCCAATTCTTACGTATTGCACCTTTAAAAGTCACGTAATAGTCTTAAATTTGAGGTCTTAATTGCCACAAACATTTGATCTACTTTCACGTATTAATTTTTTAAATGTAATTTTGTCAAAACGAGTCGAGCTCAGGCTTTCTGATCTTCTTAATCTCAAAACCTACCACTGTCACCTACCTGTTGGCAAAATGTAGCTGAAAGTAACTCACTCTAATAACAATATTCCACATAAAACCTACCTCTGCACCGGACCACATATATACTAAACACACCTTCATACTTATACAGTCAGTATAATTCTGAACTACACTTTGAAACTGAAGTCTGTAATGCTAAGCTACAAGGTAAACAGTAATGCTATGAGCTTTCTCGCTCCATTGGAATTACAACTTAGCTGTTTCCATCCCTCCAAGTGCAAACATGTACATAAAACATAATAATAGTAATAAAAAAGTCTGCCTTTCTCTGGGTAAATATGTTTCAAACACTGAGCTAAAACCTCAGCGTGTGTTGGCACAGCAAATGCTTTATCAGCAAGTTGCTGACCTACCCCTCTGTGTGTGCGTGCTTGTGTGTGTGTGTGTGTGTGTGTGTGTGTGTGTGTGTGTGTGTGTGTGTGTGTGTGTGCTACAGACTCTCTCCTCAGTTCAAGGTCACTGTTGTGTGTTGTCCGGAGATATCCACGTTCGCTGCTACGTTATGACTCACTTGTGTGTGGAGGTGTTTTCCCGCTGTGCAGATCTACTGTGATTCCACCACAAATAAAACGCGGCTACCGTCCAGCTTTCATCCTGCGTCCGCTGAACACCACGTTAAGCTGTGAGAACCCAGCAGATGTTTTGGGGTTTTATTTTTAGGGCTATTTAATCATGGTGTTCCTTTGCCAACGCTGGAAAGACATGGCTGACAACACCCAAAAAACTGAATCTCATCCACCAGGGGAAAAAAAAAAAGTACAAACAGAATTGTAGAGACTATCTGACACAGAGTAAGCAGAACTGACTTCATAAAGGCATAGAAGGACCAAAAGTACCGGGAAGAAGTACTATTGATTACAACTGAATGGAATATTGCTTATTGCTACAGCAGGCTGCCTGTTTTTGAGTCCAGAAACAGAAATGGATAGTGTCTGCAGTAGTTGTACACCAGGAAGAACATTAGATTCTCCTAGTTCCAGGAAATCATTGACTTACAGCCTACTGGGGGAGTTTTCAAAACCCCAACCTTTAATCTCTCTTATCACAAACTCTACAATATTGAGCAACACTGATGTTATATGTATATATACAGACTAGAACAGCACAGATTGAACACAGCTGTGACTCTAACTTTTCTTTCACCGTCTAACTCGCTCTACGCCTCATCTGTTTCCTTTCTTTGTCCTCCAGCATGTGTTTCACCTCCCGCTGAGACTCTTAATAGATTTCTGCTGAAGTTCTGCTATTTCTCAAAACTTTGGTTTTTCCCCTCTCCTCCTCCTCCATTTCCCTTCCCAGTTTTCCAGAGCACCACCGTACCGCTCTTCCTTTTCACGCGGAAACGGAGCCAGTATGAAGAGAGGCAGAAGAATGAGGGGGGAGGGATAGACGGGAAGCCGCAGTCTGAAAATTAAACAAAATGAAACAAAATGTTCTGCACTGCTGGCTGAAGCAACTGCCAGGAAATGAGGCGAAACTACCCCATAACGTTTATAAACTACCCTCAAATTAGATGATAGGTGAAATACATCCCTAAAAACAAAAAAGAAAATTGGAATTATACATCAACAGTGCCATAATTGTCACATTACAGTGGGAGGTTGGATTGTTATGAAATTGCCCCAGGAATGCTTAAATTTGATTCTGTATCAGCCATAAAAACCTCCCTGTAATAAAGATTCTTGTTGCCTGTGAGGAAGAAAAAAACACACAATACACAGAAGAAGGAAGTAGAGAGAGAAGAGGGGGACAAAAAGATTAATAATTTGAAATGTTTTCTGACAGATTCCAGTAAAACTGTAGTGTTACGGCTCACACAGACCGCAGGTGGGCCACTCCAAAACTGAGTTCTGGTAATCTGTGAGCTTATCCAGACCCTTGCACACCAAAATAAATGTTGACAATATGTTTCTGCAAACCACAGATATGCTGAAACTTTACATTTCTTTTTGTCACAACTTTATGTTCCTTATGTTCAGTTTTCACTTTTATGTTGTTACAATGCTGTGCTTACGGTCTGGTTAGGTTTAGGCACAAAATCCACTTGGTTACCGTGAGGAAAAGGTCATAAAATGGCTTACAGTACCTGGTTAGCAGCCACAAACATGGTAGGAAATTGTCCAGGCGTCTCGTCAAAAATATCCAGTTTTGTCTCCACTAACACAGCTGCAAAATGTCTTTTTTTCAAAAATATCCACTCTCTTAGTGCTAACAAATGTCCTGAACAGTGGTCTCTGGCTTGGCAGCTGTCTCGCCCAGACACACCTCCACCTCCTGACGTGAAAGTCAGCTCATGTACTTGTATAGTGAATGTGAAATGACACCTTATGTAGAAATGTTGAATTTGAACATATCTAAGGTTGGCAGAAAAGTTAAATGCCAACATTTCACTCTCGAGACTGGGCTGTACATACAATAGTTCAACTCATTATTCCCCCTCCTCCAATGTACTTGAAGGACAAATGCATCCACATACAAACTATATTGATCATTGAAAGATTGACTAACTTTCTTCTTTGTTTTTGAGTTTTCTGATAAAAATATTTAAAAAATGGAACATGTGATGAAACACTTCTCAGAAATCCAGTCTCTCCTTCCCGCCCGTGAGACAAGCTTACTCAACTTCTAGTAAAATCTCATAGAATATATGACTGTCATAAAGCAATCTTTATGTTACATCTTTTTTACTCTACACACTGTAATGCACCGACTTCCCCTTTTTTCTCCTTTTGTACATCATGCATTCTTATGCATTCATTACATTCGGTTTACCTCTATCTTCCTGTCAGTGCATATGCTTTAGCACCATGTTAATAAATGATAATTAATAAACCATCTAATGCTCTTGGTATTTCAGGGCATTTCACCAACATATATCAACCTTTTCATTTTTTCAGGGCCAAAGAAAAATATGGCCCTTGTTGTAGACTTATATGGTGAACTTTAAGACAGCACCGATTAAGATGCACAGATTGAAGACTCTGGTCCAAGGCACCTTTAAGAGCAAAGATAAGGCTTTAGGACACTGTCCCGCAGCCTCAAGTTAGATAAGGACTTTATTGAATTTCACGGTAAAGGTTCAATAAAAATAAAAAGTGAGATTAATGTTGGACCAGGAGAGTGTCAGCAGAAATCAAAGCACGATGACAGAGATTTTATTCAGTGTATGTTCTGTTCGATTCCAAGAGTATTTCAATGGGATTTTTTGTGATGTTTTTTCACTAACAGTTGTCTGAATATTTGGAGTTTAACGATCATCGCTTACGTCATTACACAGACCGCCTCTTTGATGTTATGCCACTATCTTCTCTTATCCCCCAGGCCTGCTTGACAGCATGCCAGACCCAGCTGATAACGCCTCCATGTCTCTCACCCTTATTTGCAGGTATCGGCCCTACCTTTCTAAGTATTCTGTCCTACACTCTCTGTGTAACTCTGTCTCCTTCCCTCCTGACTGTTTCTTTAAAAGGAAAAGTATGTTCCTGGCTGCACTGCAGGAACAACGCTCACACAGTAACAGGGAGAGATCAGAATGAGGGAAGAGGGGAGTTTCACAGATGTGTCTTGGCTACAAGTGTTATGATACGCAAACACCGACTGGGACAGAGTGTTTGGACTTTTGAGCCCTCAAGTTTTGCGTTATTTTATTCCTCTTTTACTCTCTAAATTGTGTCGATTGACCTACATTTTGCTGTCTTGATAGCCACCAGTTTACAATAAGACCCTGTTGGGTTGTTCAGTGGAGAATATGTGACAGATGACCTAGATTTGTGTAACAGAAAGGTGTAACAATCAAGACATAATAAAGATGAACTACTTGATCAGTTTATATATTTATAAGACGGGATTTGACATCAACCGGCCAATTAAATTTATGACAAGTGAGAGTCCAGATGAGTTTATGATAAGGAGGCAGACTTGGCTGTGACCTCAGATGTTGAGCCAGTAGAGGACCCTGGTGGTGATGGTGATCAGGACACTTTCTATGAATCACATGTCTATATTGCTTTACAATGCATTATGAACATACTTATAATGCATCATAATGCAGCTATAGTGTCATATAATTATAGTAATAAGCTCTCATGGATATTCATAGTGCTTTATAACAATAATCATAACTCATTACACCTGGTCTATAATGCATCATAAACATTAGTGTAATGGATTATACTAATTAAGTAATCCATTCATTACACATTTTGTCAGTATCTGTTACTTAAAGCAAACAATGATAACTTATAGTAACTTACAGCAGCTTGTAATGTATTACAGCTGCCTATGTCACAGGGATTTCATTATTTTACTTCAAGCACCCAATAGACCATAATAGTCACACAGCTGCCATTTTCCTCTGACATCACGCTCAGGGTGGGAAGCTCAAATGTCGTTCTGCTGTGTTCAGGGGTGCAAGTTTTAATTTCACCACTTCCAGATTAGCAACCAAAAACACAATAGATAGTGAAAACCCGGAGATAATCACATTATAATGCATTAGGAAGTAATGATACTTGAAAAATGGTATGATTATTGTTATCAACCATTCTGAATACTTATGATTGCTTGTAAATATAGGTTATAAGGATTTTCATAACGCGTTTTAATGCATTATAGACATGGGCTTCAAGTGTTACCAATATTGGAAAAATCATTTGACAGGTGTATTATTGTTGTTTTGGCAGTGGCTCTGGTGAAATATGAAGCAAAATGGCATATTTATATGTAATTTTCTTAATTTTTTATTGACCCTTTAATGTTTGGGGAGAATTGTGAGCAGAAACATACATACAGCACACATAAATGTAAAAGAGAACAATAACATAGAGGCAGACTGTGATGTGTATTTACACTTTTTACATATTAGTATTATGACCAAAATCAAACTTGAATAGGAGGTCTGAATGATTAAGTCACTAACACAAGGGGCAAGAGAATACAGAAAAGAGACTGAAACCCCTCTGTCCGCTACTCTCTTCCTCTATCTCACATACACTTTGTATTTCCCACTACACCACTATTGACACACACATAGGTACACACACGGGCACACACACACGGGCACACACACACACAGGATCTCAGCTGTACACCACACACAATCTCTCCCCCCCACACACACTCTGCCTACTCACTGCTCACATTTGAAAGACTCTCTTGTTAAGTGTGTGAAACAGTACGAAGGTGTAAAGATGTAACGGAAAGGTAGTGTGACTGTGTATGCGTGTGTGTTTTGCACACAGATGATAAAAACACAAGATCATGTTCATATGTCACATTCCAGATCCTCTTTGCAAATCACAAAGGAGGAAAACATACATGTTTAGGGATGTTACTCTGCAGAAACAGTTATCCTACCTCCCCAAAGTGTCCAAAGTGTACATTTATAATATTCAAATTACGTTGATGTCTGAGTTTTTCCTCAGAATTATGACTTTAAACTCAGAATGCTGACTTTTCTTCTCAGAATCATGATTTTAATCACTCTGACTCGTTTTTTCTCAGATCAAAGATCAAAGTCAGAATTCTGAGAAAAAAGTCAGAAAAAATAAGAACCACCAAATTTTAATCTTCTTCCGTATCTAAAAGCTTTGGGACACAGGTCGATATATCAGGAGTGGCGGCTTTAATACATGCAAATTTCTCAATGAGTAAATACAGTCCACAGATAGATAAAGTGATGTCTTTGTGTAGCTTTAAAGGGCTTAAATGTGGCACACTGACACTGGCAATTGCAGACTAGCTGAATAACATAATTATTGTTCTTTATAGCCCAATATATTTCCCATGCTGGTGTTATTCAACTCTGCTTGCTAATAAAACAATACCAGTCTGTGTCAATGCTGAGATAACATCAGTATCAGGCAGGATTAAACAGACTTTGGCTACAAATACAAAGTTATTGTAGCCTGAAGTGCTGCAAAGACAAAATGAATAATGATTCCAAAGCAAACACCTCCTTCATATCCTGGTTATTTACTTTACCAGTGAAAGCAAACAGTGGACCGTTGTCACGTTCCTAAAAAATGTCGATCAGGTTTGTCAGGTCACACCTTTTAGGTGACAGTGACACATCATCAATTTGGCTATTGTTTGATCATGTGGAAAGTTACAGATTGCAGACTTCAGTTTTTTCCAGTGCACATTTACAGTAAACATGTGCTGAAGAATTAGATTTACGCTGTTTATGCCAAGTGCTGAATTCTCCATCTGGTCTTGTGTCTTTGTTATGGAGCTCTAAGAACTGTGCAAGCAAACTGCATTTGTTGCAAGGAGGGAACAAAATGTGGCCAACAGCCCAGCCGGGCAAACTGATCTTTATTAATAATCCTTGCACTAAATCCAGGTCTCTATTCCCCTTCTATGGGCTGTCTTCAATCTTTCATCGAGGCATTAAAAGCGCCAACACCTTCTTTGTGATGCTAACTGGGTCAAACTGCTGTGACTTCAGCACCCTCACACATGCTGTCATTCACACAAAGACACACACACGCATCGGAAAAGCACAAAAATTCCTCACTTTTACACTGACAGAGAAATAGCTACGGTGCTTCAGCTCACTGATGTGTTAAAAGATGGTAACCTGGGAGAGATGAGGAATGAACTGCACACAGATTGCAAACACAATAAAAAAAAAAGCATGATAACTGTGTACAGAAGTAATTATAGGTGGTAGAGAAAACCGCATGGATCAAAGCGTTCGCCTGATGTTAAAAACCAACACGCTACATTAAACTGAGTGAAAATGTGTGAGTGTGCATCTGTCTTCATATGTGTGTTTCTGTGTGTGTGTGTGTGTGTGTGTGTGTGTGTGTGTGTGTGTGTGTGTGTGTGTGTGTGTGTGTGTGTGTGTGTGTGTGTGTGTGAAACCTGGAGACGAGTTCTCGGGTGTGGCCTGGCGTTGCTTAAGTTTGAGAAAGGCGAGGTCCTATGACATCAGCAGGTGAAACCTGTTTTCAGTTTGTGGCAGGAAATGATGCAGGCACCAGCGTGTGTTTGTGTATGTGGGTACAGCTTAAAAAATAATCCTTCTATCTCCATGCTGGCGTGATGAGGCAAACGATTATTATGTGCTGTGTTAAGAGCAACACACCATCTGATAAACAAAAGGTTTTGAAGTATGAACTCAAACTCTTATTAAGGTGGCATTTCCTCTCGACAGGCCGAGTGAGCTGAGTGTTTTGACTGGCAGTTTAAGTAGTGGTTGGGCAGCCCACATTATATAATGGACTCTGAGTCACTGACGGACGACACACACACTCACACACACACTCACACGCTCACACAGGTCGATGCTGTGTGAGTTAGTGTATGAGAGAAGAGGGCTAGACCAAAAGAGGCAGATATGAACACACACACATACACACACACACGTTTGGTGAGTCAGTGAGGAATGTGTGCTATGTGGGTTTCAGCAGAGCTGTGCGCACAGCATAAGGACAGCAGCTGGGACCCTTCATGCTGGTGCTTGACAGGCTCAAAGGAATGTACTGTTTCTCAGAACTGTCAGTGTAATCTTGAATTTATCTGATTTTGTAGTCAAAAAAACATTCAAATGCACCAGGTTTGGCTGAGAAAACACCTATCTGTCAACTTAAAGTCAAGCTACGATTCATGTTGGGCATTCCTGCATTGCACAGTGATATGTGAACAGTGAATACTCAATTACAAGTAAAACACTCCTTCTTAAGTAAAAGTACGGAAGTATTGTCATCAAAGTAGAAGTAATTCTTCCGCATGTCCCCTTTGATTTTTATATTAATATACATATATTATTCGATTGTCAATACCAGGAATAGAATGTAAATAAGTATGTGTACTCAAGTTCAGTACTTACGAACAATTTTGAAGTACTTACATTTCACTTGAATATTTCCAGTACTTCCACTCCTACTACATTTTGGAGGCAAATATCACAGTTTTTATTCATTAGACGTATTTGATACTTTGCATGCTGCATCAGAGCCAATGGAGTGCATTTTTAAATAAATGTATGTTATCGGCAATTGCATTTAAACATTCTGATAATCACAAAAGCTGTAATCAGATCCGCTAACCGGCCAGGCTGAAAGGGGGGTGTCCCTGGTGCCGCCATGTTAGCAAAAAAATGCTGTGAAAGTGCCCTCTTGGAATTATAAATACATTTATAATTTACTTCTACTTCTACTTAATGTACTTTTAATACATAAATGCATTTAATATCAGATGCGTTTTTAACATGATACCTTTACTTTTGACTGTTGCGTGCTTTTTTACGACACTGGTAAATTAGATGCATCAAGCAGCATTTTATATTTGGTAAGATCAAGGTGGAGCTGGTTTGAACTACTTCATATACAGTTAGGTTTCTCAACCTCGGGTTTAGTCGTCCTCCAGTGGGTCATAAAATAAATCTGAGGGTTCGTGAGAAGATTAATGAGAGGGAGAAGAAGAAAAAACAAAGTTCTCCTCCACAAATATGTCCTCAATGTTTTTGGCTTTTGTGTAATCTTTACTTTTCTGTATAATTTTGGCCAATTTAACCACTGTGGGTCTCAGACAGTTGTACAGAATGAAACTACCAGAGAAGTTTAGAGATTAAATGTCTGTGGCAGAACTGCCAACAACTCATCTGACATCTGATACCTAACAAGGGTCCCCAACTAGACACTGCCTTTTATACAAATAATAACAAGGTTGGTGTAATCTGAAACAATGCGTTTAATTCTATGCGCTGATCGCATGTTTTTTATGTACAATTTCATCTGTAAAATACTAGTGACAATAGCTCTTAAATAAATGTATCTAATATTAGCCACTATAATGTAGAGGAGTAGACATAAAAATGAAAATTGTGAGTGAGTATACAGCACTTGAGTAAATGTGGGTGCTTTGATCTGACGTTAAAACAGACTTTAGAGTCTAAATATTTGCTCGATTACCAAAGTCACATTTATCAGTTAAATAAATGGCTTCACTGTTGTTCATGTAAAATATAACAAGCATTGGTAACATTTAGTCAGAAACAGTATTCAGCTGTTCTGTTGATCTGCATCGAGACAGAGACTATTGTAGGAACGAGTTTGACGAAAAAGTCTCTGTTTGAATTCAATGAATTCAACAAAATGTTACAGAGAATCTGCTGGGGAGTTACCACAGTGCACTCCCTGAGTTTTTATCTTCACCCTGAGAGTTTGTTTTTTTCTCATTTTTCAGCTCATAGGGGGAAAGAAAGAGGAAGAAAAAAACATTCAACATCTAACAGTGTTGTCCATCAGGCTGCCATCTGTGTTGCCGAGTAATAATTTCCCTTCTGCAGCTAAAATAGTTTCCACTAACTTAAAAATATCCTGATCATCATCAATGGCGGCAGATCTATTTCACAATATAAATTCATACTTGGGAGTGCAATGGAAAAATTTAATTGTCATATGGAAATGTTTTCATAATAGGAGGATCCTATACTATTACACTCAACTATGATGTGTAAAAAAAAAAAAAAAAAATGGTGTAGTCACCACAGGGTTGTTCCCAAAACTAAGATGACAGGAATCAGTACTTACTCATTACGTCATAAGAACACAAATCCTAGAACTGCATGATTCACAGGGAGAATAAAGTGATGTGGGCGAGTATGTAAGTACATGTAGTGAGTGGATGAAATCACTACTGACTATGTTGAAAGTAGTGAAACATACTGTGTAAAGACCGTGTCCATACTGTGAAGGCTTACGGTGACCTATGACTCTCCTGTGAGCTTAAATGTCCCACGCCCATGTGCACTCAACTTGCGTTCCTCAACTTACTTTACCTTACCTTATGGATACTTTCCATGGTCCACACCTCATTTCCTCTCATTGTATTGGAAACAGTCAGAAACAGCTTGGAGCCATTTAGGAGTCTGTTGAGAGACCGTTCAGATACAATATTCAGCACTTTTTCTGATTCTCAGAAACAGTGTTTTTTTGTCTGATTGACGATAAAATTAATCAATTAAAAAATGTGTCTCTATAATTATAGTTTTATGTACATATGTGTTTACAGTTAATTTTATATTGTAGTACTTTTTATATTTCAGTACTTTATTTTTCAGTACTTGTTGTTTATTGTTGTTAAAATGTTTATTCTTACTTAGTGTTGTGGTATTATCTTTCTCTATTTGAATCTCATTTATATCTATTGTGTGATATTTTCTATTTTAGATCTGTGACGTACACAATTTCCCCCACAGGGACAATAAAGTATTTCTGATTCTGATTAGCTGTGAAGCAGCATGTAATCTGCAAAGTACCAAGTGACTGAAGTTAACAAAGAACTAAGTAGCAGAAAATGTAAATATTCAAGTAAAGTGTAAGTACCTCAAATCACTGTTTTGAGATAAAGTGACTAGCTTTCACTTTTGTGGCTCCAGAGTAAGCTGTATGTAATCTGATAAATTGCCTCCAGTGATGTCACTCAGTAGCTACATTGCATTGTGGGTAATGTAGGCACCAGGTTTTGAAAAGCAGTCCACTGGTCTATCATTGCACTCGTCATGGTATAAGTACATAGACGAAACCGCAGAACCAGAGATATGGCCTTTTCATTTAATTCTTCTTCTTTTTCAAAACCTGGCACTTACATTACCCACAATGCAACTCAGCCACTGAGTGACATAACTGGGAATTTATCCGATTACATGCAGCTTACTCTGGAGCCACAAAAGGCTTTATAGTACTTTTTTCACACATGCAGTAGTGTTCCACAACTGACTATACTACACTTCATTACAAAAATTAAACTAAGATGGATGACACTAAACTACTTGTACCACACTATAATTAGTATACACTATGTACCAATACATTGTGTAGTCCAGTTTGAAAAAATGTCACCAATTAACACAATACATATCTTTATATATATATATATATATATATATATATATATATATATATATATATATATATATATATATATATATATATATTATGTATATAATTCAAACCTCTCTTAGACTCTACACATGGGAAATTGTGTGTGTGCTTGTGTGTGTGTGCCAACATTCTTTTACAATACTGTCCACTAAACTAGACTAACCTAAACTGTAAAATTATTAGTAGTGTATGAATTTAGTCAAAAATAAAAAGGTCCTAGGTTTAAAAAAAAAAAATGCTTACATGTGATCTACAACCGCTGATAAAATTAAACACAACACACAGTTTTATTTTTCCTTTTGCATTTTCTGTATCTAATAATTTTAACATTTTTGGGGGGGCCTTTTGTCATGTTTTTTTCTTTTATATTAATATTATTATTAATATTTTATATTATTATTTTATAGTCATTTCTAGTGAAGACTTATGTTAAAGAATAGGAGCTCTGCAAATAGAAACCTTTCTTCAATAGTTACTTACATGTACAAAGCAAATGTGCTTGTAAAACTGAATACTGTAATCTGTTTGTCTATAAACTGGACGAGGATGGAGGAGGCCTCTGAGACCATCTACAGTGATTACGGCATCATGAGCTGAGATTTCCTGCTCGGCGCTCTATTTTGGTATCAGAACATCAGTGCGCCATCTTAGAATAGATATTTCATTTTTTCAGTCGGTACAAGACACCAGGAAATTACAGAAAAGTTTCCAGCCCCGATAATACGCTTTGTTTCCCACCACCTCATAGTTAATTTTCCCCCCTTGTTGTGATGCTACAGAGAGCCAGCGTGCACATTCTGCAGCGTCTAACCGCAGTGACACAAGCTCACATGAGGAGACTAGGTACCATCAAAGAACAAACAATAGTGACTCATTACCACAATCTCTTGATTTGAGTCTACATCACATGAGACTGTATAGCTTCTCACGTATTGTACCAGTTACTGTATATGCCTTTAATGAAATAAGAGTGTTTGTCATTACTGCTCTGTGTCATATTTCCACATTTACCGTCCACTCCTGCGCAAACACAAATTTTAGATAAACAATGAAAACTAGAGCACAATGAGTGTGGGTAGGTGTAGGTGTTCGCCCTAAACGAAACCTCTCATCTGTGAATCAGAAATTAACATGTAACTTTCAAGGAAGCACCATCTGAATATGTGGCTGCTAAGTAGCTATACATGTATAGTATTAACCATGTACAATGTATTTTAAATGCAACAGATGTCAGATTCTCATATAATGCATTAACACAAAGGCAATGCATTCTCAAAGTGGGACTATGTAATTTTTGAAATAGGAAATAGTGTTTTTTTCCCTTTACAAATGGAAACTAAAATAGTAAGAAATAAATGACACTCTTGCTTATTTCAACGCACTCAGCAGTTTTGCTGCTGGCTTACGTGGTCTGGTATGATCAGTGGCATACAACTGCTGATGTTAGCCATTGTTAGCAAGCTGAATTTAGATATTACTGTGTAATTGACCTCGCTGAGTCAGTTCGCTGACTCTATGTCTCTTCTATGCTTGTGCGACTGTCACACACACAAGTTTTTTTCCGTTTACCATTATCCTGTAAATGTCACTGCCGTAAATGTCACTGCCGGTAACAACATAGGTAACATAGTCTCGCTCTGAAGTACAAAATAACTATATCCAGGTCAGTCATATGGATGTTTCACATATCAGAAAAGAATAAGCACATTCTTTGTAGACAGTGTTGTCATGTGTCCTAAATGTAATCTCGAACTCACAATGGAAACATTCTTGGACCAAAGAAATACTGAACTCCTGGGGTTCAATACTGGGGGAGAATACGTACTGAATGTAGGTGAGCGGAAGGATCTGCTGACAGAGCAGCTATTTTCATGAGTGTATGCACAGCTATGTGGCATTATTTAAAATATTAAACTCCACCAATTTCACACATTAAAGTGTGTTTGCAGATCTTGGGGAACACTACTGCATATGGCTCCAGAGGAAGCTGCATTGTTTGGATATATTCCCAGGCCCTATGAGGCTCAGACAAAGTAAATCTGATGTTAGAGAACAATGTTACCAATCAGACATAAATCCACTGAAAATGTTCTTTAGTTTCTTAGTGGCGAAGCTCTAACCTCCACCTGTAACAGATGGGAAGAGAACATATTTTGAACATAGAGTTACCCCTGGGGGTTACATTTGTACGTCATACACGTGTTGTAAAGTCGGTGCAGCAGTGCTGACTCTCACCTGACAGGGCAGGCTTGGCTGTCGTAAATACACACCCTACTGGGTTTTCCTGGGGGCCTGTATCAGTGGAGACATCTGGCAGGTGGGCAAAGAAAAGGCCCACAGACTTGTTTAAAAACAAAACACCTTTATGTGTCACAAGAGGAAATAAACTAGTCGATGTTTTGTTTGTGTACATGTGCGTCTTGTGAATCACTAATCCAAGATTCCTACACTGATGATATCACCTGACACAGATGAATGTAGGTGGATGGAGACGGAAAAGCTGACAGGATGGCTTGTATTACAAGGCTTACTACTGATTAGAGCAATACAATACAGAGTCATGGGAAGTCATAATGATCCTGTGTGATCTTGTATAAACTGGGCAGGAACATTGTTTTTCCATAGTGGAAACAATGAGCTAATCCAACACCAGACTGTTACACAGGAATCCACTAATTTGATGTCATTAGTGTTAGACAGTGATGCAGTTTAAAAGGTAAAGCAATACGTGAACGCATCATATTGCTAGTCTAAGTTGACATGTTAAGTTCAGTCCGAAACTAGGCCTACACAAACACTGTTTATAAGATTAGTAGCTCAAAAACCAACTATCTGCAACAGTTATCACATCATGACCGTTTCTGTTGCTTTAGAATAAGGTAGTAATGTAATGTGAATCCTGACTGAACTGACAATGGTGCACTCAGTCACCAGTCTGGAGTACAACACTGTGCTTATGCTCTGGTTAGGTTTAGGCACAAAAAACACTTGGTTAGGGTGAGGTAAACATCATGGTTTGGCTTACAATACCTCTTTTGGACACCGGGTTTCACCGGGTTTCTTAAAATATATCCAGTGGTGTCATGCTTACAAATCGAAATGCAGACTTGAACTGAGGTGGCCTTTTTGGCAGCCTTGTTGCCTGTAACCCCACCACCATCCCTTCCACCTATTGATGTTAAAGTCAGGTAATACATATGTAATGTGTGCGTGATGTGGCGCATTTTGGACAAATGTCAAAATGGTACAAAGCCTATGCCACATACAAACTTGGACGAATCTGTCAATTTGTTTTCAAAAGTATGAACACAATTTTTTCCAACCTTAAACATTAGTTTATTATCGTCACCACTACGAAGAAGCTCCTCTAACCTTCACAAAGTATGATGAAGTTTCTCTGAACCTAACCAAATCGTTTCTGTGCCTAAACCTAACCACATTGTGTAAGTGCTGTCCCATCATAAAGAGTGGCAAGATGACATCATTTTAAATCTGGCACATAAAATCCTCACTTTAACTTTGGAAGATGTAAAACCTTCCTTTTAACGAGAACAAAGTGAGCTTTAATACAGTTTAGTACTGTATGAACTCTGACGATATTTTATTACATCACAAACTGCCCAGTCATGCTGATGGTATACCGTCATACTGCAGATTAAATTTCCATTAAAACATTTTTTTTCCAGTTGTGGCAGTGAGTGTGAGCCAATAACACAAAACTGCTGCATATTAAATTTCCTTCCCTGCTACAAAAGTTCAGCCACGTGCCCCATCAGCCGTCACAGACAGCAAACAGACTTTGGCCTGTCAGTAGCCATGTTAAGGAAACGACAACTGCTCATGGAAATTTTATCAAGTAGTGGCTTCCTCCTGTATGTGTTTACATATAAATATAAATAACTCAGTTCTTCAAAAGATCATGGATGTGAAGGCCTGTTTGTGCGCCGTGTTAAGCCAAGTCTCATAATCAAATTGCAGAACTGCTGTATTGGAAGACTTGTTAAAGGTTAACTTCCTCTTGGTTTTATCCATTTTTAGCTCCTGGTCAGGATCACATTATGTGTGTGTGGGTGTTTGTCTTTCATGTGTGGGAGGAGATTGAAAGATATACATTACAGAAATAATTGGGGGAAAGGGATAATAACTTACTACAGACATCAATCTCTCCATTTTAATTTGTTTTAATATGTTTTCCTATGTTTACGTGTGTCACTGCATGTGTGTTGATCCAACAATGATCAAACAGGGTGTGTGTCAGCTCTCTCACAGCGAGAAACTGATCCTGGAGGCAGAATTCAAGTAACCATTGACTATGGAAGGAATTTACTGGCAGCGAATCAGATAAAGTTTAATAGCAATAACAGAGGTTAACATGTATCAGGTGTGAATTTACAGTTGTTCCATGAAGTTGAGTATTGGAAAGTTGATACGAAACCACTTTATATTAAAGTGTTGACGTATTTGTTTTTATACCATTATGTGATTAAATGTTCTTCTCATGAAACAATATTTTGGAGTCCAAGAATAATCCGTCTCGGGGGGACAAGTAAAACATTCTGTCATATTCCTGTAACAGTCTGACACATTGAGGGTAATGATTTGTTTCAGTTTGAAAACTGAATCACATACTGCAGGACCGGAAACTGCTGCTGCACTTATCTATGTGTGTGTGTGTGTGTGTGTGTGTTGGGGGGGGGGGGGGGGGGGGGGGGGCTGTCTGGGGGCTGGAGGGACTTCTAGCACGTAGCACTTCTGGCTCCTTCCCAATGACTGATAACCACAGGCCCCCAAACACCAGACAAACTGTGGGAGAGAAGTGATATCAATCATGGTGACCCGAAACTCAAACACCAAGAAGTAAGATTTAAGATTGTGACAAGGGATACTTCACGGAGAGGGATCTATCTTTAGAGCAATGGGAGTAAATACAACAGTGACTCTACAGAAAGATTAATGAGTTACAGTTAACACTAAAGTCTTCTGTCAGAGTGAAGGGCCAGCTCGGGACACACCCTTCACAACATTTAGGCCACGAGTGGATTTGCATTGTTAACAATAGGGCAATAGTAACAATTACCTTTTTATTATTTATTTCCCTTTTTTCGGTAAAGGCCTTTAATCGGACGTTGTTATTTTAGAGGGGCACTATGTAGTTTTGGGGAAGAAATTCAAACTCAGGAGTTTGATATTTACAATATTAATGAGGTATTAATACAAAAATCTGAAATATTTCATTTTTCCCGTAACTGAATAAACAAACTGTTCTCAGAAGGAAAATACGGTCCCCAGAACACTGTTTGAAGCTAGAATTATATTATAATTCAATACAAATATAATGATGAAGGTTGGACGGCGGTGCTTGGCCTTAGGACTAAATATAGAAAGCCGAGTAAGGACCTTGTATATTTTCTCTTGCTGACACAGTCACACTTTCTCGTTAAGTCTGGGTACTCATGTGGCCATGCTGTTACACGTGGTTGTGTCTTTTATTATGTCAGCTGATTCAAATTTTTATGTCACTCTGAGTGTGCATAAGTTAGTGTTTGTGTAAGTTCCTGTATGATTAATTTAGTCACTTGACCAAATGATAGTGTTGTATTTTCCCACAGATTGAGTGTGTGTGTGTTTATCTCAGAGGGCTTTATGTGTGTGCTATATGTCTGTTCTTGTGAGTGCAAGTATGTGTTTTATTGCATCGGGTGAGTATGTGCAGTAAATTTTGGCTGACGTCAGAGTGCTGGCTTCTATGTGTATGTGTGTGTAGGCTCATGAGTGGGTGAAGTTCACACATTTATTGTTTTATTTCATCCGTGTTGAAGTGTTTTATGATGCCAAAAGTCAGACAGATGTCTGACAGTGTCTGAATCACCTCCATTTATAACAATTAGTCTGGAGAGTGGTGTTCAAAGTTTATAGCAGGTCTTTTTAACCCACATATGATCTTATAGAGTCATACATAACAGAAATCCAATGAAAATCCAAATCACAAGCTCAGTTTATAGCATTGGTTTTTAATAATATCACCTTATGATGTAGTGAATAGGGAAAGGTTAGACAACATTTAAAGTAGTATGAGAATGAGTAGTGCACAGCTGATGCCTTGAATTCGGTACTCTTTCTCAGGATGAATCAGTCAAAAAAACACTGCCACTTCATTATATGCTTGAGGCAGTGATGGCTGCTGATTATTAACCAGGGTGAGGTTAATCTCACACACAGATACAATGTTGTCTCCTCTGACTTAAAGTGTAGCAAATAGCAAAGTGCAACTCTGCTGATCACTCCTTTTTTTTTTTTTTTTACATTTCATTTAGGGGAGTATCAAAATGCACCTTTTTGTACTCAAATAAGACCATAACTGAAACATGTGTAGGTGTGTTAAAGGTTAAATTCACAAAACATTTCTGGAGCTGCAGCAAAACAGTGTTGCAGCTTTCTTCTGAGCAACTGTAGTAGATGGAGACTTGTTTTAAAAGGTATAGTAGTTTAATATGTTTGACTGTAATTTGTACTTTATTTGTAATCTTTATATTTATATTAAAATACATGTGAAAAACAGCAATCAGCTCATTTGAAATACATTAAACTGAAAAGTTACTGACTGGAAAAAGGCCATTTCTACAGCGCTTTCCAACACTTGTGACAGTCACCCATTCACACAATGATGGCAGATGCAAAATGCCAACCTGCTCATCAGGAGCAGTATCTTCCTCAAGGATACTTCGACATCCTAAGCCAGGGGATTTGAACCAGCAACTTTCCGATTATTGAACAACCCGCTCTACCTCCTGAGTTACAGCCACCCCTGACACCACCCTGAATGAAACCTTGCTGGCTGGTATAAGGCACCATAAACACGTCCAGCATAGGTCGGCCATTGCTGCCTTGACGAATGTGAAAGCCACAGAATCCAAAGCAGACATAAAAATGATACATTTCATGATTTTTGACAATCACCAAAATCTACACCTTGCATCAGCAAAGAGATTTTAAAAGAGAAAATAAACACAGGCCAGTTAACATATTTCAAACCAAAAGAACTGCAACATTAAATGAAATTCAGTTTGACAGCATTTCAGCAGCTCTCATTTAATGAGCTGGCCATTGGACAGTGTGGACGATAACTGAAAAACTCTTTTTAGACACATAAAAACACAACTGTACAAGTTTACAACTCTAACGTTTGAGCTCTTCTTGTGCGTAGTGTTAGGCGTCATATTGAAAGTGTACAGTCATATATGTAGTGAGAAATGACAGAGTGCCGACACAGTGTGAGTTATTTCACTCTGAATTGTCTGCCTCATATTCACAGCCATCTGTTGACTGCACATGTTTCATCGCACGTGTAATGACGCGATCAAGCGCCTGTACGGTAAATTATTATTTTTTTGGGAATTAAACTTATTGTTACAATTTTTTTTGCATGACTTTTTTTTTTTTTTTTTGCCTTGCTTTCACTTCTGATTTATAGTTTTTTAACCTGCAGCAAAGACACCTCAAAAACATCTGCTTTTCATTTGATCAGTGGAGCTTTCTTGTGACGTAACCCCACAAATCTCCTGCTGTTTGGAGAGGAATGTAATATTGAGAAAGCTTGGATATTTCAGTTATTTGTGGGTAATCAATAACTGGTGTTTTTCTTTCTACCAAATATTATTTTCACCATGGCAACAGAGTCGATGATACATTGCATATTTGTAAAAAAAATAAAATAAAACTAGTCCAGTGAAAATGCATTAGGTAAAGGTGCTTTGTGTCACTGTCTCCCACATTGACGTGATTAGGAAGATGCATTTTTAGCTATTACTGAGTCTACAGGGCCAAAGGAGACTCCAACATATGTATTGATTTACATAAAGACACATGTGAATGTAAGGCAGCCATTTCTTAGGACTAATACTGTATAACCGTGACTGCCTCTCACGGTAAACCCCTAAACAACCCTCCATCATTTCCATCAGTTAAACAAGTGAGAGTTCAACGTATTTATCCATTTCCTGTGCACCATGTGGTTCGACCAGAGCAGCCACTTGTGACTAATTTTGTTTCAGGGAGTTGAAGGGGTTATTTTTTCAATGTTGCTATGGGCAGTGTAAAGATGATGCTGAACTTCTGTCTAGTCTGGTTTTTTGTCTTTGTTTTTTTATTTTTAATTTCTCCATACTTGTAAATTTGTGTTAATGTTCATGTTGTTTGAAAAACTACATAAAGACAAAAATAAAAAAACATACCATGAACCATTAGCCATCTAACTCTGCATGTTAACTGTTCACCTAGAATGAGCTTAAAGTGTGATCTGAAAAAAAAAGGTGTGACTGGGTTGTCGTGGGAGGGGGCGTTTGAGTCGTGCTGAAAGCGAAGAACTGTTAGACCACAAGACACCGCATCAAAACATGTGCACTTGGACCATAGAAACAAACCATGACACAGTCACTCTCCTACCAATGGTGAGCACATGAGGGTGTGTATGGTGGGCTGAGAAAAACCACCACTGGACTGTCGATGAGTGGAAAGGTAAAAGCGCTTGTCCGGTCGGTTAAATTGTGGTCGCATCATGGAAACAACACCCCTCCAGCATGGTTGCAACTGTAGAGGCCACTGGGCAATGCATGCTAAATATGAAGCTACTACTAACAGCTGGCTAATTTAGCTTAGCATGATAATGATGAAAGCAAAACAAATTGCTGTACCACAGGTGGCATGTGCTGAGTCATTTCTCGGTTGGGACTAGTTGCACAGAACCAAAAACGAAAAAGAGTCATCTCTCATTCAGTTAGAGGCAAATGTCCGAAACCAGGCAGACAGAGAAGAGGCAAACCTATCCAAAAAGGAGCTGGCCTGACAAGTTTAGCAGAAATCCAACAGGCAGGCAGATGATCTAACAGGAAATGAATGGAAACGGGCTGGTATACATACTGGAAGGCTGATGGGGAAAGCAGGAACAGATGTGCAGGTAGGAGAGGGAGGTCAGGTGATGGGGAATGGTGGGAAAAGGAGTTTCTGCAGGGCAAGAGGGAATTCTGAACGCAGCCGTATGCCCCTTGTGGTGGGGAGTCAAAGGATTAGATAGCATGAGAATGTGAGACCAGGAGTGTGACAGCATCACAGAGGAAAGAGATAACATGGGTTAACGAGTGTGATTTAGCCGTGGGCGTAGGATTTATACAGTCACTTTTCACTTTTGGACTGAGCCAGGCTAGCTGTTTCTCTTTGTTTCCAGCTTTTGTGCTAGGACAGTGATCCTACCCTCTCCCTGAAGTCACATAGTGCAGAAACAAGTGATAGGGGGGCAGAGTCTCTGAGACCGAGACACCATTCACCCTATCACAAGACACTGTACCATCAAAATGATTTTGAAGCTGTTATTTTAAGGTCAAAAAGTGACATAATGTTGCTTTAATATTGACATATATGACATGTAGGCTACCACCAAAGAAATGAAACATGCTTTCATAGTACAACTGTCATTGAGGAACGGTTCAATGAACACTCAGGTGAAATGAAGTTATTGGCCTTTGCACCACAGTCCTCTGATGTCACTGCAGCACCATGCAGCAGCTGCTATCAGGGCCAATGGTGTAGCAATAAGGTGCTAAACAGGAGTTGCGGTTTCTTTGTTCATTTCTACATAGAGACAGAGAGAAGAGGGCGTGTGAGCTCATGTGATTATGTACAGTACAGTGCAGTACAGTATGTGCCGAGCTTTTGATTTGATTTGAATAGCATTCTTTCCCCCCACTGGAACCTTCCTCTGCTACGTACCAAGGGGCCTCACTTCCTCTTCTGAAAGCCTTTCCATTTCCTGTCTGTCTGAGGCGGAGCTCTAGTCAGACTCGACTCAAACCAGAACATTTTCAAGCGATGAAAGCAGATCTTGTACTTTAGAGCCGGCAGACAGTCAGGTTTCCCATAACAGGTGGTCCTTACTTTCACCTGCTTAACCTGTTTGTGGCATCTTCCTTATTGGCTGAAAACATACGGCAGACTCAGACTCAGCCAGACGTCTTCTTCCTGACGCGGCACCATCTGAACAAAATATTTAAAAACATGTCAGTGTGTCTAAAAAGCTGCCAACAGAAGTTGTCATTGACCTTTTTAGTGCAGGCACGTCTCGTTATTAATAGACCGAAAATGTCACGGGGACTGTAAACTCTCAAGAAGGCCAGCACACACAAAGAGCTGTCACACAAACTCAATTGTGCCCGTTGAATTTTAATTTATGTAACATTTTCTTTCCGTGTCAGCTGAGTTCACCCACAACACCCACAACAAATTGTGGGAAGACGTGGCCCGGTCATGTGAACTAAAGCAGAAACACGGAACAAAAACAATCTCACTACATATGGTGAAAATGGCATGGAAAAATCACACGCTGGTGGAGGAATGGATGTTAAAAGCAGAAGTACAGAAACTTCTGACATTTTGCCATACAAAAATGTTTTCCTATCTGTCTGCGTAGCTGTCTGTCTGCTTATTTCCACCAGGTCCATACTGACTTTTAAACAATAGGTTACTGCTGTCATGGCTGAATTCACTGAACCATTTACTCATGTAATCCATACGTCACCTAAACCAGAACATATGTAGGTCATCTTTGGTTGTTCAGTACAAACAGTCCTCGCTCTACAAACATGATCACTGGTACTGCTGCTTCACACAATATGACAAGAACAGAGAGGTTAAATAATAAGCACTACTGAAAAAGCACACATAAATCACATTTCTGTTTGTGTCTGCACTGTTTGATTTCACTGTCACCAGTGTATGTCCTGCAAAGATGTGTATTCACTTTACATTTAGTGGCCTTCGGTCCTGTCTGCCGATGTTTGTTTTACTGATGTGTTGCTGCCACCTGCTGCTCAATGTCAGACAACAGACTGAGAGTCGATAGCAGAGTCAAGATCACATCTGCTGGTAGACTGTACAGTTTGTACAATGAGTCACGCTTGCTGTATTGCTCATATAGGTCACATTACACACACTGCACTAACACAAAAACATTATGAAACAAGAGGACATTTCAGGAATGTTTTTAATCGAAGTTATGCTCTTATTGACTCAGTTAAGGTCCGGTCTTGATAACACTGAATTAAGCTAGAATCAATAAGTGGAAATAAACAGTAATGGAGTGTAAATGTTTAAACACCACAAGGGAAAGAAAAGCCTTACAGGAGATGGAAATACAGTCAGCTTAGCTGTTAATGTATGGTAGTGGGTTTTCCAGTTTCGATGTAGTGTGTGTTTGAGTTGCACATGAAGGTCACTCTGTATGATCTTGTGTTTGTTTAGGCTCTGATTTTCCATGTCTGTCATGAAAAAACATGAACATTCAAGTCAAGTTAAGTCAAGAGCACTTTCTTTGTCCTCAGGGAGGTTTGTCTTGGACATAAAGGCTGCCACATAAAAATACAGACATACAGTACATAGCACAGACAAGTGGAGACATAAGGAGGCCACGTTCAAATATATGCAACGCTGCCATTACGCACCCTCTGTATGTCCTTATGAGTACAGGAGATTCGCTGACAGAGGGATGAAAGAGTTTTTATACCTATTCAGGTACATTCAGACTATGAACTGCATCTTCCCTGCTGTTCAATATAAAATTATGCTTGAGTATGTTCTGTTAATTTATTCAGGCAGGATGCAATAAGACCAATGCTCACTTTCACAGGAACACCCTGATCACACTGACACAGTTCACATTCACACCTCGAAGCTGCTTAGTACAACCACAGTCTGATCTGATAGCAACTGAGCAGCTGAGCGTTTGGGGTTGAGGGCCTTGCTCACGGGCACCTTAGCAGTGGTAAAGAGGGAGGGGCAAGCGCTGCCTTTCACTTTCCCCACCCAGATTTATCCTGCTGGACTGAAAAAAAGCACTCCTCCAGTCACAAGCGCGCTCCTCTAACCTTTACGCCACCACTGCAAATAAAATACTGATCATTGGACTGTTTATCATATAATCTATCCAGTGTTATGTGCATGATATGTCTTGGTTTGGGTTTTTCGGTTTGTTGATTTCCTGTTTGATTTTGTAATCATATCTTCTTGCTCCTTGTTGTCACTTTCTAGTTCCTGCTCACCTGTGTTCTCCACCTGCACCTCATCCCCTCGTTAGTGTGGTTTGTACTTAAGCCTGTGTTGTTCCTTCACTCTTTGTTGGTACGCCTGGTTTCGTTGTCGCGTCTCCTGCGCTCCTGTGCCTGTTCCCGTTCCCTGGTCCTCTTGTGTTCCCTGTGTTCCTGATTTGTTCCCTGTGGTTTTCTGGTTTGCCCTCAGTTTTTGTATTACTTTTGTATTTTTCCATTGCCTGCCATTTTATTGTTCACACTTTTGGATTTTGGACTTCAGCTCATTAAAGCTTGCCTTTTGTTTTCAACCTTCCTGCCTCTGTGTGTCTTACCTTTGGGTCCTTGTAAATTGTGACATGATATTAGCCTGCGTGTCATGGACATGCATCCTGAGCTTAAACGTCAAACAGATCCGAGATTAATTTTGTCCGATTTTAACAGACGTTTATTTCATATTTGCTCTACAGGGACTCTGTTATCACAACCGGATTTCAAACAGCTGCCTCTTGCTGCACATAATGAGGCCATAGTTTACTCAGATTTTTCACAGCTCATGTTAAGACTTATAAATATTAAACACAAATGACTTGTAGTGACACCTTGAGGGCATCTGGGCCAATGACATGACAACAAGACGGGAAAGATGATACCTCATTTGTAGCAGTCCTTATTGTCTATGCATGATTAGGCTTGAAGCAGAACAAACTTCAGCTCTCTGTCAAAAAAAGTTCTCTAAGCTTTCCAGTACGTGTTAATGAGATTCAGCTCTTTGTTCTGGTGTTCAGTGAACCAAACTGTGTGCCCATTACACAACTCATATATGTCATCATGTCCTGCTCTGTTCTCTGCTTGAGGACGGTAAGTCGGTGGACAAAGGTATCGTTATTACTCAGGGCCATTTTGGGAAATCAAGCCCTCTTATTTCCTCTGTGACAGAGCTTTGTTCAGCTGCAGAGTATCTGTTCTCACACACACGCACCATCAAAGACTTTTACACTGTCATACGGTACAGTATGTTCACACCCTCTGATATTCACCAGTTTCCTGTAAACTCTCTCTCCCTCTCACACAAACACACACACTGCTCTCAGGTAAAACCGCAGCCTTTCAGTAACCACGAGACATCCACTGGGACAATAATGGTTAATTTCTTGCCGAAGCTGGCAGGCAGGTACTTCAGAACAGCAGGTGCCATTCAAGCGGAGAGAAACGATTTACTGCAAGATTTCTGAATCAGTTTTGCTTTTCGTCACAAGCTCATTCACTCCAGTATGATTTCAAACACCATTAGGAAACAACTTACTTCTAATTCAGTTGGCAAAGGTAATCCATGTAAATGAAAAGCTGCCAATTGTGATTTACAGCACTGCATGATAACAGTTTCATATAAAAAAAAAAAGGCTTGAATTCACAACACTGAAACGAGGAGGGTTTTTCCCCACTTTCTAATCCTCTGTTCTGTCTTGTGAAAAAGGAACACATCAGCCGACAACTTACATTCTGATACCTAAACCGATGCAAACCTCCTCACTCCACCACACAGGACCACACACCGAACCCGGGGTGACAGAGCCTTCTCAGTAGCTGCCCCCTCCCTCTGGACCTCCCTCCCCAAACACATGAGAGACTGTACAGACCTCACAACCTTCAAAACACTCACTGAAACTCACCTTTTTAAAACTGCTTTTAATGTATAACTCCTGTCTCTTTTTTATGTTTTTAGTGTGTTGTTTTTATTATTCTGCTTTTTAACCTGTAAAGTGTCTTTGTGTACCCTGAAAAGCGCTATATAAAATAAATGAATTACTATTATTACTATTATTATTATTATTATTATTAAATGTTAGGACCGTTATCACAACATATTCAAGCCAAATGTCCATGCAGTAAACAAAAAGGATATACACAACACTAGAAGACCTGGAAAACTAGATGAAAATCTTTTGGTGCTTTGGTCTTTTCCAGTTAATGTACAGTGGTGAAACAAGACTAAGGATGTTTTCAGACTTGTTGTTCTTTTGCTTTTTAAATGCTCAACATGCTCTCATGACAAGGCCAAAACCAGTGGTGCAATACCAATAACTGATAATTACGTTGTACAGAGATAAAACAGTATCATCAACAATTAAGAGTCAGTGTATTGAAAAACAGTACTGAGTTTATTAAAACTGTAACGTCAGGTTTGATTGATTTTTTAAAAATGTGAAAAATATATTATATTAATTATTATTATTATACTTCAGTGACCATCAAGCACATGATGTTTAGGAAGTTAGTTTAAAAACATGCACACAGAGGGAAGCCGATCTGCTGATCAGCCAGCATCAGTATTAAATACAAACACGTAATATTAGACTGTAAACCATTAATCAAACCAATAATTTTACCACAGTCAATAAATGTCAGGAGGTCCCTATATGTCTCTGGTGGTGTCAAAATGTTAAAAAAAAAATAAACATACAGTATTTGAATTAAATGGAAGCTCCCTGTGTTCTCCGGCCTCAAATGTTACGCCAAACTCCCTTTAAGAAATATAAGATAATAACAATTCCTCACGTCTGCAAAAACATATTACTTTAGAAACAGAAAAAACAACTGGAGTTAAATGCTGACAGTCTTCTTTTCAATTCGGCATCAGTATAATAGATAAACTGTATCCTAAACATTGCAGATTTGGGATTTTGTCGCCTCTTCTCCCTACCAGCCACCATTGGTATGCTGCGCTAACACGGTTATTTCACTGTGTAAAATCGGGGAATTTACAGCTTTGTGCGCAACAACAAGTCAGATCTCACAGTAAGTTATGAACTCTATATACAGTATGTTCATAGTTAGCTATGATATGCAGCAATATCCTGTTCAATATCCATAACACACATTTTTAGTACCATACAGTTTTTAGCTGCTGTGTAAACAGTTGTGTTAATGTTAATTGTTAGCAAGCAAGACTGGCAGAAGGCACATTTATAAATCCCAAATACTGTCATGGATCAATGAAAATATCCCATAATTACTGGGAAATGATCTTCAATGTCCACTACAAGGTCACAGTGAGAGAAGGCACTACACTCCAAAAAACAAATACAAATACTTTTTTTTTGCCAGCTGGGCAAAAGACCACCCAGTAAATCATCTATTTATCTTTAGTATTCACTTTAGTTCTCAATCTAGATTTCAGATGAATGAAGACTCCTCTTTTTTCTTTTCTCATTGAGATAAGTAGCAAGTTTAGATGTGGAGTTATTTAGGGTAAAAAAATATATATATGGAAAAGCAAATGACTGCCTAAATAAACAAACAAACAGAACTGGACTGAGAGCAGCCTGAGAGCTCATGTTTGGATTTGCAATTAGCTCCCCCACATAAAGGTTTTAAAAGGCAAATGTGTTTCCCCACATTGGGGAACTGAATCATTGCTACAACACGCACGTCTGTGTTCTGACCTTCTTAGTGAAACTGGAATTGCTCAGGCAGTTTTGCAGGTGTTTATGTGCATGTGTCTCTGTGGGTGTGCACTTTTCAATCTTATATTCTACCCACTCGCTTGGCCTTGCCAGTGTCTCTCCAAGACTTTGAATGCTGCTGATGTGTGTTTATACGCTGGGGGGCATAGAAAGGTGTCTCAGCTCCACGGTTTTCACAGTACCACCCCGTCCTGAACAAACACACAAACACACTCATGCAGATCTGAGAACGCATGAATCAGTCGTGAGAGATGCACTTACATAACCTCCTCACCACACATTCACATTTGAACCATTACACAATTTCACAAGTGTCCTCTGTAAACGTCCAGGAGCCTGCTGGAAAAATCCCAGAGATGCTTTTTATCAGACAGCCAGGCAGCAGAGGGCGAGTGCGTACATGTAGGTGGGAGAGTGAAAAGGAACGACTGGTGCCAAAGGTTGTGAACTGGTTTGACTAAGCACACACGTACAACTGCATTGCATGGGTGTCAACTTGATGAATGACCAAGATGCCCTAGAAAATCTCTGCGGACTCAGTGGGTGGTTCTAAAATTTACCTTCCACTGCCAAACATTTGCCAGCTGTAATGAATTTCTGCATGGTAAAATATGGAGCATTTTATTGAATGTTACCACAATAGAATGCAGTTATGAAACCTACAAAAACTGATCTTTATACTCTTGTTTTAGATTATACCACGAGTAGCCTGAAGCCCATGCCAAGAAGCTTTGGCAGCATAAAATCTCCCACAGCTTTTGGTCTTTTCATTTATAAATATGACAGTTTTAAAATGACTGTAATGACCCAACTGAGTTCTGAGTATGCTCTGAAAGTCACAGAGGTGGTGGGAGTATTCATATCATCTACTTAAAGCAACATTATGTAGTAATCTTTGTGCGATTTGGTGCCTCCCCAACACTTTACTGTTTCTGAGTGCAATGCAATTGTCCCCAGAAAAACACTTGAATAAATGACCTCATCCATGAACGTTCAGGTTGATTTTCATCAGCTATGGTTATTTGTTTAACAATAGACAACAACTCCCATGATCCTACACTAGCTGTCAGATAAATGTAGTAATAAGTACAATACTCCCTCTGACATGTAGTGGAGTAAAAGTATAAAGTACAGTACCTGAATAAATGTACACCGACCTCGACTGTGATGTAACACTAAACATCGACCCAAACTGAACATTTGGGTTGAAAGAAAATACTGTAAAATAATCACAACTGTCATCATGTGATGTGACGCTCAAAGTATCTCATCTCTCTGATCTTCTCAGCGCACGCTCCACAATAAGTGAACACGCCAGCTCTGCCAGTGAACACTTTGTTTGTTGAGGCATAGTTATGGCGTTGTCTAACAGACTCTTTGTTCCAGACACATCCACGCCTCAATGAGAGACTTCCCTTAACAGAAGAGATCCCAGAAGAATTGGGATTTAGGTAGCAGGGTCGAACCCCCCCTCCCCTCAATCATAAATAAATAACTTCATCAGGAGAGGCCAGATGCTTCACTGGTTCAGCTGCACAGCAGGAAACTGGAATATAGGGCAGGGATTGAGTGTTTGGAGCTTGGAGTAGTTCAGCTGGTCAACAAGACACACCTTGACATAATTAACCTCTGTATCTGTATATTACAGACAAAGGAGGTGGTGTACTGTACAACTGACACTCATATTATGCTTGAACTTATAAATGGGGGTGAAGTAGCTATTATATAACAGAACTGTGATGTGTTTTTTCTTTTCTAAAATTCACGATGGCGCCTCGTGTCAGACATTTTCAGCACGTCCTCATACCTAAACAGCAGAAGTGGTTGTTTGCTAATGACTCCCAAAACAATATATGACTGTTAGACAGTACCAGCATCAGGCACATGTACTCGCAGAACTGGAGTTACATTAAGTAACTCATAGTTTTTGTTGTGAAATGGTTTGGATCCCGTTAAGGGACCAAAACTACCTGGTTAGGTTCAGGGAAAAATCTTTTCTTTGGTTTTGTGTGAGATGTCACCGGGAAGGAGGTGGCATATACAATCTTCCCAGAACAAGAATATAAACAAACAATGGCATCCGAAGGGGTGCGTATGTTACTGGCTGTCTTGTGCTTGGAGAAGTTTTTAAAAAGTTAGGTAAAGCCACCGTGACCTTTCGTGTGTTTCACAGTTCCACCTCGCAGCACAAAAGGAGAAGTGGTGTCAGGATTATTGTAATGAGGTGGAGAGGGTAGAGTTGAGGCCAGACAAGAAATCAGCAACCACTACTGTGACAGACACCTGACAACCAGTCAGACAGAACTTACTGTCTGCTACTGAGCTCAAAATGAAAGAAGTTTGATAATAAACAACAAACAAATACCTAATCCGAGGGAAGTAGGGGGTTTTCCAGTTTTGTTTTTTCGACTTTGATTCAATCACAGCAGAGGTTTTTTTAAGCCAGCTCCTTGTGGCCATTACAGGAAAAGCATCTCATGACACATTTGAAACTAAAACCCACAACATGGAGAGAAATTTAGCTGGGAGTTCAGCACTTTCTGTTGGGGCAAGTCCTTACTCAATCGTTTCCAGTCTGTTTGGATGTCAGTCTGTGAAGATGGTGCTTCGGGAAACTGTCTAGGGCTTTGATTCTCAAACTCAAGACTTTGCACAGGCAGCAGCCTCACATCTCCATCCTCTTTCCTTACTGAAATGATGCCAGCATCAACCCTTGATACCTTTGCTTCAGGGCTTTTACTCATCTATGCTGGCAGGTGGGAGGCCTGAGGGACAAAGGGCCATAAATGTACTTCCCCTGCTCATTGAGTGTAACTGGTGGCTCATAATATATCAGCATCAGCACAAAAACAACACCATCATTGCGTAAAAGTTCTTTAAGTCATATGAAATGGAACATTGGGAGTCTGTTACTACATATGTGGCCATTAACTCATATATTATGATGTTGCCTGCATTTTTTCATGTTTGTTTTCTGGTTCCAACACTTCAATCTGCTTTGGTGCCATTTTCTTCTCAGAACTGTGTGTTTTTGAGAATTTTGTTTTGGTTTTGATTGAATGTTGTTTTCACATCTGCAGACTTTGCCTTGTACTTTATTTTTATCTCTGTCAAAGAGGTTCGGTTTTCATTTATGTCCGTTGGTTGGGTGGGTGGTTTGTCAGCAGGATTACACAAAAACCGTTGAACGTATTTCCACAAAACTTGGATGGACGATGGGTCTTGGTTGGAATAAACCCCATTAACTTTTGGGATGATCCGGATACGTTTTATCTTGTTGATACTGCACTATTTTATCATCTACAGAAATATGACAGGAAGACTAGCAATAATAACTGTGGGACTTGCACATAGTTGTCGAGCATGAACTATCTTCTTCTACAGTTTGGAAATATCTGAGCACTTTTATAAACTGTTGGTTTTAGAATTAACTTTACATGAGGACACCGAACAAAGAAATTAAACTCTTAAATTACACCAGTTAATCAGCACTGTTTTATCTTCGGGGTAAACACAGCAGCAACTCCTTTTAATGAACTGAAAGCTGACACCTCTGTTCAGCAAATATAATTACATTAGCTCTGATAAGTGGCTTTTGACTGGAAATGGAGCGTATTGAGCTGTAGTTAACAAACAATTAAGCATCAACCTGAGACAGCAATTTGATATGAAATGGGTTCGAATTCACGTTGAATGTGTCTCCATTATTCTGGGTTATGAGTGAAAGCGGTTAAAATGATCCACAGGCTGGGAGTGCAGCTCAAAGGGAGGCCACTTACATGGAGATATAAAATGCAGAGCATGCTGTTAAAGTTGTCTGCAGCCAGTGAGCCAGCTGACTACAACGTTTTACTTAAGATGCTCGCCCGAAATCTGTGCCCCGCATGTCATTAACCTCTCTACTCATGTGTATGTGTGCATGTACGTCTAGGGAGCTGGTCCATTTTCCACCGTTATCTTCACGTTTATCGGCCAGAATCTCAATGTATGTTTATCTCATCCAAGCTCAGAGCTTAGCGATTGTAATTCTGAGTGAATCCCACTGCATATACTTCACCTCCATGTGTGTCCATGTGTGTAGGTAGGCACACACATCTAAGAGGGTCTGCTCCAGCGAGTTTGCGTGCCTTCTATCCTTAAGTATATTCAGGTCTGTGCGTTTTTTTGTGCAAGCATCCTCATGTCGGTGACGATGCGTGCGTGGGCTAACGTGTCCATGGGTGTATCTCCATGGAAAGCAGGGTAATCTCTATTTTAGGTGCTCACGTTGACAAAACAGTAGGCTGCTGAAATAGGATGCTACCAGCTGAGTTGAGCCGGTGTATCTACGCTCATGGTTGCGGATGTGTGTGGGTGTGAAAGATTGCTTGCGTGTTAAGGAAGAGACAGTGATAAAGATCGTGTGTCAATCCAAAACAGTATGCATTAAGAATCAGAATCAGAATCAGAATCAGAATCAGCTTTATTGGCCAAGTATGTGAAACACAAACAAGGAATTTGACTTGGTTTTTCTTCGCACACAATGTACATAGACATAGACATGAACATAAACAAACATAACAACATTCAACTAGAAGGAACAAGAACAACAAAGAACAGTGAGTTAAAAAGTGTTCAGAAGTCCGGACTATTATAAATATATAAATATATATTTAAGTATATTTATATTATATTATTTACAGTGTGGATATGTGTTGTTCAGTTATGTACAGGTAGAAATATATAAATATATATATACATATAAAGTGCAATTTGGTCTGTGAATGTAAAGACTATGAGTGGATGGTTTTTGGAGTCAGGGGGGTTACTGACACTGGGTGACTGATCAAGTGTTCATCAGTGCGACGGCCTGGGGGAAGAAACTGTTCTTATGTCTGGTTGTTTTGGCGAACAGTGTTCTGTAGCGCCTGCCGGAGGGGAGAAGTTCGAACAGATTGTGTCCAGGGTGTGATGGGTCTGCAGAGATGTTTCCTGCCCGTTTCCTGACTCTGGATGAGTACAGGTCCTGGATGGTGGGCAGTTAAGGGAAATAAAAGCTATAACAGAGCAAATAACACTGAATGCAATAGAATAAAAAGATCACATATCAGATGCTAATGCAGTGAAATAAAAACTGATATATTGTAGAGAAGAGCACACTATGTTGTAAAACGCTCACTTGTTCCATCAATCTACCGAACAATCTACAGAGAAGGATGCAATCACTGCTGCAGATTGTCCCAGCAGTGCACCTCATAGCTCAAGTGTGAGATTGAGATTCGTATTATTGCAGGACTTTGGTGATACGAGGAAGGATCGCAGGGGCTTGTATACAGTGTTGTGCAGCCCCTTCAAATCATAAAACTATTTTTCTAAGAAATGTAATCATGCGATCCAATATTGAAAGATAAATCTGATGTCAACATATTGCATGAAAAGAACAAAATCGGTGAACTGACCAGAGTAACAAGCATTGCCTGTGTAGCCAAAGCCTGATATAGCTCAATCCTCTGTGCCATAGAGCTCCAGCCTTGTCTAAAACACTTGAACCATATCAGTGAGCCACACCAACCCACTGGCTGACATGTTCCTTTATTAGAACGTGGGCACTGGAGTTTATTTTGAGTCAATCCAATGCCATCCTGAAGCTGGGAATACTCGATAGAGCGCCAAATCTGCAGCGGAAGATAGTCCCCAACACATGCACTATTACTCCTATTTTAGTAACAATTGCTAGAAACTAATGTCACAACTGCACAACAGGCTTGGACTTAAAAGCAGTCTCAGACTCTAATGCAAGTTAAAAAAACCAGTCTTTTATTCACAGCCAAGGTCAGTACACTGGTGGTCAATTGACAAGGCAGCAGTAACAAAAATCGGCAGGCAAAAATCCAAAGGCAGAAAACAGGTCAGGTAACTATAAGGCTAGCAAGAAACTCACACTGGAAAAGGCTTGTAAGCTGTTACAAACTGGCAAGGAGAGGACACACTGAGACTATATACTCTGGGGGAGTGGAGACAACGAGACACAGGTACAAGACATTAGGGAATATCTACGTCGTATGACTTCTGATAAATAAATGCCTCCAGAAAATGAAAGAACACACTTCAGAGAGTAGGTTAACCACTGATTTGTTTCCCCAAAATGATTGACAGGGCTGATAATATTGTGATCAAACGAGGCAGATCTGACTGATTTCCACTGCAGCTCTAATAGGAGCCTTTCCTGCACAAATTCAAGGAACGAACAACATGTTGATAAAAAATATCTGTTGTTAACCTACTCTCTGAAGTGTGGTTTGAATATTTTCATAGTATCAGTTGACAGTAACAAAAATACAAAATATCTTCACTTGACATTTGACAATTTTACCTGTCTGACACAAGTTAAAACTGCATGAAGGATGGACATTACAGTATTATGGATAAGTGATAACGCAATACATCAAATGGCGACATATAGTTCCTCAGCTTACCCAGACTGACAAGGCATCACTCTCCGAAAGAGCTTGATCCCACCAACATTTAACCAGACATGAGGTGAGCCCTGCATGTGCTCTGAATACTATTAGTTCTGTCCTTTTAAGCATGATGGTGACCATTTAAAAAAAAGAAAAAAAAACAAACTTCTTCATCATTATTTTGCCTCATGTTGATTCCCTGTTGGAAAAATTATAATCTTAGAGCCGGCAGTGCTTCTCCCTCCCGTACAATGCAGCAACTGCATGATTCAACCCTATTAAATGCTAATGAAAGAGGTCAATTTAACCGCTGAGCCAGCACACTTGCAAATTAAGCACCGACTAGACTGAATTAACAAGTTATTTCTGCTGTGTCTTTGGACCAAAAAACCGCGATGGTTTTCCTCCATGGAACATTTGTCCAGTCAAAACATCTACTTCAGTCCAGAGACATTAATTCGGTGAAGAAGAATGTGAACCCAAGGCTCATTTTGTTTTGGAAAGAGATACAAAAACTTCAGCTTCATTTAAATAAACACATGGTTGTGGATCAAACTACATTTCTGCTGCCTGGGATTTCTGTATGATTCCTTAAAAGTCATTCCATTACATGTATCACCTGATCCTGCAGGTTTACACTCAACTACAACATTTATCAAACCAGTTGTATCCTCTGCAGGCACTCTGCAGGGCTCCAAGTAACAGCAGCTCTACTTTAAATTCCTGTTCTGCCTCCTGAAACACTTTCTTGAGCTCCCCCCCCGAAACCTCAGCCTGTCTTCTCTCAAACCTCCCCACTTTCCTTCATGTTAGCTCTGTCCTACACTCCCTCCTCTGGCTCCATGTGGCTGCTCTTACTACTTTTAAATCCCTGGCGCTGGCACACATGGCTGTGAAGAGATCTGCTGCTCCATACCTCCAGGCCATGGTTATACACATGCCCATGCTCCCGTCACGACTGGGTGCCTTGCTTTAATTTCCCTGCACCAGGTTGGCCATCACCACAGCCGCTTCCCCAATCCTGTGGTGGAGTAATCTTCCTGCACAAGTCGCTCCATATATTCCATCATCCTCCACTGATTTCTCAAGGAAAATGTCCTATTTCATTAGCAACAACTATATTCCCTTTTCCATTTCTCACACATGATCACTGGCGTATGTGGGGTTGGATGCACTGCAATAGTGCCCTCTTGGATGCCCCTATAGCTTCAACATGACATGATAAAGTGCCTTCTAGGGTGCCCTTCCAGCGGGGAAAATATGATGAAATGCCTTCTAGGTTACAGTTTCAGTGGAGAAAATGTGGTGAAGTGCCCTCTAGGCTATAAATGTATCACAACTTTCTGCATACCGGTGCCCCACCGCACCAGCTGGTGCCCTTTTCTTTTTTTTCTGCCCCTGCCCCTCAAACATCCTGAGTCCGCCACTGTACGCCCTTTTCTTCCTATAATATGATGTCCTTGAAGCTGACATGCAATTTTAGTTTTCCAAGTCCACTCCAGATAATCATGAGCTACAAAGAAGTAGTGAACTGAAACTTGGGCTAATGCATGAAATAATCACTTTCCCTAAATGAAAAGTAATGCTGCAAAGCAAAGCATTAACCTTCACATACCTGACAGTAAGACAGCTGGGCCTGCTGTTCACACAATGAGCTCTGTCTTTTAACTCAGAGAAAGCTATTTTAGCAGACTGTTGCCAGGGCAGCCTGTGGAGTAGGTTTATGGAGACACAACACCTTGTATTGTATTCATTTGAGAAAATCACTGTAATCACTGTCACTGGTGGAAATCATAAAAGTTTTATAATAATCTGAACATTTTCACAATCTGTTTCTTGTTTTGAAAAAACACTTTGAGCTGAAGGAAATCTCTGCGTTATAGCTGCAAAATGTATCATTCAAACAAGACCGGGCAAGCAAACTGATCGGAGCACAGCGTGTGAGGAACAGTTTGTCAAACCCTGAAACCTTTCACCTAGAACTTTATGACCCCAGATCTTCATTTCCATAAGTATTTCCCTGCCAGCTAGAAGTTGGGCAACATGTTCAGGATGTGGGGCAATGTGTCACAAAATGTTCTGTTCCTTGCAGTATGGATTGGCCAGCACTCAACGTACAAATACATTTCCCAGCAACGCCCATGGCAGACAACACACTGGAATGAAGAGCTTCGGTGAGAAAATGCGTCACGTTCCATCGCGTCACGTTACGTTCGTTTTTCAAACAGAAACAGGTGTGCAGATCCTGAGGCCTGTGAGGCCTTTCTCTGGGGAATTTGCAGAGACATGCATGTTAGGCTAACTGGTGACTCTGAATTGCCAATATGTATGAATGTGAGAATGAACGGTCGTTAGTTTTTGTAGCCCCTTTAAGCTGGCCGCAAATAGACATTAATGTAAAATACATGAAACGGCCGCTTGCAAACCTCAAAGGACAGGCAGTTATAGATAATGGACGGATGGAATCGTAAAATCCTATATTTCTAAGTGAAGTTTTGCCTATATACGTTGCAGGCTTATAATATTCAGAGAAGATATCACTGCTGTAATTTGCATATGTCGACTGTGCGGTATAATCTGATGACAGGAACAGCAGGAATTTCACAAAATGCCAACGCCGCTGATATCCAGCAGGACAGTTTCACGGCTTCTCGTAGCTGGAATTTATCATCTAAATTCGTCTGTCAAATATCACCAAGTTGGAGCCAGCAGATGTGGAGATTAAAATGTGAAGTGGAGTGAAAAAGTTTGACAGTCACATACAGATACACCTCTAAAAAGTGATTATACAGGTTTCCATTACTTAGTTTAATTGCGCGAGAAATGTCTGTATATCAGATATTGTTGTATTGCGGTGATGTGTTTTCTGCCCCGGAGCTCAAACTACACATCCTTCTGTTAAATGTGAAAGCTGTCTGCATAATAACTGAGCCATTTTCTTTTTTTTTTTTCTAATCCAAATGAGTGATTTACTGTTACGCCCACTGGATGCTTTCTATTTAATATCATTACAACCCTGATTACGACGCTGTGTAAAACCAATAAAACAATCTGTGATAATTTGCGAATCCTTTTTGAGATATGCTCAGTTGAAAACAAAGACAATATGTTTAAAGTTTTGTGTCTTGAACTTCACAGATTTTTTTTATTTTATTCTGAATTTGATGCCAGCAATACGTTTGGGGGAGTTGTGTTCATGCTGTTTTGTAAGTTGTGTGATCTAATGATAGTCATCATAATTGGGGAATGAAAGGGGCAACCTCAAAAGGAGAAATCATTCTGGTGCAAGGATATATTACTACATGGGCTCGGGAACACGTCGTAAAACTGTTGTCGGTAAACAGATCCGATATCCACAGTCCAAAATCTGGACAAACAAAATCCAGAGTCCAAAATTTGAAAAGCAAACAACAAAATCCAAGTCCAAGCAACAAAAAGACAGTCAAGGAAAGTAAAAAAAAATAAATAAAATGATCCTCTAAATTCAACAGACCAGATTTTATAAGGGGGGCTGGGAAATTTCTCTCCCTCTTCATCCCCTTGCTGTTGAATTGATGTGGCTGCTTTGACCTATAGCATGTTGGTTTTCAAGCTTGCTGTCTGCTGTAGTGCAAGACATACTCAAATTGTTGAAAACTATTATTAATAGCTATATAGCTATGGGTTATCCTGGCCATGACGCCTTCACATAGACTGACCCCCTGTGCCCACCCAACTGTGACTGAATCTCCTCGTCCGTGAAGTATATCGAAAGCTATTGGCATGATTTTTCACATGTTTATAATCTAAAACAAATGTTTAAAAAATATGACTTTGTGAATTAGTAATTCATGCATGAAAGGGTTAATATCACAGCTAGTGCTGAGTGGATGTCTTTTATCACCATTCATATTTAAACAGCAGATTACCAGACCTGCGTATTATGGGGGTTAGTTAGTGATTGAGCAAGTATATACAGTAAGTCATTAAGCTTATTGGATCCTACTGAATGTTAATTATTTTCCGCAGCGTGTCGTCTTTGTATAAGACTTTCACCCAGCAAAAACAACATGAAAAAACACTTCTCAAAATCCTTTTAACGTCATTATGAAGGGAACTTAACTGTCTTAATTGTTGATAGGGAGGAGAGGAGGAGCAGGCTTTCCTCTTCCATTGATCAAAGACAGTGCTGCTGTGGTTCATGTTTTAAACACTAGATGACAGTAATACATTTCGGAGAAGGGAAAAAAAGGGAGGAAGAGGTGAAAGGAGGGGAAGGAGGTGGAGGAAAGGAGGAGAGAAGGGGACAGAGAGGCAGGAGGAAAAGAGTGCACAGAGGGGACATAAGATGGATGGGAGGGAGATGAGAGGAGAGGACTGGGGAAGACAGAGGACTGAAGAAAGTGAAAATAAAAAGGGGACATAAAAGAGATCGGCACAAAGACAAGGAGGCTCGGAGGGAGAGTGGTGAAAACCAAAGAAATGGAAGAAGGAAAGTACATCAGAGAGACAAAGAAGGGTGGATAAGAGACAACTGAGGGATGTAAGGGAAAAAGGGTTGATGAATTTGATAACAAAAAGAGACTTGAATAGACGAGGAGACAGATTGGGAGATAAATGGATGCGGACAGAGACAAGAGCGGATCTGTATTGTGAGGGCCGAGATAGGGGAGATATCGGATTCGAAAGCGTTTTTATAAATATTTGAAATCACTTTCTGGGTGTCCCGCTCTCATCAAAGAAACAAATTAACTTCAATTCTCCACTGTCGCTTTTATCTGATCTCTCTCTCTCTCTTTCTCTTCCTGTCTGTCACTCTGCCACTCCCACTCTCTTCCTCTCCCCATTTCTTCCCCCTCTGTCATCCCCCCGGCCTCCACTCCCACGACAAGGTTTTTTAGGAACTCACACTCCGCTCCGACTTTGAGAAGTTGCTTATAAATCGATGTTACATTTACAAGGGAAAAAACAAGTGAAAGTTTTTACAGCACGTTGTAAAGTTTAAAGCATCCTCAGGACATTACCAGCCTATAATCCCTCACTGTATAACATCCATCCGATGCTCTGGAGTGGCAACAACTGAAGCTGACACTTTTGTCAGTGCTTTAACACAGTCAGACGTGTAATGCAATGCCCGGGGTTGTGTCCAGTTGAAGTTTGCCACTGCTGCAGCTGGTTGAGCCTCGAGGCTGTAAAACTGGACAGAAGATGTGCAGGATGCAATGACATGAATCAAATTTGTATTGTTTTTACAGTCGACTGGCAATATGCACGCTGTTAGACTTTATTAAGGGGAGTGGAGCCGCTAAACAAATCTGACAATTACTGTCCTCTCTGCTGATAACATTTTATAGAGACTTTTTATGCAGGGAAAGTCACTGTCTTGCTGTGTTTTAGATGTGAAGATTAAAAGCGACCTATCAGGGAACAGAAAACATGGGAAAACTTTACCTGCGTCTATCAAGAGGTTATAAATTCCACCTACGACTACCAACAAAGCTCACTGATTAACATGTTTTTGTCGCGTTTGTTTAATTTTTACAAAAAACTAATGAGCATAAATGTCCATAGTTCTACTTGCAACTACCAAGACACTCGATGCTGACGATACACAGACGCCACATGATACCGACGGCATTATACTATTGGCTGACAAACTGTTAGAAGCTGCCACAGTGTCGGAGGTGGACTTTGTTCATTCCTATAAAAGTTGTTTAGTGACGCATGAGACAAAAAAAGCTACTTCCCACTGTAAAGGAATTACCCAGATGAATGCATCATGCAACTTCCCGGCTAGCTCTCCACTAACCTGAATTGGGGTAAAACGATTTAATCTGGAGGCTCTTCAAGACTTTCCAAATGTTATCGGACCGAATGGATGACATTCTGAGGAAAAGTCTCTTTGGGCCGTAGTGCATCACGTGACGTTGTAATTACACGATTTGGCCACTATTTCAATTTACTTCAAATGTATTACCAGACAGGATGGGCCAGGGCTAGCTGGTTAGCATGCTAACTTCAGGAGGTATCACTGCAGCACAATACATAGATGCCTCGGACATAATGCCAAAACTGTCGTTTTGTCACATTCCCCTTTTAAAACTTCAATTCTCACACACATGTTACAGATTGGGCCTTTAAAGATAAACAGTGTCTTCATTTTGTATCTTTTCCTCCACATTAAAACACCTGTGAGTTTTTGCCAACAATCTGAAAACGTAAGATGTATATTTCATTTTTTTGCCCTTTGCTTTACCTTTGAAAGACTTTAAAAGGTGTTTCACATGCTCTTAAAACCCTCTTTGTTCCATGTGCATAAACAGACCTTTATTCACAAAATGTCAAGCAATCAAATTTCAGCATCTTTTCATATTTTTCAGCTTTTGCAAGTTATATGCCTGTTTGTTGTTTATGTCAAAGATTAGAAGCCACACTGCAAAGCTCAAAAAAGCAGCACCGTCTCCTGCGATCAGCTTCAGATCTCGTTAGGAAAGCTCACTGCATGGAGCGCTCAGATACTGTGAGTGTGTGTGTGTGTGTGTGTGTGTGTGTGTGTGTGTGTGTGTGTGTTTGTGTGTGTGTGAAACTGTCTGTCAAACAACAGAACAAAACTGCTCCAATGGAAATCACTACTGGATTTGGGGCAAATTGCCAGTTGTGGTGTTGAACGCACACAGGGCTGCTCATTGTGGTGATAATCAAGCATCCATCCATGATTACAGATCTGAAAATAGACTCTGGATTTGGCAATTTAAGGTCAGAGCCTTTTCGAGTTTCCAATTTACAGCTGTAGGAAAGAGCTAGGAACATCACACGTACTACTGAAGCCTTGTCAGTCTTCCTGTGCATTCGTGTTGTGTAAAAGGAGAAGAGATTTTCTGGAGGTATCAGGGTTACAAAGGTGGAATCACCCATCACGTTGGTTTTGTTAAAATAATGTCGAGATGCTTCTGTCGACAGCTTCAAATGAAACCCCAGCATGCTGTCAGCGCTCATCAAAGCTGCACTGAGTTAATGCTACACTCCTGCATCACAACAGGTCATTTTAAGGTCCTGCTGACCATTCATCTCAACAGATAAAGGCAGATGGGCCGAACGACCCTGCAGAGACTCATCTGACAGTCTGGCTGTCCGTCACTGAGTGTGACAAAATTTGAGTGAGTATGTGGGAAGCAAAGTTGAAGAAGAGCACACACTGACACACACACACACACCCATTCAATATTAAAATATAACTGAGGTACAAACACAAGCCTGCATGTACTCACAAACTCAAGTATTATCAGTCATCGTAACCTGTCTTCATTCATCTTCACATAAAGGTATCGGCTCTTTCACTAAACCCTTCTTGCACTCCTCATACCAGTCGCTTCCAGGAATTAACCCAGATTTTAAGTTTTTCCATAGAAAATCGTTGCTGCTGCTCTTTTCTGCGATGACGCCAAGTTAAATATGTAAACCTTAAACTCTTTGGTGTACCGTGTCTTCTTCTTGTCCTCTCCATATCTGGTTCTCTTGGCGATTCATAGTGGCCCTAAATAAACTACATCACCTGGGGACTCTACGTGAAGCTCACCTGTTCCCATTCTTGTCTGCCTGCTTTTCTCTATCGGTGCTGGAGGGGTTTCGCTTGTTTGACACACTAGTCGTGAAAATGCTAACAGAGTTGGACTGGCCATCGGGAGCAGCAAGAGAAGTCCTGGTGGGTCATTCACTCTGCGGGCCGCTTGAGCATTCTCCTCTTGCACTAGCTAACCTCTGGGTTATAATGTTTTTTAAGTACAGACCAATTTTAATGGCAGGAAAATACACCATTAAAATATAACCCCAGGGCTTTTTAAACCCTGCCTCACAATCTTTGTTTGCCAAAAGTAGTTTAGTTATATTATATTTTAGCAGATATAGATGCAGATATTGAATATAACGTTCATAACTATGTCTTCATTGGTGTAGATTCACCTGAAACTAAGAATTGTTATGATGAGGGGTCCGCTGTTGGTTGCAATCTGCAAATCACACCGCTAGATGTGAATGCTCTGTGCCTTTTCGTGCCTTTTGTCTTGATGCATTGAAACAAATATGGATAATAGAGCACACTTTCAGACAGACCCATCACACCTCTGTGCTTCTGACTCCTCACCGGCGGGCATGTTGGATCGCATGTCTCAAAGTTACAAAATTGTCAAAAAGGAGGTTTCAGAGTCTGTTTGACAATCTGACAAGCCCTCAGTTTGAAGCATGCCGAGGCCTTATGACTTGTAGACTGGAGGCTATGCTGTGAATGACTTTTCTCACATTTAACTGTCAGTGTATACCGTGACATGTGGAGTGTCAGACCGGAGCAACACGTTTAACCAAATGTGTTAATATGAACTATGTTGGTGCATGCTCAGTCATGGCCAGTCTGTACTTCCCACGCGAATACATCAGTGTCCTCCTGGTGGAAAACCTTGTGTGGCGTATCCACTCTGCGCACCTCTTCTTCATCAGGAAATTCTCAGGATGATGTTGCTTTTAAAATTAGTTTATTGGCCATGACTCAAACCAGTTTTCATCACAACTTCTGATAATTTATTCCTTCTAATCCGACCCTGTTACGTACAGCTGTGCAGTGTGCTGCCGGCTGCAAAATTACCAAAAGTCAGTCGAGGACAGGGAGCTGCGTGTGTGCATTAATAATCTGTCATAAGTCTCCCTATGGCAAGCATATGGCTCTGAGTGTTTCTGTGTTTGCACACTGTCTCGACTCACTGAGCCACGTCAATGTCAAATTTCAGCTGCAGAAGTATTTCTCAAGTCTTTTTTTACATGAATGAGGACAAACTGACGTACACTTATGCTGCCTCAGGTAGATTTATTTCAAAGACACGATTATTGAACTCGATTATCAAATAAATTCTTTTGGGAAAAAAAAAAGAAAGGTTAAATTAAAATGGGGTAAAGGTTACAACTGAAGTTACAAGTTTTTTTTTTCGTTTTTTTCCCACAGCAGCAGTGATTTATCCAACTCTGACTTTCAACCTCTCTGACAGCTTCCATCTATTTTCATTTGAATCATTCCGATGCACTGGCAGAGCCATTACCACATATCACGTCATCTAGTAACACACACACGCACACACACGCACACACCCACACACACACATATGGACAAACTTTTTAGATACATATTTCAATAAAGGTGAAAACTGTCACTTTCCTTGATGATATGGAGGTTTGACTTCACACTGGTCCTGTTATCTTCAGCTCTTCTCGTCTAACCAGTGAACTGTAGCTGCTGGTTTTTCCAGTTTCTTCCTTTGCGAACTTATCCACAAAGTTTTGATGAACAAGAAGTCTGACAGACCACACTGCTCTCTGCCAAGATGTGCTGATAATCTTCCACATAAAACAGAAAAAAATAACGTTTTTTTCTCATAGTTTAGTAAAGCTTCACATATGATTGCATTTATATGAAGCTATTCAAGTCATAACTCACGTCGTAATGTGTGATACAGCAGCATTTACTTCGTAATAAATTAACACATGAACTGTTGAATTACAATAAATGGGAAAGAGGCTGCGGTAGGATTAATGAGCCCAAAATAATCCTGTACAAAACCGAGCTTTAACTGACCGGGCTGATGTGTGTTAAAGTGAGAGTGGCACATCCTTAGGAAAAAAAGAAAGGAAAAAAAACTTGAAAGATAAGACAGCTAGCTCACCGGTAGCCTGCAACTCCACTACCAGACACTTGTCCTGTGTGCAAGAAGATGAAAAACTGACTTGTACCAGAGGTAAAACAAAGCATCACAGATGTCTTTTCAAAGATCCTTTATTAATTTGTTTGGGAAGAGGGTTTACTCCTGTGGGAAGAACTGGACTGAACATAACATTTCCAGGGATCCTTTATTGATTTGCCTTTGTTGTATTTTTAAGAAGCCTTTTCAGGACCATGGCCAGGGGACTGCAATTTGAACAATAGCCTTTTGGCTAATTCTGGCATTTTAACTCATGTATTACCTCGTGTTTCAGTCATCTGCATTGTGACTTAACTAAGCTAAACAAAACTAAACATTTGCTGTTTTGAGTGAAACATCTCCACAACTATAGGTTGAATTGCCCCAAAATTTGGTAGACACTCCCTCAGGATTAACTGTAATAACTTTGGCGATCCCTAAACTTTTCATCCTGTTCCATCATTCAATCAAACCTATACTGTACACTTTATGGCTTTATGTACAAAATACTTCACAATTATGTTATGCTAGCATGCACAGCTGTGCCTTTGTACAGCCTCTCAGAGTTGTGTGACTGTAGATGCGAGTCTAGTCTTGTTACTTTTTAACAAGCAGCACTTTAATTCTCCTTGTGCGATACATATAAGTACTCTTTGTACACAACAACATGGCCACTTTACTCCTGTGGTATTTCCCTTTAACATTACTTGCAAGATTTATTTGAAAGTAGAAAACATTCGCTTTCTGGGCTCTGAAGCTGAAATAAATGGAAACACATTCCCCAGTGTATGCATTGTATTGCTCTCTAAATGCTTGTCTATAATCCATTGGTGGTAGTTATGCTTGTACCTCACCATGTCTGTGGGTGGTTGGCTCTATAGGAAATAGACAATAAAAGAAGAAAAATAGCTATGCGCAGAATGTGCTGTACATGGGTAATCTGCTTTGACGACTGTCCTGGTGTGGGTTTTTAAAAGAATGGATCTGTGCAGCAGGACAAAAGCCACGTTGAGGGACAGAAAGACGGGGACAGCAGATAAGACGGAGAGAAGCCGGGCTGTTTCGAAGAAAAAGGGCTCAATTTTGGGTGAAAATGAAAGAGATGATAAAGTAGAGGGGCGAGAGAGGCAATCTGAAGGAGAAACGGAGAGGGTCGAGTTGATGAAGGCAGAGGAAAAAAACAAAATAATAAAAAAACTAAACAGAAAGAATGACTACAGAAAGTACATGTGTTTGTGTGGGAGCTTCTCCAGCAACACGTGTCGGATTGTTTATGTAATATAGGATGTGCCTCCTCGCAGACTGTACTGTACATATTGTGTGTGCACGTGTCCGTATGTGTGTGTGTATATAAAGTATAAATGAATGAGTTTGTGTGTGTGTGTGTGTTTGTCGTCTTTTGTCTCTCCTCACCGGCACTGAATGTTCCCTCACCGCTTCAAGGACGGTGACAGAGGAAGCTCAAGAAAGAAAAGGAGACACTCGAGAATGAAAGACAGAGAGACGTAGAGACAGCCCTTAGGACTCCTCCACTCCGTTCACTGCATTCGCTCTCTTACTTTCTACCCTCCACTGCATTTCTCTCCTTTCACTCTCAGCCTCTCCACCTTGACTTCCAAATGTAGGGAAAAGAATACACTGCAGGAAGCGTGAAGCCATTTAAGATTTCACTCCTCCTCCTCTCTATTATGCCCGCTGTGTTTCTTCTAGTTTTTTCAACTTCTTTTGTCCTTTCCACTCAAGCTCCTTTGGTTTTTTCCCTTTTCGATACTCCCTCGCCCCGTCCTTGATTTTCTTTCTTAATCCTCCCTCCTCATATTTGTCTTTACTTAATCTTTCCTCCTTGTTTTTCACCCCTCTCCGCCCTCGCTGTCTTTGCCCTCCACGGTGCTCCTGACAATTCCCTGCAGTCTGCCCCCTCTCTCTCCTCCTCTCTTCTTCCTCCTTCATCTCTCCTCTCGTTTCGATCCTATGTCGCTCATCTCGTATCCCTCTGTGCAGTCGTCCTGCCACCTTCTCTCTCCGTCTCTCTTTCTTCTCTGGTCCTTGTCTCCCTCTTCGCCCTGCTCTGTACTCTGTCAGCTCCCTTCAGGCTGTTCCTCTCCCCCTGACCTTGGACATGCTCAACAGTCTGCTGACATACTACACCCCCTCTTGTCTTTCCCTAAATGAGGTCTCCCGTTCTCAGCATGCAAACTCTTCTCTTCCTCCCTCCTTTGCTTGAATGTGTGTCATTATTTAGAAATTACACACAACACCAGCAAGTACCGATTCTTCGTAAGCGGTGTTCTGCTAGTTACAATTTCTTACAATGACTATGTCATTAAAAGGTCACTAAATTACTTTAGCTAATTTTTTATTCTTGCATATTCGCTGTCAGCATTGTTGGGAAATAAAAGGATGTGTGGTCTACGAAACTCCACCTGACGTTCCATCAGTATGGGGGTGAGTAGATGATGTCTGAATTTTCATTTTATGGTGAATTGTTCTTTAATGTCAGTGCAAATAACCCGACTTCCCTTTTTCAAATTGCGTGGACATTTTATGCAGTCTGATTTTGCATGCAGGTAACGTATAAATCCTCCCTGTATTAAAAAATAACATGCATAAAAAATGTTAGGTGGCGTAGTATGAAGAGCAAGAAGACCACCGTTTTTGTTCTGTGTTAAACGACTTGCTTGAACGTAGGTTAATTCAGGTAATGTATTTAAGTCACAAACGAAATGTAAGTTAACATGCTTATTGAACCCAAACCATATCCCTCTCTTAAACCTAACCAAGTAGCTTTGTTGCCTTGACCGTACCGAACTCTAGCCTTTTTACAGCAATAACCACGTGTTTATTTTTGTCACTGTGAAGATGAAGGTCACCTGACTATGGATCTGCTCTCCACAGAAGTTAATGTGAAGGATTGGCACATCACCGGCACGCTGAATAGGACTTTAACAATATACAATGCAACGCATGTTCTAAGTGTAAATTTGTGTTACTTGTTTGCAGATTGATGAGACCGGGTTTTCTACAACATACCCAACAAACCATTAGTTAGTTTTAAGTCTGAACAATTAAAATCCAGCCTTGGTTGCTTGGATGGAGTGATTTGAAATTCTTCAGCTGCGCCCAGAGTCTTAAACAACGAGCTTCATGTAGGCATCGGGGCTGTCACTTTTTCCAAAAATCAACATCTAACACATTTGAAATGATACGGAATTTATTCAAATTAATTTGTCGCATTATTCCAGCAATCAAGATTATTGTCTAACAGCTGTATTAACGCATTTTTCTGTATGCCTGTCACTTCTACCTCGCCTTACCTTCCATCTTATCAGTGATGGCCTTTTTACGAGCTTCTGCCTCCGCTGCCACAGTTGGGTGCTGAGCTGGCAGGTGAGTCTGCAGGTTTGTTGTCGTCGAAGAGTAACTTCAAGACAGCTGCCTTTTACAAAGTCGACAAACAGCCTTATCTTTGTTTGTGACTTTGTGACCATTTACGGTGTAGAACCAACAATACTTCCACACACTTCTTCTCAGATGTTTTGGTGTCGTTACAGTCCACTTAGGATGGCCCTTCTCCATATTGTCCTCCATTTTCATGGCAAAACAACACAACAACAACGTTAGCTTAGCTTACCGGTAGGTCAGTGAAATCATGTCATGCAATAGGTAAAGGTAATATCGAAGTTTTTGAGCGCCCTCTGCTGGATCACACAGCAAACTACGACAAGCGGCCTCATGCGGTGCCAGACTGAACATTTCAAACTGATTATTGCAGCTTGAATATGAACAGTAGGCAAGATGCTTGTCCAAGTGCTTCAAAAGCTAAGAAGAACTATCAGTCCAGGGAACAAGTTTTTACTATTCTTGTTTTTCTGCTCGGCAAAGGAGAAGTAATGAGAATATCTCCACACGGAAACTTGACCAGTCTGCCGTCATCATGCATGTCTAAGCATATCCACGCATGATGTCAGATCAGTTTTTGTACATAACCAGGAAGCATAAACTACAAATATCTGCAGCTGGTGGAAAATAATTAGTTTACCTTGCTACATTAAACATAATAAAGTAACAGGCCTGTCAGTGAGGGTAGTTTAGTTCCAGAATCCCTCCCAGTCATGCCAGTCCTCACATTATCCCTATCCTTGTCCACATTTCCACACTACTAAACGAATCTCCATCAACCGTCCAGCGCACACACAAACCTTTGAATTATTCACGTCTACATCAATAAATCCAAAGACACACACAATTAAACTGCATCAACTCTATAATTCATGACCCCCCGTTGAAAGGTTTTCACCTGTCAACCCAATTTTCCAGAGAAAAGCATCTTTTGCTGCACCACATGTCAGACTGCCACGCATGAACAAAGACACTCTGCGACAAAGACAGAACACTTCCTCCAGCCTGCCTGATGAGCTGTTTGTGCGATGCCCCCCTGCTGCCACGGAGCTGGTGTGCCTGCTTCAGTGATTGTGAACGGCACAACCACACCCACACAGAGTAATTTTGAAAAACGAGCAATCAAACTGCGGTAACAAATGGCATCGGTCTTGAACTCAGGAGCAAGCTTAAATAGTTGTTGCTCCTATCAGCATTGAGTGAGGTGTGTTCAAATGTGAGAACGTTCATGCTTAAGTAAAAATAAGCCTTATGTAGTCTAAAAATAGTCTTTAGGACAGTAACAGTAACAACACCGAGAAATCGAAAAGAGGTGTTCGAGGGGAACAATCTGAATTTAAAATCAGATAAATGGACATCAGTTAGTGGCACCGCAGAGGCCTGTCGTGTTTGATAATATTACGTAGACTGATGGCATAAACCTGAATAAATATACCTATTTGCATGTCTGCAGATGTGTGACATTTATGCTGAATAAAAGCAGATCTCTTTTTCAAACACAAATACTAATAATGTGGATATTTTTGTGGAATTAAATTTTGGTGTTCAATTCTACATGCTGTAATCACAACCTGTGAGTTTTATGTGAACTGTCCACTGACAAAGCTGTCGTATTTGATGAGTGAGAATGTGTTGGTTTCCAGTCCAGAATTCCTGTGCACTCCCTGCTTGTCGCCTGCCTGAAACCTTTTCCTGACGTGTTTACCTGTTGTTCTCCATGTTGACTCATTGCCTCACTAAGCCTGTTTTTGGTCAACCAGGGAAAAGCCTTGTTACCTGCCAGCCCCGTTTATTGTTCCTGCTTTTGGGTCTACACCTGTTCTACCTAAACTGGTCCAACAACTAACAAACAACTAATGAAACAGGGAGTTTGATGGCTCAAATGAGTCTGTCTCTGTTGTTTCCAGTCTTGCTTTACACACTTTCTTGAGAAGCTGCTCTGCCCCAGTTCAAATTGTAAAAAAAAAAATAAAGTATCCAGTTTTCAATCTCTCCCAATGGCTTCAAAACGATCGATAGTACAGGTGTAGCTGTGGCTCAATGGGGGCTCATTGTGTTGTAACGTAGCCGGCCAAAGCAGAAAAAAGTTCTGCCTGAGCGCTGCAGGATTTAGATCGAGATAGGTGCTCATGTTTAAGTCATGGCAAAAATCATTTTCATCTTAACAGAGTTATCACTGATTTAATAGAGATGGAAATCTTGTTACCCTGAGGTGGTGGGAATCCTTCCTGGGAAACTTCTTTAATCTCTGCATGAAATCAGTATCTCTACAGTAGGAATCCATTGGTTAGTGTTCATTACCACAGGAAACATATTCACTTCAGAGATGGAGTTAGGTTTATTATATTTAATAATTCAGTTCATATTGAAGATACAAATAGTCAGAAACTGCTCATAATTTAGCTGTGCTTTTGCGTATGCTTTCAGATGTACGCATTCAAGTGAATGTTAGTTAAAACCACTTTGTACCAAATAAAGAGTGCCTGGGGCTGATGATAACTATTGTTATGTTGTGGGATTGTAAGATTTCAAACTTTGTTGTGAAAAAAGAAAAAAAGAAAAGATTGTTTTCCCCGTTTAGTGAAGGTGTTTAGAGTGTTAGTTCTCTTCACAGTTTACTTCATATCAAAGCAATGCTACAGGGAAATCTCATCGAGATCATAAGAACTCACAAATGATTGCACAGTAAGTCAAATCTATGCTGGCTGGTTCATAAAGGAGACATATTGTGCTCATTTTCAGGTTCATACATTTATTTTGGGTTACTACTAGAAAGTTTACGCTGCATTCCCCCTCTATCTGAGATGCTCTGTTTTAGAGTCCTGTCTCTTTAAGGCCCACCTTCCGCCTCCCAAATCCCAAGTCTCTGATTGGTCAGCTCAGACACCCCTGAGCCAGCACCGTTCACTGTATCTCTGGTCGGCTGTCGTGTTTTCGGCTTCCAGGTAGCTTCACTTCTAGCTTGAATATAAGAATAAATTATACAAATGTGTCAAATGGCGATGTAGCGATGTCAAGAAGTCACAGAATTAAAGGCGGGGCTAATGACGGGGAGTTTCAGGCAATTCAGGAGCAGTGTTTTTTGTGGGAGAGCGGAGCTCCTGTGGGGCTTTTTAAATTCAAATATTATATATAAAACACAGAAGGAGGGGAAATAAAACGAGAAAGCACATAGGTCTCCTTTAACCCGTATTTAATTTGGCTGTCAGTACTTTTGTATGAAAATTGAAATTGCAACTCGCTGGTCATGCTGGCTTTCATTTCAAATGTAGCGTGTGACCCTGATTAATTGCGTACAAACAACTCTTTCTCAGAGAACCCCCAGGAGCAGAAATCTATTCTCTGGTGTTATTCAGATGTGCAACCTGGGTGTCCTCTCCCAATAACTGAGAAGCATATTACAAGAGTGAAAAATTGATAAGAGCTTTCACACTCAAACGAGACTTTCAGACAGGATAATCTTCTTTCTTATTTATGGATATAGGAGATGTTATTCATTATGACAAAACTGTTTTGCCCGTGGCCAGACGAATTAAATTTTTAAGTAACAGAATTCTGTGTTATTTGCCTTTAACTGAAGCTACTTAAGCTTCCAGTTTGCTATTTATCTTCATTGGGCTTGCTCAGCCTCTCCCTTGGGCACTCTGTGGCTGCTGTCAGGTTATACAGTAAATCGTGACTGTGGTTTTAAATCCTCGCAATGGTCCCTGCAGCAAACGGCCGAGTGAAACAAGCAGACTGCAGTATTTCCAGAACTCATATCAGCTTCCCCCCAAAAACGCTGTGTGATGGAACCGTAATGCAGCCATGAAACAGCAACAGCTTTCAAATGCTATTAAAGGCAGTTCATAACAACGGTTATCTGCCGCACAGCAGCAAAATCAACAAATCCACACTGAATCTAGCCAAATGTTTATTTAACTTAATGTAGAGATGCTTCATACAGTGTTTCAGCCCATTTAGCTTTACTCTTTCTTTAGCGTATAGAGACCTCAGCATTAACTATGAACGGATATATAAAAGTGAAAGTCATTTACTCAATCCAAGCAGTTTCCAGTCTACCCACAGTGAAGAATCCCAGTGAATTATAAACTTTGGCATTATTTGTGCTTATGTTTGGTTTGGGGGTTAAATCCATCACAGTCCACATCAACTTTATGACAAAACCCAAAGGCATTAATATTTATAATACGTCAAATAGATTGAGGAGACCCAGCAAAAACTCCATATCTAACAGGGCTCCAGTTCTCCTGCTCCACCAATAACAATACTGCTGCCTCACCATTAAATCATCCTTCTCTCCACAGAATGTGAGCCTGCAAAGTTCAACTTTGGTCATAAATGGGTTTCTCAAAAAAGTTCTGAAGTGTTTTCTTGAGCATTACCTAATCCTTAGAATAAGTTTTAAACTTAGTAAAAATCATTTTTCTTTCTCCCCTGATACGTATTTGTTGTCCTTATGGAATGAAAATGTGCTTACAAAGCCAAAAAAATAACTTGATTATTGATCGGACAAAACAGCACGTGGCTTTTTAAGTTACACAGTTGTTTGCAATTCAGGGAAATAGCAATTAAACTGAGAGCAGGAATTGTTTTGATAACTTTTCTCTGGTGGTTTGTTCAAGTAAATGTTGGAAGAAAAATAGCTTCTGAAAATCTATAATGTGCTTAGGTATCCTTCGTCTGGACTCTACTGTTGTCCTGAAGCATTCTCTCATTTTTTTTTTTTTAATTGCGACTTTTAAACAGTGTATAATGTTGATTTATATGACCTGACAACTATATATAATGAAGCACAAACCAGCTTTAGTTTTCATCAGAGCTAAAAATGATGTTTCTGTGCACGGGGTGAATATTGTGTCTTCTAATTTGGTCATTTTAGTGATATTTCATGTTCTGCACCTTTTCACAGTGCAATTGTTTAACACACCTCGTTAGAAGTGGGTCAGCTCCTGAGGCACTGTCCTTCAGGTCAACGCAGCACTCCCACCGGTGAAGCGAGTATGAAAGAAAGTGACTCAATTAAGTATTACATTATGTTAGTTTTTCATTCAGTGTGTCACACCACACATTTTCCTGTCTTTGTGCCATGTATGTAATCCTCTAGTCACACATTAACATGCTGCATGTGACAGCAAGGCTGCTTCTGTTCTCAGAGGAGATATCAGGACCATAGAGGGATCTGACCTGCTGCTTGTTCCCGTGTTCACAGCAACACAGTCCAGTACAAGGAGACATCGGCTCCAGTGGTGAGTGATCCACATCCCTGAAGCATAACCTTTTGTTGTTTCTTGCCCCTCTGATGCCAAGCATGACATGCTCTGTGTCTCTTGTCCCCCCTCTTCTCTGCCCTTTGGTTTGTTCACCAGTTGGAGGAAACCCCAGTCTGCAGCCCGAACATACACCTTTGTGTTTCTCTTCACCTTCCTCTTCTGGTATAAAAAGTTGAGTGATGAGGCCTTGGCCCTTCCCTGTCCTGTTCCAACACACACCTCTTGTCACAACTTAACAGGCACACTCAGCTGTTGATATTAATGGTAATGCCTGTCTTAGTTATGTGCACCACAACATGCATTATCATAGTAGAATGGTCCTTCACACAAGGTTGCTCTGTTACTGGGCCGTCTACTCCAGACTCTTACTGCATCCTAATTTGAGGGGCTTGATCCATTTTATTTAAAGACTGAATGCTTCATAAAAGGTTTGACGAGACAAGGCAGCAAGATAAAACCTTTTGCATGAGGGCGGAACAGTATCCTCTCAGTATCCACCAAATCTCTGTGCACATCAATTAATGATTGGAGTAGTTAGTCACAACTTCCTTGTTTCCTTGGTTGGGAAATATGAGCGATGGAGGCATGCAGGATTCAACAGCACCACCTTCAAGTGGTCATCATTCACCAGTCAATGCATCTATCATGATGATTGTTGAGTCTCATTCATAGGTCGTCAAACACCAACGCTTTAGGTTAGAATTTCGGGCCAAATACTGAATGTGCCCTGGGTTCTCCAGGATCACCTCACATACCTTTGAGATAAATCCCAATTAAGGGAATGCATTCTTCAAAGGGCACAGTCCAAATATCTTTCTGCGGGCCGGATGGCCAGATCGAACCTCCACCTAAAAGAGTTGATCTGACATCACGGAGAAGCCCAAAACAAGAAGCATGTGTATGTCAACTCTGAAGAATTTATTAGCGATCTAGCCTCTTTGGACAATGGCCAATGTTTCAGGGCTCCGGTGTAGCCAGCAGATATACAGATAAGGGATATCTGAGCCAAGGTCTTTTCGGCTAATAATAAATATTAACAATCAGCTATCTTTGTCCAGAGTTGCTGTCTATACCTTTTAAGTAAAGTTGTAAATGTACAGCCAAGGACACCAAGGAAACTGGCTGTTCCTTGGTTGGGGTTTCAAGGACAAGACTACTGCAAAACATCCAGAAAAAAATGTGTACATACGTCGCTTTGTGAACCCTGATGTATACAGCTTTTGAATGTGGCTGTGCAGCGGTCACTGGACGGTACAGCCAGCAAACACTCGTCCACACAACATTCTTATTTAAACAGACATGTGGGCAAGCGGCGGCATCATACATTTCAAGTTACTCCCCAGAGGGACAAACTCACAACCTCTGGATTAATAACACAGACAGCCACACATGCAGCTTGGCACACACGAGCGCATGCAGAGGGAGGAACCTACAGATGTCCTTACCCTCAAACTCCCGAGCACAAACTGGTTTATAATCCAGATAACACATGCTGCCGATTCAGAACATATGGAAGACGGACCGCAGAACTCGAGGGATCCCGTAGCAAGCACTGATTATAGAATCTGTGTGCTTAATTGAGCAGCTGTTTTCTCACAATTCACTGCCCTGTCAAAATATTGAACATGATAAGCCAGCACGAATATGGTAACTAGTCATGCAAAAATATAGTATTGCCGTAAAACCAATTTAGTTTTTTCCGTGTTTTTACTGGTCTGCTGCCCATAGCAAGGACATATCTCCAAACTGTCCTCCAAACCAAGCTGTTGTGCTAAATTATTTCTGCTGCAGCGTTAAATTTATGATCAGATGGCGAGTCCAATCTGGTTCACAGATTCTCACAGAAAACATACATATACATATAAATTATCTTTGACGCAGAGCTTGGACGATATAAATCGCTGAGGTGTAATGCAGCAGTACAAACGAGACTAAGCACAGGTGGCAGGACTGAGAGATATGGAAATTAATTCAGAGTTATTTAACCACCCTGGTAGGAGATCCAAACCATACATACAGGATACCCTCCAAAAGAAATGCAACATTTTAAAACCTTTTTCTTGCAAATGACAAATGAAACGCTTAAAGGGACAGTTCACCCAAAATCAAAAATACATCCTTTTCTCCTTAACCGTAGTGCTATTTATCCATCTAGATTATTTAGGTGACAGTTGCTGAGTTCTGTAGATATCTGGATGTCGGCCATAGACATGTCTGTCTTCTGTCAAATATAATGAAACTAGATGGTTGTTGTGCTCAAAACTGCAGAAAAAAGAAATTAAAACATTTACTCATAGATGAAGCTCTAGCTTTGTTATCTTAGTTAGCCAGCCTATCGTCCATGAGTAGATGCAGCTTCCTTCTGCATTGTGATATGGAAAGAAAATAGCCGCGACAAGGTCTGTGGATTAGCTTGATGAACTGGAGTCATGATTTCGGAAAGAGATATCCCTTTCATCAAATGTATTTTGTGTGCCATCTAGTTCCATGATATTTGAGAGAAGGCAGACATCTTTACGGGTGATATCTCCAAAGATCTGCAACTTATATCAAAACAATTTATATAGATAAAGAGCACGACAGGTAAGAGGAAAAATGTGTATTATTAGATTTTGGGGGTGAATAGTCCCTTTTAACCATAGGTAGATCAGGACCCAAGGTAAAATGACTGCTTTTATCAAAGTTGTCTGGTGGATTTGAAGACAGCTCAGATGGATATTACAGCTTAAGTTCCCCGTCAGTATTACACATTAACTGCAGTCCGTTGACTCATCCCAAGTCACCTTTGTCATATTGCGGTTAAAAATCTGTGTCCTTTGTCATATAATACAGGGTGAAGACCATCCTGTCCACCATTCCCCTGAGTTGTGACATGTTGTCAGTTTCACACAACATGATTGGTCGATGACTTCATTTGCGAAGCAAAAGCTCAGAAAAATCAACCTTGTTCTGAAAAAGAAGATGTCGCTTTTTTGCTGTGTGATATTCGTTGACATACATCAGGTGACGTGACTTTGCTACATTAGTAAGTTAAATAAGTCTGCTTATTTAACCCAACTGTCCGTCCCCGTCCTCCTCCCTATACAGATTTTTCACTCTTTATACTTGTTCTTACTTCTTCCCTCGCAGTAATAATTACTGCACCTTACAACAAGCAGCACACTCTTTAACACTGTACTTTACAATGGAGTAGTGCATTGCAAAGCCTCCAACTGGCAGTGGATGCAGGTGGCTGCCTGTTTCTGCATAAGCTGCTGGAAGACGACCTGTCCTGTCCCTGGAAGTCGATGACAGTGCTGCCCTTACGGTATAAAGCACAACAGGTGCTGACCGGTGTTTTATCCTATTTTACACTTGAGCTGTGTTTCCATCCTTGATGCTGATAGAGTTGTTCTTTGGCGTCACCTCTTATACTGGCATCATCTTGTACTTATAATCCTTTTAGATCCTTTCTGCTGTCGTCTGATTGTATAATTGATAATTGTAGTCTTTGTCGATGTTTCTCTGGTTCTTTTTTTGGTACATTTCCAAGGCTACTTGAGAGGATTGTTCTCACATGTGCCTGTAAAGCCCATGAGAGTGTGATTGTGATACCTGTGAACAGGAATGAGGTAAATAACAAGGGGAGAAAATAAACGCAATGGAGGAGCATAAAGTTCACCACAGAGACACAAATATGGCAACAAATAAAATCCAAAAGATAGGGAATGATTTATAAGATCATACTGACTTTGCCAGCTTTCAGGGAGGTTGTTCTGAAGCCAAGAGCCCCGATGGCAAAGATCCATCGCCTAAAGATCTTTGGAACAGCCAATAGAAACCTGCAGGCCAACTTGGAACGTGCAGCAGCTTGGTGCTAAATCCATCCATTTCATAAAAATGATCAAAAAAAGTAATTTAGACTTTTATCTCTACAGCATCAAGACTGCACTCAGATAACAAAAACTATTCAGGAATTACGGAGTCAGTCGTCAATCTAGAGAGAATAGTATCCGTGTTTGTGTCTTCTAAATCAGGGGCTTGTAAATCTGTCAATATTTACTAAGTATCTGCTGAAAAAGCAAGAAATTTTGTCTCTACGTCTTGTCTGAATGCAGGGGGACTATTCTGTGATAGGTCTAACAAAAAAAAAGCTTGAACAGCAAAAGCTTGAAGAAGGAAACAACTGATGGTTTGCTTTTAGAAAGATGTTTATAAGATTCTGAGTTTTCCTATTTCCTATGTGGCAGTAGGTTATTTTTCAGACACCCTGTGAGACCATAAGAGCTGATGTTTTTTAAAGTACAAGTTCACCCAAAAATGAAAAATTCTGTCATTATTTACTCACCCCAATACCGATGGAAAGTCAGGTGAAGTTTTGTGGTTCAGAAGAATATTTGTTATGCCTAAACACACTAAATAAACACTCTCTTGATTTTCTTGACTGAATAAACACAATTCCATACCGTTTTACTTTGTTTATATTTGGCGGACCCTTATTTTCCTCTGAGAACAGCTTGTTTATTCAGTCATGGAAAAAATAAATATTTCTGAGTTTGTGTTATTACCTCAATAATATCGTAAATATTACAATTCTGAGGTTTCATTTCTTCTCCAAAACTACATAGTGCCCCTTTAAATTGCAGCATTAACAAGACAATAAAACATAACTTTATACTTTTTGAAAGTTCCTGATACTGCTGATTAAAGGAAAAACCCTCACTGGACGATTACATGAGTCACAATGCCCAGACAATACCCCTGTGAGTCTAGAATGATCATGTGGGAAGGGAAATGCTTTAAAGTACACCAGAGAAATTGCTCAAAAGTCAGGTAGAGGGGATATTTTTGTTGAGATAAAATCACTGTAGAAACAGGGATATGACTCAGAGGGGAGACGAACTGTTCTGCATTTCTGAAATTAGTTTTTAAGCATCAACTAAAGACAGAGAGTTGCTACCAACATACAGAGACGGAAGAAATGCATTCTTCAGTCAGAATTGGTGGAAAAAATTGTTCTTGGCAATGTAGGAAGACACTGCAGAATGCTTTTAGTCCGTGAAGTGCTTAAACGTAATATATGGAAAAACAAAGACAAAGGGCGACATTTGCTTTTCCCACAAGCTCCTCGCTGACATGTGATAAGCACAAACCATTTACAGCAGAAAATGTAATGCAAGTGTGTTGACATACATTTGACAACCCTGTGTTTTCACATGAAAATTTTGTTTTTGTACCCTGAGAACAGATGTAACAGTAATTCACAGCACACAGCAAAATCTGAAAGATGCTTTGAAGCGACTTGAAAGGTTTCTTTCTGGCTAGAAAATAAAAAAAATGTTGAATAATGACATAATGAATGTGTATGATACCTTTCATCACACTGTAAAGTCGAAAATCTTGTTAGGGGAAACAATGGATGGAAAATTGTTTGGGTTGGGTGCTAATTACGTGTTCGCAAGTCTATTATTTTGTGTAAGTGTGTGTGGAGGGGGAGATGTGATGCTCTGGCTACACAAAGGTATTTTTTTGTTCATTTAATTAGCTGAAGGAGGTAATTTATTTGTAAGATTGGTGGCACTAGAAATAAATGTGCAACTTGTTGCCCTGATTCTGTCTCCCACCTCTTCGCTGCACTCACACAGGCCCAGTTGTACATTTAAATACATGTTGACAGAACAACCACAGAATGCCATGCTAACACACACACTGGGTGGCTATAAACTATGCATTTACAGTGGTTGAACCATCAGGACTTGAGGTTTGCAAAATTGGTAGCATGATGTCGTAATACTACCTCTGCCCCTGTGGTGAATTCAAATTAGTACTGACATATGTGGAAAGTATGCCTCAATCCCATTTTCAATTTTTACCTCTACTCCTCATTTTCCAGTGCTCCCGTGCCCCTCAGAACATCGTTACAAGGGGCAGTGGTTGAAATCTCCCACTATGAAATAGGACTGGACACAATATGCTCACTTCAGCAGTGGTGATTTATCTTGTCTTGCTGTGGCAATCCTGGTACTATCACAATGCCATTTACCATTTATCTGATGGAGATAGGAAAGCATGGATGCTCGCGCTTCGTTCACAACTTCACACAGTCGATCAAGTCATCAAATAAGAAAGAGCACTGCTTCATTCCCTGGCCACTAGTGTTGCTAAGTGGTACAGGTGAGGGGTGTGTTTGGATTGTGCCAAAGGACTGTACTTATTGTTACACTCAGTGAAAATGATCAAGGGTAACTCCTCCACTTTTTTTTAACGCATCGAGGTTTGTTCAGAGCCCTAGAAGATGACTAGTGAAGCTTAGCAAAGGCTGTTTCTTCCTTTGTGTCTGTCAGCCGTCAATTCAGCTTCAAATCGACACATCTCCAACCCACTGACCTCCAGTTTAATCAGGGCCAGCGTCCACGGGTCCTTACTGAGCTAATATGATGTCCTGCTTCCATTCATATTCTGAGGATATGAAGGTTTGCTAATACAGATTCTGTCATTTTTTGGGTATCTGTGCATATTTTGGTAAACACTATTTCATAAACATACTGTAAAGACATTAACATGAGCACTGTCGGTATTAGGTTGAAACTTACAGTTGTCAGTGCCAAACACATTATGAACAGGCAGCTTTGAGGAGATGAGAAATATGTTTCTCAACAGAAACACAATTTGGCAAAACTGTGAGATATGATGAACAAAAACCCTCAAGGGCAGGTTTTCTAATCACATGAAACAAGGTCACATCCAGAGTAGCAAGATAACACTAATCACAACTGTGAGAAAATTATGTCACTGTGAAATATTACAGAATACGTACTGGAATATGTGACTAATACAAAAGCATTTCGACAAAACTTTTCCTGGAGTAATTTTGAGGTTATGTAAACATATGGAGCTGGAAAGTTTAACATGAGTAAGACACAAAATCTGCAACGATCTTTGACGATCAATATCCTGCACAATGCAAGAAAAATAAAATGGCTGAAAGAAACTGTTTCTGCTGCAGAGGCTCAAAGAGGAGAAAAATCGAAGATGGTGCATAAGCATTATTGTCCAAACATTACAGTGTACATACTTCTCATAGGAACTACAGTATTATGTTTCTCATCAGAGGAAAACAGAAAACAGAAACCCCTTCTTGCTATTTATGCACCAGAAACACCAGCTGTTTCAAACAGTGGTAGGCAATGTTGCCTGGGTTGACTGGGGAGATTAAGGAAGGTTTTTAATGTATTTAAAGACGATTATAATCAGTGCAGTTACCATGGCAATGTACCGGGCTAAAAAAGAACAAACATCAGGAGGCTGTCGGCGCTGGGGTTAAGCCCAAAGTTAGCTCACTAACTCACGAATCCTGCTTCATGAGACTCCTGACGATTGTAAATGTTTAAAATCTTTACTCAGTGGTCCAACTGAGAAAAAAAGGAGAAAAGATTTTTCAAAACTTTAAAATCAAAATCTGAAAGCCAAAAAGTCTGTATGTGTTAAATTATTTGTATTTTACAGCAGTCAGTTACACAGACATCAACAGCTACATGTTTGGGATGTGTATAGTAAAGTGTGTAGGCTGGTGCGTTTCGGATAAAAACGATATAGGTGACAAGGTGGAAACAGGTCTACAGCCATGCTAGCAGCTCTGTGAGGCTGTAATGACTAAATGCTAATATCAGCATGCTACCATGCTCACAGTGACGATGCTGATATGTTTTGTAGAGGTTTTGTAGGTAATAATTACCTAGTTGACCATCTTAGCTTAACATGTAAGCATTCTCACATTTGCTTGATAGCACTAGACACATACTGTGTGTTTATGTGCTGTCGGAATTATCAGCAAAACGTCTTCTGACTGGGAAAATCCACGTGAATGCCCCCTCAAGTCAGAACAAGTCCAGATGTCAGCATGGCGGACAAAGGTAATGGGACCATCTGAGGAGCACGTGAGTGCAGCAATAGCGCAGTTGAGGTTGATAGGAAGTTTTTGATCATTAACCAAAGTATTAGATGAGTTAAGACGTTGATCTGATGGTGGCGCTGGATGATAAGTAGATAAAAAGCGTTTGCCAAAGTCATGACAATGTATTCTCTTGGGTATCTTGAAATAACCTGAGGCTGAGCAGATTTAATCGGAATCCACCCAATAGTCATGAAGACGTTTCACTCAAAGCCAAAGACATAAACCTCATGATGGTGCAAAAAGGAAAAGTTATGAAGTAATTTCAAGTCAATTAGTCATTACATTATGGGGAAGTCATAAATGTCTGTACAAAACTTTGTGTCAATCCATCTAGTGTACTAGATGTCAAGCTATTTCAATGAATAAGTGAAAAAAATGACCTACTGATGATGCTGGGGTAAAAGTCAGGTGTTTGCTCTTTAACATTAATCGTTGACCTTTAAAGACCTTGATGATCTAGCAAAGTTTGCAAGCCATTCGACAATTGTCAAGATATTGTACTTCCACAAATATCAACCTTATGGTGGCGCTAAAGGAACTGTTAGAGGGTCGCAGTGGACATTGCTAACCCTCGAGCTACAAATAAAAGGCATTGCTCTCCACTTGTGTTCTCCAATCATCATCTATCTTTCTATCATTTTTTTCACTCTGAATGAGCCACTGCATTTTTAAGAAGAAAGAATTTCCATTTCTAGCTGTAATTAAATGAATATGAATAATAAAAAAAAAGAAGCCTATATTTGTGCTTGGAATCAAGCCCCAGCGTTTCTGCTGCGGGACTCAACAGGACTCTTTATTCCTAGTCGCTGATGATGACAACAGGGATGCTCCATCAAAATCAGCCTCCCACTCAAACAGCTTTGTGTTGCTGGTGGAGTCACTGGACAGTTAATTAGATGTCTCTGCTTTGGGATTTATCGCGTTGAACACTTATTTTATGCTCAGCTTCCAGGATAACAGGGTTTTTCCCTCAAGTGACAAACTATCGCATTTTTAATTTGATGTAGCTGCCAACACATTTTACCTCAGTGTGTTATCTTTTTCTCTCTTCTCTCTGTATACTTCTGTATATTTCTGTCCCTATCGTTGCAATCTGACTGGTAGCTTGAAAGTAAACGCTGCACACACACATATATCATCCACAATCGTCCCAGGGTTGGTAATAAACAGTCTGTACGTATAGCCTCATTTGGGTGTTTGTTTGCCGGCTCTTCTTCTTGGTGTTAAGTGGCGAATACTGAGGAGGTTGTGCAATGTGCGTCAGCCCTGCCGCACATCAGCAAACTCATCTGTCATTGCTAATATTTCGACGTGTCACTGCAGATGTTGGAGGAGAGCACAGGATATTAATGGAGTGTAGTCTCTCCACCTCATTTCATCTGATGAATATCAACACAGATTATAGACAGAGTGGAGAGGAGAGAAGGTGTGCGTGGATGGAGAGGAGAGCACGGGGCAGAGGCGATAACAGGGAAACAGAGGAAAAGATTTCGCTGGTGCAATGTGACTATCTCCTAACAAAAAAAGGCATTTGACCTTTGATAATGCTACAGGGACACCGAGGGATATACCATGTATATCAGCACACACTTATATTGTGTCAAAATACAGCTTCCCCTGCCTTCAAAGGGCCGTCTGGTCCTGGCAAAATAAAACATTCATTGAAGATCTGACATGCATTCTTCATGATTTATGTATCATGGCGGGATGGAGGAAACATTTCAGAATCCGATGTTTTTGTTCCTCCAGCGCTGTTTCGTTAAAACTGCAGAAACCTCTATCATTGATATCATATTTTTAGATCAGACTGGGAGTGTAGTATGTCTTCCTGCTCAAATCACTTTTTTTCCAGTGAAAGCAAGGTTTTGATTCACACACACACACACACAGTCAGCCCACCAAGCAGACAAACAGACAAAAGAAGACAGCCACACAGGCCTAAACAAAACAGACAGTTGTGCAGCTTTGATGCACTGTTTGCTGCCAGGCTCATCCAAAGCCACGCTTGCTCACTAAAAGAGACTTTTATGCATTTCCACCCAGCAGCAGCTCTCTGGAACAAGTGGTGTAATTGAAGGTATGCTGCAAGGACTTCTTCATGTACTGTCTTTCAGTGTGCAATTATTTTTGCGTATGTGCAACAAGCTGGAAAAGGAAATCAATCTTGATAAATTGTGGCGTAGTGAGATCAATTCATCAAACCAATCCATGACATTAGCCCGCAGAGCCAACATGTGTAATTGCCGCGCCTGGGAAAAATCCCCCCTGAGCTCTCCTTCCGCTAGATTAACCCCTACCACATACCAGTCCACATCTCCACACTCAACAGTCATGAAGATTTAATTTATGCAGCACAAACATTTATCAATTAGGGAATTGATTAGTGACTGTCTCAACGGCTTAGTCACAGTCATAGCACTGTCAGTCTTCTTGGACAACACTCCTCCTTTACTGTTTAACTAACTATATCAAACCAAATGAGAACATACACAGATCAGCGCTTTTTATCCTTGTGAGCCAATGAAAATACTGAGGAATGCATTACTCAAAATGTTTTGCTCTTAATGAATCTCCAAATGCTTGACCTTTATATGGCAAAGGGTCAATGACGAGAGATCAGATTTGCAGCTGCATCCACAATAACTCTCCTATCACCGCTCCGTTCATACTAGCCCCGTTACTTGAATAAAATGTTGGCAGTTAATGTTTCTGCAAACCACACGTATGTTCAAATTTGTAAGTGTCATACTGTCATAGGCTGTTGACATGTCTACAAGCCAGTGACCAGTGTTTCAGTCTGCACTTCAGCATTTGTAAGCGTGACACCATATTTTAAGGAGACCTGTGTGCGATTTACAGCTGTGGTTATGGCATCAAAAACTGGGTATTTTTGACAAGAAGTCTGGACATCTTCAGACGTGTTTGTGGCAACAGAATCAGGTGTTTTTCACTGGACATCTCCAACTGTGTTTTCGGTGACAAAAACAGGCATTTTAAGTCAAAACATCATGTTGCACTGAACACCAACCATCAGTCTCTTTTTTAGCAGCACCAGGCCATTTTTGTGTGTGTGTGTGTGAATAAACTGGTACTGCACACTTCCTTCTCTGCAATGGCAACTAGCTGATGACAATTTCAGTAAAGCATTTAGCTCTCCTCAGTAATTGGTTGGGACCAAAACAGAGCAAAAATGTGAGTGAACTATTGCATTTGTCAGACGGCCAGACATATGGCTCCAGATAAATACTAATGTTTCTCTTTTTCTCTTGCTTGTGTCATTGAGATTTCATAATACGAACTTTATCACTTGATATTCTCTTACTGTTGTGTTTACAGCTTGTTGCTCAGCTTACAAGTGTCCAAAAGATCAATGCAGGTTTAACAGGATTTCAGAGTTATGACCGACCTCTGAGTGACAAATTCCAACCTATGGGTGAACTATTCCTTTAATTACATGCCTCATTGACATATACGTAATTAAACAATTACTGCAATTTGCAACCCATTAATATATAGATATTCAAGACATATAATATACATATATAACATAATGACACGTTATTCATATTTATAATGCATTTATCCTGGGACATTTCCTGTATAATTCATGTCTGTGCAATTATATTTATAAATTTATAATAATATGCTTAATATTTATATTCCTTTCTGTATAATTTATACTATACGTGTGTATTACAATTGGGTGCATTAACCCCGTGACATCAAGGTCATTTATGTACATGTGGAAGGCGTATAATATGTACATAATCTTGTTTTTATCTAGCTTTATACTTATTTATCACTCAATCTCTTTACCTCTGCTTGTTACTCTTAGGCAGTTGCAACAAGTGAGCTTCCCCAGTGGGGGATCAATAAAGTTTAATCGTATCTTTTCTTGTATTTTTAACTGGGATGCACAAAAGCAAACACGATCTTGTACATAAACCTTTTTATTAAAATGTCTGAATGTTGTCCTATCGTGTCCATATCGCCCGTCTCCATTCTCTTCTTGCCCTTGTGGTGAACTTGGATGATAGTTTTGCTTTCAGATATGTTCTGTCTGTCCTCTGGAAAGTGTGCCGCCATGCCAACACATTCCCAACGCACTGTCTCTCTGGTGTCTATCTCTCTCGCACACATCAATATGGCTCTGCCTCTCGTTCCCTCTCTCTGTTGTCTCTCGTCCCCTCTCACCCAGCCACCCCTCTGGCGGCAGCATCGGTTTTTGTTCAGCAGTAAGTGTGCTTCTGGCCTTTGTTGTGTCAAAGTGTTGCCAACTGTCTCCTCAGTCCCCAGGCCCCTGGCTATCTATTCCCTGTGTCCACCCACGGTGTCCCTCTTGCTCTTGTTGTCTTTCTTTGTTTTTTGATCCTTTCTGTCATCCTCGCTCTTCGTTTTTTTTTTTGCTTCATCTGTCATTTCCTGTCTTTTACCGTACATGGCTTTTTTCTGCTGTTCTGTTCTGTCCTTCAGTCATTCCTCTCATCTTCTCTCCTTCTCTGCCTCACAGGATCCCCTCACAATGAAAGGGCTTGAACACAGATGCATTGTAAAATCAAGGGACTGCAGATGATAAGCTGTGGAGTGCATGTAGAGGCGTGAGGGTGAGTATTTTTAAGTTATTTATTGGTTTTATTTGAAGTAAATAAGTCTGGAAATAACACGTGACAGACAAAAAGAACATCACAGTCACAGTCAGAGCCACATTTAATGAATAGACATTCAAGGAGGCACAAATTAAACACGATTTAAATGTGTTCATTGCTGCTATATCACAGCGGCAGTGACAGGCACTCTTTGCTCAAAAGAAAAGGACCTGTTCACCGGGGCACTGATGTAGGTGTTTCTTCTGATTGCCTCAGCCTGCCTGTCTGCAATGTCGCTATGATATCCTCCAGGCAGGCGCCACGAATGCGGACAGAAACATTTGGTGTCAAACTTGTAACCTAGAAACCACACATCTCTGTCCTAAAGATGGCAGGTTGAAATACCGGCTGTCAAGCTGGGTACGTTGTTTCGAAAGGTCAATGTATGTGGAAAAACTCAAGACACGTCAGAAATGTTGATATGCATTGTCATGCTTCTGTCACGCAATCTACTGATCTGAGGGCCGTCTGCCATGAAAAGAATCGTGCACCGTAACCATGAAAATATGTTAAATATAAGTGGCACATGTGGCCTTAAATTAAGCTTATAGTTTTACAGTTTGGTGGACATTAAAGAATGCACGTGTGCATTTCACTGATCCCTGTGAAATGACTTGATCAATAACTAAAATAACTAGAGAAGGCAAGTTCTGAAGAACTTGTGGTTGTGAATGCTGCCTGTTGAGAAGCTGACGACAAATGCGCATTGCTGGCTGTGAAAACTTTGAATAATGTCAAGAATATCTAAAAACTGTGAAATAATTTAATTTGTTGAAAAGCTAAGGCCAGACTGAATCGGTGGCTTTAATTTATTTGAAGTCTCGTCTGAAGAGAATGAAGCTTCGTAATAGTTGGGTGAGATTGAAGGATTAAGAATAGAATATAAACTGTGAGCCAAACTGCAATGCTTGCTTGAATTTGTGTCGAAAAGCAGCTGATGTAGTATGAAGAGATGTTACAGTGAGAATGAATCAAATACTGTGGATGGGACTGAAAAGTGAAATAAATCTCAATGTATCAATGATTGGGAACATTTAGATATTTAAATGGAGTTTCTGGTTTGAGTGAATGAAAAGATAATAGTTAAATATAGTTAAAATGTTGGGAAGTATACTTACACATGCATATTTGACTGCATTTGTGTGTGTCTACGTGTGTGTGTGTGTGTGTGTGTGTGTGTGTGTGTGTGTGTGTGTGTGTGTGTGTGTGTGTGTGTGTGTGTGTGTGTCACTGTGTGTATTAAACTGACTCATTGATAAATCTGTCTCTCTCTCTGTTTTGGCCCAATTGTTCTCGGTTGGTAACCAAGTTGGTCGCGGTAACAGACTGCGAGAATTGATTTAATAGTGATTTTAGCTGAGGCTCACCTCACATTATCATGCTTCTCCCTCAAAAACAGTAACTGCAATCACTCAATTAATGAATTGGTAAAAACTATGAAAGTCTTGTGAGCACTTTGTTTTTCACGAATTTTTGTATGTGTGTGGTCAAAAATGTGGCTTGTGGAGCCTCCAGCATCCACCACCAATAATAATAGAAATAGAGAATTCTGTGCATGGAGGAACATATGTTGTGAACGCCTCCAGCATTCACAACCAATTAAGACATAAATAAACAGAACTGACAACTGGTTGTTATGTAGAGCTCATTTCTCTCCATTCTTTGCTTTGTCATTCTGTGTACAGTATTACTGTCATCACACTCTTATCCTCCGCCTCTTAGTCAATAATCCCCTCCTTTCCTCCCTCACAGTCGTTTAGTTGCAAGAGTCTGACTCAATTTAGTGAAAATCAACGATTCACTGAGCTGACACGAACCCTCGACTCTAAAATAACTGTAATTTTAGGTGACAACCTCCACAGATTCAGGTTTTTTTGCCTTTCTGTGGCGCTCTCCACTGTTTGCACCGACTATTTTGGCCAGTGGGTCTGATTGTATCGTCTGCACTCTGCTGCACCCCGCTGCACTGCTAAGACTCCAGTTTAGCTGGAGGGCCTATGCTGTTCTTGAATAGGAGGCCTTTGTCACTTAAAATAACACTTTATTGATCCCCAAGGGAGGAAATTCAAGAGCGAGTGTACACATTCGTACAGTCAGGGTCAATGTGAGAACGCCTTGAATGACAGCAAGAGAGTTGGCAGGAATGTTGTGAAGACTTTGTTGCTTCCATTTGAATGAGCCAAAAAACAAAGCTGGTGATTAAATATTCATACTTTCTATGTAAATTATTACAATAATGCATGACTATAATTAAATTAATGAACTGTTATAAAATAATGATTCATTTTGTGAATACTTCACACTCATTTTACCCATGAAGGTCCATTTTAGAGATTTCACTCACAGCTGCACACAGGATTATGTTTTACAACCAACAGTATCACTAAAATTAAAGCCTAAAGCATAAACACCAAATTTATAAAACATCAGATTGTTCTGAAATCTATTTGCGGCCGCTTGTGCACAATCTACTATTCAGCTGTTTTTAAACTTTAAAGGCGCCCTGTGTCGCGTCTGTTAAGCTACCTTTTTTTAAAGTTACCTCTTGTGTGCTCCCTACTGTGTCACCTGCCCTGCCCTAATGTGCTGCAACTGTGTCTTGTTGTCTCCCCTCTTCCAGAGTATACAGTCTCAGTGTGTCCTCTCCCTCTTGCCAGTCAGTTCCCCCGTGACAGCTTACAAGCCTTTTCCAGTGTGTGTGTTGTGTTAGCCTTATAGTTACCTGACCTGTTTTCTGGTTTTGAATTTCTGCCTTTTTGCATGCCGATTTTGTTACTACTACCTTGTTTATTGACCACCTGTGTACTGACCTTGGCTGTGAATAAAGGACTTGTTTTTTAAAACTTGCATTGGAGTCTGAGGCTGTTTCACAACTGAATCACAGGCTTGGACTCAAAAGCAGTTATTTATCAGTCAAGTGTTTAATCTATGTAACAATTGCAGCAATTTACATGTATCTATCAATTGTTTTTATTGGCCTTAACGTGGATGTGAAAAATGAGTCCTTCCTGGTCTCCTTCGGTTGCCTACACCAGCCTGTTGACGATTTGTTTAAGTTGTTAAATGCTGCTGGACTGTTGGATTTCGTTGTGAAGGACTCGGGTCGGATTTTCAAAGGATGTGACTCGAGTGCCTCGTCTCAGTGACTCTCTCTGCTCCGCTAACAACAGAGGTCCCTTTACATATCTACTTATTTTTACCCAATTAGTGTTTGATAAAGTTTTGATTTAACAGGGTTAAGCTGTAAAGAAATGATTGGATGTGACACCTGTTGAGAGAAGTTTCAATCCAAGCAAAAGTGAACTGATTCAGACTCCAGGTCATTTTGCAATGACATTAGTCAGAAGATAATTGGGTATCAACTTCAAGTACAATTGCTCTGCTACATTCTGCTGTGCTTCATTAAAATTCAAAATCCCAAACATCATACCTCTTAAAATAAAACCACTCTAAATTCAAACTCGGAGTCATCCTGCTTGCAACACAATGTTTGGCTTGTATTACTAAAAAATCAAGAATAATTTATATTTATAGCAATTTATTTCTCTCAAACATCAGAAATATCTCCTATGTATTATCAAAGTTTCTTGCAGCAAACATTTGCATTTGACATACATCTCCCATCCTGCAGCAGACATTTGACAACACTGGAAAGTTCACTGGAAGTTTAATTCAAAGTAATTTGCAATACTTTCAGTTTCAGCAATTTATGCCAAAGGCTGAATTATTAAGGTCTCTCATCGCCTTTCTACTTCCTATCCCCTCCTCTCCTCTTGTTCTTGCCAACCATTATTCTCTGTTGGGCAACCTAACCAACAAACCACCGCAGCCCTCCAACACATAGAATGACAGATTTAGTGTTTGAATGAAACACACTGGGAAATACAAACATCTTCGAGGCACAAAAGAAGAAAGAGCGAAGTGAGGAAGTCTGTGTGGAGGTGGGCACGACATCAAAAGCTCTGAATGTATGTATCTATGTGCTGCATGTGCATGCATTTATGTGAAATGTGTAGTGTGTTTGTATGTTGATACTACTGTAATTTGGCTCCCTGCTAAAGCAAGAGCTGTGCGTAAAAACAAACTAACAAGCATAAAACCATCCTGTCACTCCATTTCTCTCATCTTTTACATACTACCAAAATAAAAGTCTGAAACATACATACAACATACCGAAACATGCACAAATGTATTACTTTATTCATTGATTTGGGTGAAACTGGATCATATCCTTATTTTTATTGCTTTTTTCTTGATGCATAGATGGCTTTCCTTGTTGCTAATTTAGCCGCTAACAGCAGCTAACTGTACCGGACTTAAAGTGAACATGCCCGATGTCAGGACTGAACACAAACTCACAGACCAGTTTGATGAAAGGGAATCCAGCACCGAGGTGGTATTGGGGAATTTAGGTGCTGTTAGACGGTTACTGCTTGCTTGTCAGCGATCCTATTAGCTGACTAACATTAGGCCCCATGTTGCACGGAGCCAAACCCAGCAAGAACCACCTTGATACTGTATTCCCTGTCATCAAATTGGCAGCTGTTGGTCTTGGATGCTGCCGTACTTAATCGGCTGTGTTCACTGGAAGCTCCTGGTTACCCATTCAGACAGAGTCAGCTGCTTTGATATCTAGCTGCATAGCAGGGCACGTAGTCCACATTCAGCACAAACGCTATTGGCTGCTATAAAAGCTAATCAATATCCTCGACAAATCCTTCCTTACTTGACCGTTTTTACAGGATACACGTAAATATGCAGAAGCAAATAACAGTCGGCCCTCCTTTTCATGGGGACTTCAAATGAAGAAAGTGAGAAAAAAATTCCCGGATCCATTCCATCCTCCATCGAAGTATCTTATCTGTTCAGTAGTTTTTTTTTGTAATCCTGCTGACAAAGGAACAAACCGGGTGAAAACACAACATAATAAAAAACATAATAAGAAATATTTTTTCAAGAGTAGAGAAAACAAAGAAAACTAAATACTAAAACCAAAATAGTGATACAGAAAATCATCAAATTACATTAAAAAAAAAACACAATAACAACACAATTTAGTAACAATTTGTTTTTGTCTTTGGGTTCACTGAAACACACCCAATATGAAAACCACAATTAACAAAACTAAATGTTTTTTTTTTTTAATCATTTTTACAGTGTTTCTGAACATACTATTTCACAATATTACATTGTGTTTCTACAGATTTCTCTTCCTCCAATGTTTCAAACATCACTCTGTTAAAATGATTCTAACCTTGATCGACCACTTTAACTGGGAAACAGTCCAGCAGTTAATCAACAAAGTTAATGAGCGTGTAAACGAAGGGTTAGACCATTTTGTCCATCCCCATTATTTCTCTGACTCTTACTGTAGCACATCCTTCTCCTACTTGGTCTTTCCTATTCTGTCGTTCATCCAATTAACTCCCTCTTTTTGTCAGCCCTTTGTTTCTTCTCGCTCCCTCTTTCCTCCTTCCTCTCCCTCATTATTGTCCACTCTTGTTGTCTCTCTCTCCTCCCCCCCTTTAGCTAAATCCAGCTAAGTGCCAGTATGCATTTGTATGGCCTAATTTGTGTGTGTATTTGTGTACTTGAGCGTGTATGTGTGTGGTTTGCATACTCACATGCAGGGTTTGACCTTGTGCAACCGACTGTATCAGAGCTTCTCTTTATTTTCCCACAGGTGCACATGAGCGTTAATGTCTGTATGTGGGCATGTGTGTGTGTGTGTGTGTGTGTGTGTGTGTGTGTGTGTGTGTGTGTGTGTCCATGTTAACATGCATTTGTCCTTGTGCATCCAAGCATGTCAGCACTTGTCATAATTTTTCACAGGTGTGTGTGTGTGTGTCTGTACATCTGTATGTCTTTGTGCACACGCTTATGCATTCATGTGTGTGTGGGTTTGCGTGTGTTTGAGCCAACAGGGCACCTGCAGGTGCAGTCTATTCAATTTAGCAGGTTTGGGAGAAGAGCAGGTCACCAGTCAGACATTGTTTAGTCAACACACACCACGCTCATACAGACACACACAATCCACAACACCGTTAGTAACTGGAGAACAATTACACACGCCTATATCAAAATAAGATATAATAACCTGCCATTTCACTCTTTATCAGGATGACATTTTTATTATTTCACTTGCTGCATGATGGATTTTCTCCTTGCCTTTACGTGTGTGTTGTGTCTTAATCTGCTATTCCTGTCATGGCCACTCGAGGCTGGATCCATAAAAACTCAACAGCTTCTCTATTGAGAATCAATGTCAGTATGTTTATAGTCTTAATAGCTATCCTGACAATTCATTTACTGTCTGTCTTTGGCAATTTCATTGAAACTATATGTCACGGTTTGGGTTTCTGGTTTATATCCTCATATGTCTTGTGACCTTCCACTTCCTGCTCACCTGTGTTTCCAGTGTTCTGTTTCTTTCCTGTGCTCTCATGTTCTTGTGTTCCTCCCCAGCTGGATTTTCCCTCCACGCCTGTCTCGTGCCATTAGCCCTGCCTTGTTCCCAGTGTTTTTCCCAGCAATTCCAGTCATTAGTTCAGTCTTTCTTAGCTCGTCTGTTCTCATCCTGTGTCTCTAGTGTTCCTGTATCTTTTCCTCGTTCCTCGTGTGTTCCCTGTGTTCTGGATTTGTTCCCCATGGCTTTGTGGTTTGTTCTGTGTTTTTGTGTTAAGGTTTAGTTTTCTGGAATCTCCTTGTTGCCTTGTTGTTAATCACATTTTGGATTTTAGATTATTAGATTTTGGTTATCAGCACATCATTAACGCTTGCCTGCCTACCTCCTGCCTACCTCCTTGTCTGTGTTTGGGTCCTTTTTTTATATGTGTAACAATATTGGGGCTTATATGTGCAGTATGTTTGAAAACGTGTGTGTGTGGTGGTTGCACTTGCTCATCCCTCAGTGGGACACCCAAGTTTTCTTTTCTTTCAAAGTCCAAGTTTGGAAAAGACCCCTCAAAAGCCTACAAAGTTTGGATGTCCAGACATTATCAGATTTTGTTCTTATACACCTGATTTTATTAATATGTTTACACTCTGTTACTAGAAACCATTGTAACTTTTGGTATTCTGTTTTATTTAAAGGGGTAATTTGCACTCAGTTAGGCGTCTCACAAGAGATGGGTTTAAAAAAGAACGATCAGAATTGAAGCAGCAGAAGCAGAGATATCCAGGCTCAGGTATGGGTCAAGCTACTGGGTCCTTTTATCCAATAATGCATCTCAATCTCCCCCCACTTCCTGAATGCTAATTCCTTTCAAATCCCAAATCCCCGGTTTGTAATGCTTCATAACGCTCCCTTCAGAGCCACAGAAGACATTATACAGCTGTTTTCACTGGCTTAGAAATACTGCTAATGACGAATAAACAGAACTTCATGTGTAAAATTGGTGGAGTTTCTCCTTAACCAGGAAATGGCCTCACTAAAATTAAATATCTCTTCTACAGGAGTGTCCTCGCAACAATGTTTAAATGGCCGTGCAAGACAAAACTTTAATTTGAATGAATTTATTCATTCATTTAGTGTATAATGGAGACATAAAAGCAGATAGAAATGGTGCCTGGCTGCCAGCCTGGCTGTAACACCAGTCAGCCAGTTTGCTGGGAGATTTTATGCCTGGTGGTAGACAAAATTGCGTAGTGAAAGTGAGGTTTAAAGTGAGGGAACCAATCTAAACTCAGATGGTGTCATTAGTCTATGGCCGTTACATTGTGCGATTGTGCGATCGTAACAGAAAGAACAAGGATCCTTAAGCAATACTCTGTATCCCTTCCAGCACTGCAGTGAAAAGAGTATTTCTCTGCGGGGATCAATCAGAAAGGTAAAATATCACTCAAGCTTGCAGTTGTGGAAGCCATGTTTGTGTGCTATTAAATTTGATGGGAGTTCAGTGTGAAACTGTCTGCCGGGCCATTCTTGTAAATAAAAATGTAAGCGATCCTTCTGGTCAAGTGAAGCTAAAAGCAAAAGCTGAGCAAAATATGCTTGTGATTGAAATTGTGTGTGTGTGTGTGTATGTGTTTGCTTTTAGTGTACCCAAAGCTGATGTAATCTGAGGAAGTTGTGGGCGTGTGTGTGTCTGTGTGTAGGCATCCAGTACCTCTGCAACAAAAAAGTGTGTTCACACTGTGTATGTTTGGAACAGTTTAGTCAGACTCCTGAGCATTTTCTCTTTTAGTTTGTTTCAATTGGAGGGTGAAAGAAAAAAACCCATAGAAACATTGTACACCCACTTCAGAGGCCACATGAAAATGTCAGCCTCAGTCCTTGATGAAGTGAACTCAGCTCGATTCATTGGCAGTACCTTGGTTTCACCTTGGTTTACCTGGTAAAACACAGAATAAAAGACATGCACAAAAAAGTAAATCAGGCTCAGCTTGAGCAAGAGTTGTTGACTCTTTTCTCCACTTCTTCAATCTTTTAGAAAAACTCACAAACTGGCATCAAAGGTTGCCAACAGCTGGTAGCAGAAGTGGAAGATATATACATATATACACCTATCAGCCACAACATTAAAACCACTGACAGGTGATGTGAATACATTGATCATCTCATCACAATGTGATGCTGCGAAACCTTGGGTGCTGGCATTCATGTGAATGCCACTTGACACGCACCACCCATCCACTGTTGGATGTTGTGGACCAAGTACACCCCCTCATCACAACAACACTGCCCGATGGCAGTGGCCCTCCAGCAGGACAATGTGCACTGACACACCGCAAACACTGCTCAGGAACAGCTCGAGGAACACAATAAAGGGTCCAAGGTGGTGGCAGGTCTGATCCATGGAGGCCCCACCCCCCAACATACAGGACCCAGAGGATCCACTATAAATCGCCCTGCTGCCAGACACCACAGGACACCCTCAGAGGTCTTAAGTCCATGTCTTGACAGGTCAGAGCTGTTTTGTCTGCACAAGGGGAACCTTCACAATATTAGGCAGGTGGTCATAACGTTATGCCTGATCGGTGTACATATACATATATATATATATATATATATATATATATATATATATATATATATATATATATATATATATATATATATATATATATATATATATATACACCTCCTGAAAAGCCCAGCTCTCACATGCCTGAACAGGCACCACCACCTGATGTTTCAACATCAGCTCTGCCGATGTTTTTGCAATCACAGCTGTACTGGGGGCGTGGCTAAGGGTGGGCTCCTACAGACCTTGTAGAAAGGTGCAGAATAAAATAATTCCTTAAAAACATTATTATGATTGTGAAACAATAATTTTAAAAGGTTTGGGAGATGCCAGTTTGTGGAAAAGAACATAAAAATGCCTGTAGCAGAAACTAGTTGCTATCTAATGTTAGTAACATTAGCTAGTGGACAAACTGGCAACTCTTTGAATCGAATGCCACATAGTGACTGAATGTTAACAATAACATCTTTTAGGTTTCAAATAAATCTAGAGGAGTACAAAGTACAATATTTGCCTCTGAATGGGGTAGAGTATAAGTATAAATAGCACACAATGGAAATACTCAAGTAAAGTACATGTACCTCAAAATTGTACACTATGTGGGTGGTGCACACTTTTAGTTTCTTTCCACCACTGTCTTGTAGTGAAGTAAAACAAAAAAAATTGAAAATGCAGTCGAGACTCTTACAACCAATAGAGTTAGTGTAATCATACCTGAAGTCACCAGCTGCCGAATATGAATCACAACAATATGCAATCTGTGTCAAACATCAGTCATTGGTATTTTAAAGATAGAATTTCAATTATTTGTAAGGCGTTGCACCATAAACCTCAAACTGAACTAGTCAAAACAATTTGATTCACTCTATTTTCTATGCACCCTATTTTCGATCAAGTGTTCATATCCAGTGTGGGCTTGCAGGAAAAAATCAGTATGAGAGAGAAAGATAGAGGGAGAATAACGAAAGAGCAAGAACCAAAGAAATGAATGGAAAATAAGAGGAAAGAGGGAGAGGAAAAAGTCAAGTGGAGCTGCTCTCCTTCCCGCGCTGTATTGTTTTCCCCAGAAAATCCTGAGAGAGTGCATACATCTTGCTTTTAGATTAATGAATCTGCATCTAACTCTCCCAGGGAAAGCTCTATAAAAAAACAAAAAAAACAATTCGACAATTATTTCTCTCCTCCCTCCCATCCTTTTCAAGGAAGCGCGCGCACACACACGCACACACACACACACACACACACACACACACACACACACACACACAGCTATTGACCAGCTTCACCTTGTCTTTCTCTCCGGCTCCTTCCTCCACTCTTGCTTGCTCATGCAGAAAACCAAGCATAACCCGAGAGCTGTACTGCTGAAAAGCCTTGCAGGAATTTCGAAAGACACTTTTAAAGATAGCACTGTGCTGCTTCTGCAAGAGGAGGACATGTATCTCCTGAATTTTGTCACACAGTTTTAAGGTCAAGGATGTTAATCTATCACTGTGTTTGGGAAACCAGGTTACTGAGAGAAATAAGGTTAACACAGGACATTGGAGAACATGCTCTGAAATAACCTTGTTACTAAAATACCAGCAATTTTCGCTAACCTGGTTCCAAAAACACCTAAGAGAAGAACTCTTAAATATATCACTGGAAAATATCCTTTTTGACTGGGTGAACTGATCTTTTACATATAAACACGCTTTGTTTTCTTTGTTGTCATCTCTCATAGGAAAAGCAAAATGTCTTGGATCAATAAAATATTTCAATGTAGAACCGGGTGGTAAAGCTCCATATGTGACAAACAGGAGGATGAATTGATTTGTGTAATTCCACTTCATCCCCTCCTTGTTTTTCCTCTCACACAGACACAGTTTGTCTCTTCCTCGAACTCCCTCCTTGTATCTTCGCCTTCACTTCGCTCTGTTCACTCAAAGACGCTCAGCTTATAGCCATCGGGTGTGCAGCACTAGATGGTGACTGAGAAGTCGAAGTATACAATCTAAGAGAAAGTGAAATGAATTTGGGTCTGTGAAGCTGCAGAGAGATGCCGTTCACTGAACATAAAAAAGGACACTGTCTTGATGTTGGATAGCTTTTGTGTCAGTCATCTTAAACATTAAAAACCCTTCTTCTTCTTTTTCTTCCTCTTCTTCTTCTTCTTCTTACACATAACACCACGAGGGGTAATAGCTCTTGATTAACCTCACCCGTCATCACAAAGAAACTGGTCCAACATTTGGTGTATTTGGCTGTATGTCTTTGTAATTATAACTGATTGAGTATGTAAATGTCTGCAGATCCTGTCGACCATATGGTGGAAATGTTTAATGACATCTGGCTGCCTGCTCCAGATCCACTTGTTATAGTATTTATGACATATGGGTATTTCTGACTTGGTTATTAGTCCTCTCATTGTTACCTACAGTCTGTTCCCTGTTATCAGTCAGTCTGAATAGCACCAGTTTCCTAACAGCCTCCAGAATCAGATTAGGACTGTTTGTTCTGGTCTCAGACCAAACTGTCAGTTACTTGTCTTATACTGTATGTCTTCACTTCTTTCTTTCTCATTTCTTCCCTGAAAGTGAACTGAGGATAGAGAAGTCCACATTGTATGTCTTGGACCCTCTATTCTCAAACTGTAGTGCGAGTACCACCGGTGGTACGCGAGCTCCTTTTAGTGGTACAGGAGGAATCCAACACATTTTTTATAAAAATGCAATAAGTTAATTTGAAAACATAAAATCAGTTTTGTCTTTCCTGTAATATGTTTGTATTTTGTAGTCACGTTCATGCACGTTCCCCGTAAATGTGTCATCCATGATGATTTAGGAGCTAGACTCAAACTGTGATGGCACAATGATGAACTGATCAAAAAGTAAAGGTTCAAAAACACTAGAAACATCGCTCTAAACGGGAACTATCAGGAACAGAAGTGCAGAACAGGAGATTACATCTCAGCTGAAGTTGACAGCAGTGAACTAAGCACGAGTGCTTAGTGGCGTCCCCAGTACCTGCTAACGTTAGCAGCAAATGGCGCAAAACATTAACCTGAATAGAGTAGGCCTACACTACTGTATGTCAACAGTTTTACTTGGTGAGCCTAAAAAGTTTGAGAAACACTGTCCAAGACTTAATCAAGATCAAATCTTCCCATATTTATTTGTGTTATGTCATTTGAACACTCTGCAGCACCGACTTCATCGTCTAAAATGCCAACATTTGTATTGTTGCCCAGTTTTGACCTCAGATCACATTTTTTGCAAATGTTTCTTGTTTGAATCAGATTCTAGTGCTCTAATGGCAACAGACTGAGATAAACATATATATATATTTGTATGTATATAATAATACATGAATTATTATTATAGTTATTATTATTGTTTTGTATTGTCTGTTTATAAAGCATAATTTCCTGAGCTGCTACATGAACAGTTTCTTGTAATGTAACAACTGTCTTCACATCCCTGCGGAAAATCCTCTTTCCTCTTGCACCAGTAGGTGTTCTGAAGAATGCATAAAAATAGGATGGGGAAAGAATATATAATGAATATTTGGATACTGTGCAGAACATTTTCAAGGCACCAACTTTGCAGCCCTCTAACACTCCCTCTGATCTTATTACATGGTCTGTTGTTTAATGGAGCCCCTGCAGAGTCTTTGGGGTGTTTTCACATGAGGCTAATTCAGCTCTGGTATTTGACTTTTGAGGTTCTTTGATTTTTTTATGCCATTGTCTTCACACTTGAGAGTTTAGAGTGAGTTTGGAGAAGCTTGCAATGTGAGTGTTCTCACAGTCACACCTGCTGGGTTGAATATGTGCTCTGTTGGCTTAGTGCGGCCTATGTGTCTCTGTCCTCAGTGTGTGGAGTTTATTTTGGAAATTGAAAACAATATGTGGTTAAATTCATTTTAGGGAACGTTACTCATGCAGCAATATCATGACAGTAGGAAACCGTCTGAGGCAATGGGATCGTTAACAGAGAAAACAAGGGAAAAGACATCATGCAAAAATAAGGGTTAGACGTGATGTCTGACAGTTCAACTTAAGCACAAGCAAGACAGATTTTTTTCTTTCTTTCTCTTTTTATTTTACATACACTCAGTTTGAAAAATGTAAGAAACTCCTGGAACAATATAACTCTGTACAGGACTATACAATTCAGTAGAGCCACAAACTGCAGCACCCAAAATGACCATAAATTTGAGTCAATGCCTTTCTAGAACAATTTCAACAAAATTGGAACAGTATAATCCTCACTAAAGAAAGATTGAAGGGCTGCAGCATTAGACCATAATCCTGTAGATTTGGCTACAGATCGGTGACAAAATTCAAGGGAAAAGTTAAGTGTCGTCGTAGACTTGAGATATGGTCCACCAGCAGCCTCCAGAACAGCTCCACTGCTCCCAGTCATAGATTCTCCACGTCTCTAAGCTCTGCTGGAGGGATAAACATTATGATCCCAAAAAATATTTCGTCATTTGGTGTTTTGATGGTGGTGGTGGAGAGTTCTGCCCCCCCCCAAAGGTGCTCAGTTAGGATGAGATTTGTTGACCTTGAAGGCCATAGCGTATGATTTACTTACTTACTTAGTTAACTTATTCACTTATATCTGTCGACTTTATTCTGTTTTTTTCTTTAATGTATCAATTGTCTGTAGCGGGGTCAGTGTCATGGGGTGACATTTGCCCCCCGCCCTCACCCGCCTGCAGTCCAGCCTTTTGGTTCCAAACTTTATATTTTATTAATCTGTGTATTAATCTATTTATGTAAGTCCCCATACAGTGACGATTAGATTTTTAAAAAATAATAAAAACAAAATAATCAGAAAAACAGTGTTGATCATTTGCATACAGTCACGTTTGGGTAAGTAGCGTGCTCATTGGTCAGGTGTTGACCTGTTGACCTATGACCTGAAGGCTTGACGACGTCAAGTTGACGTTGTCATCACGTCAAAATAAGCGCGCACGGAGCTCACAGTGAGCTAACATATGCCAACGAACATTTGCTAAAAATATAAATGGATATCAGAAAGTGGTTACACGGTGGTGCTGCTGCTTCTGCAAGGCCTCCTTCGGCTCTGCCGGCGACGGAAGAGGGAGCAAGTGCACCCAGAGCCGCCACTCCTGAAGAGCCGGAGCCTGCAGCTAATGTTAGCCGTGATAGCAGCGACCATGGCAACGATGCAGCTGCGGCTAGCGGGAGCGCTAGCTGCCGAAGACAACCCGTAGGTGATCTCGGGACTGAACGGCCTAACCAAGTTGTTTTACAACTTGCAACTCACAGCTGGCCGGTGCGCTTTCTGCGCTAAATCCAGAGAGCACCGCATTCCTTGACGTCAGTGCTGTGACGCATTATGGACCTGTCACGAGTGGATGTCATTGAGACAGACTTCAAAGTTGCTAAACAGTTTTCCAGCTCGCAAAAGCAGTCAGAACCGGCGGGACTGTACAGTACATCCTCTCATAGTACCACACGCATCTGATGGCGAGGCCAAGCGTGCTGACTGCGTTCAAACTTGGCCTGACATTTGGTGCCTGAGGAAAGTGTTTTCGGACCACAGACGCGCAATGCTTCATAAAAGAAAGGCCCAGTTGGTTCAGCTGGCCTTTGAGAGAGACTTGACCCGGAAATGCACAACCGAGTGGACAGACACCATTCTTCGAAGATTTAGTGGCCACACCCGCCGCATACAACTCTTCTAAAGGTAAGCCGTGCTTTTAATGTACCTTATTTTGCCCGCCGTGGCATACTTGTTTGTAACACTTGAAGTTGAATGGGTTTTTGTCCTGTCTGAATTTATGCTGCGTCTGGCTGTGTGGTCTATTACAGTTGTTTCAGTGATGCGCAATGGCTGCGTGCGTGCGTGAAAGAGAGAGAGGACGCACACACACACACACACACACACACACACACACACACACACTGTATATACTGTATATTTAATTAATGTAAATCAATCTTGGCGTTGTGTTTGTGTTGTTATTTGTTATGTTCTGTCCGAATGTTTGGACAAGTTGTGTTTTGATGCTTTGGCAACATTGTTGTGAAACTTTCATGCCCATAAAGCCCCTTGGAATTGAATTGAATTGAATTGAGAGTCTCTGTGTGTGTGTGTGTGTGTGTGTGTGTGTGTGTGTGTGTGTGTGTGTGTATGTGTGTGTGTGTGTGTGTGTGTGACAGAGAGAGAGAGAGGGCTGTAATTTTTTGACAAGGCCAGTAGACTATGCGGTGCCTATGTGAAAACGTGCTCCTTTGGATGTTTTGGTGTAAGACATGGATTAGCGTGTTGATTGTTAACAGAAAACTGATATTATCACATATTTACATCGTATATTGAGTTGTTGAGTGGCAGAAAGTGACCCCCCGCATTCACTGAATGCCCTCCGGTTAGATGTGCTCTGACACCGACTCTGGTCTGTAGGTGTAAGAAATAAACTGGCATCCGACTGTCCAGTAGGGTCCGTAAGTCTGAGACCACTGGTCAAGATACTGTTTCAAATGTAATACCTGGTTTTTATAACTAGCATGAACAGAATATCTAAGATTGAACTTGTCACGTATAATGCTAAAAATGGACCCAAATGCAAGACACACACAGAGGCAGGCAGGTAAAGGTAACAAAGCGAGCTTCAATGCAGGTAACCAACTCCAAAATCCAAAAAGCAAGCAACAAAACAGCAGGCAACAAAGAGATAGCCAAAAAAACAAAAGAGTAATATAAAACGGCAAACAAACCGGCATGCCATGTGGAACAAATCAAGAACACGGGGAGCACAGGAAGACCGGGAACAAGATGCAGGGGATGCAAGATGAAAACAGGACTGACCTGGGGAAACCAACAAGGAGTGCGGGAACAACACAGGCTTAAATACACAGGGAGTGATTAACTAGCGACACAGGTGTACACAGAAAAAGGGCGAGAAAACAGACGTAGAGATGGAGCGCAAAGTAAAACATGAGACATGAGGATAAACATTCAACATAAAACAGGAAATTACAAAACAACAAACCCAAACCACGATGGAACTAAGCCTACTGTATTGATCTTTTGAATGTGTGGTCTCTTTGGGTCTGCCTGATCATGCTTTTGATGCAACTGATCCAGAGTTTTATAGTTCCATACACCGCCCACTTAGAAACCTTTAGTCTAGACATGATTAGAATAATAATTTGGTTTCTGACCATTACCTTTTTCTGAATTCTCAAATTTTTGGACATTTTTAGAGATTTTCTACGTGGTCTCAGACAGTGGCGGTCTCAGGAAGTATGAAGGACAGCGGCGAGACAAATAAAAAGGGTACCAGCTGTATGTGGTTGGGCACCCTAGACGGCACCATCATGTTTTATCCACCATTGGGGCATCCAGAAGGGCATTTTTTGCAGTGTTTTGTTTTTTCGAACACGGCCCCCCTGCACCCTCCCTGTGTCCGTCAGTGGTCTCAGACTTTTGGACCCCATGCATGGACTGGAACAAATTATAAATAACCTGTTGGGAAGAAACAGTGATCAATTACCCAATTTATAGGGTGCGGGAAATAAGAAAGCCTTAAAAATAAAACAAGAACAGTAAAAGAAAGTAAATGTGCCAGCAAATGCATTACAGTAATTACTTATTTAAAGCCCAGCGCTAGATTGAGCATCACGGATCATTAAGGGAGCACAGTGGTCTCTTGTTTTAAGAAAATGAGCACATATAAATAAACAGAGAAACACTCACACACACTCGGGGTTTAAATATATTGGAGCGAGCCTGGCACTTTTAATTAGCATAGGATACACAGACTTTTTCCTATTTTTGGTCACTCTGCTGCACTAACTGGCTGATATCAGTGGTATCAGTCTATTTTACGGCTGGGTGATGCAATTTAGATAGCGGCAAAAGTCAACAGAATAATCTACACAGCTAACTTCATGACAGTCCACCAGCATCTAAGACAAACAAACCTACCACTGATTGCTGTTGTAAATAAACCAGTCGAGTCAGTCGCACCCACACGGGAAGGTGCAGCAGCACAGAAGTATGAAATGCTGCAGCTGCCAGCTTCCACCTCCGTGTCTAAATGAGCATTAATAAGTTGATTCTAATATAGGAGGAAGAATAGATGATCCCCATGGTAACATTAAGTCCTGCTCACAGCTGTGTTGTGTTTTTTCTCTTCATCAAAATGCACCCGTGAGGCTGTGTGAGTCTATGCATAGAAGGCATAAACAGCATGAAAGTCAGTGCAACCTTTAGCCTGCTCGCTAACATCACACACGTCGACTCAAAGGCAGGTAAGAGAGTGAAGAATAAGACCCCTGTGTGCATAAACACAGCCGCCGAACTAAAGAAATATGTTGTGATGATGCTGTATACCGCCGGCCTCTAGTTAACACATTATTGAATTTGCACATTTTCACTTCTCTTTGCGTGTGTGTGTGTGTTTGTGCGTATTTATACGATCACATTATTATTCTGAGCCCGAACTGCTGATGAAGCTGTGTGTGTGTGTGTGTGTGTGTGTGTGTGTGTGTGTGTGTGTGTGTGTGTGTGTGTGTGTGTGTGTGTGTGTGTGTGTGTGTGTGTGTGTTACAGCTCTAGCTCAACAATCTCACGAAGACTCCTTCCATACACCAAGCAATAATATCACAGACTTAATGGACCTCTTGGGACTCACACACAACATGCAGCAATGCACGTTGTGATTACTCTTCATGATAGCTCTAATGAAGCTCCTCTGCTGATTCGCCCATTTTAAGGGTCAGGGTGAAGTTTGTATTTGTGTGTGTGCATGGGTGTGTGTGTGTGTGTGTGGGTGTTTGGCTGTGCGAATCCTACTGAAAAGAGTGCCCTGATCTGGACAGCCAATTAAAACAATCTGCAACAACAAAAAAACCCATAGAATACATTCACTGTATGCCTTATAGAGACAATACATGCTTTTTTTTCTTTAAGTATTCTTATTTTAACAAGACGATTCCACTGAGGCTGGAGTCTCCTCTGCAAGACAGCCTTGTGTGAGAATAAATGAATACAAAGCAGTGAGAAGGATAAAAATACATCACAGAAAGAGAACAATATTTTACAACAAAAGTAGTGAGAATAATGTGGGAACCACTTTATTCAAAAACTCAGACATGGTGCTCTCCAGGTCGTGGGCAGTTGAGGCAGTCTTTAACTAACTATTTTAAAAACGTTGCAGTCGTTACTATATTTAACCATTTTTTTGAGAGTTGAGAATTAAATAAGTGTTACAAGTGGTGTTAAACAGTACAGACATGTGATTTGTGGATATACGCCATGTGACCCACAGATTTTACTGTGTCCCAACTTAATGATAAATAACTTAACAAGGACTAACAATGAACTAGGAGGTAGTTCATTTGTAGTGATATAAAAAAAAGCATATGACATGACAAAGTTAAGCTACAGTCATACGTATATACTGTATGTTTGACTTGATGAAGCAGAGGCAGCAGTCTTTAGCGGTCAGATAGCAGCGAGGACCAGCAGAATATTCTGTCGCTGCCCATAGCTTTGGATAGATTTGCAATGAGAGGCAGTCAATGAGTGGAACCACTTTAAAAGCCTCCTGAGGACGTAATTGAGGACTTCGAGGACCATGACTATTCATCTTGGAAGAGCAACTTCAACACAACCAATGGTGTATCCCCATTAGCTAGTCAGTAAGTCAGGGACAGACTCTAACTTCTATGGCGCCGGCCCTGATTTGTTGATGTTCATCCAAAAAAAATTTCAAAACTATAATATATTTGCAAGATGAACAGAAAAAAAAAAAATCTCCAAAGATACATCTGCATATAGCGTTTATGGCTACAACTTATGAATGTCCTCAAAAATATAAAGTACTTGAAATACATTCTACTGCTGCCTGGAGCAAGTAATATTGTAGCACACTTTTTCTTTGTCACTCAGAACCTTGCCTCTATTTCACTGTTGTCTGATCACCTCTGTCTTTGTTATTTTACTTCTCTCTCTAGCTGTCTTTACAATGTACCTCTCCTCTCTCTCTCTCTCTCTCGCTGATGACCTAGATTTCAAGTCACCATATTCTGCTGCAGTCCCTCTCTCCTGACACACACATCCACACACAGTAACACACACCCTTTACCTAGTATACATGTTTTATTAATCGCTGGGCTCCGTTAAGGTTGATGCAAAACAACAAACGGACCCTATGAACACGGCGACAAACACAGAAACTTGAAACACTGACACAAAATTGCAAACTTAGGCACACCTCAATATGCACTTTTGGCACATACCGCTATACACATTTATGCATGCGCTTGCATAACAGCTACCCACACCCCTCCATATGCATAGGGCCACATCAATAACTTAAATGTCTTGAAGCCATTTAAAACATCGCTCAGCAGATTTCAGCAGGCCTACCTTTGTTTCACCATCAGCGTATTGAACTTATCGCCGTAACTGCTGTAGTCTTATGTGTGCCAGTAGCTGAGGGTTCACAGATCAAATTAGCTACATCAACACTAAATATGTGGCAATTAAGCTTCTCCACACATTTTTTTTTTTTTACATCATAACGAATATGTGAATGTATTGTTATTGATGCTGACTTCATATTGAGACAAGGAAAGAGGACGTCCTGACTTTCCAAAATAATCATCACTACCAAAAGAAATCTGATTTTTTTAAATAAGAAACATATTCTTTATCAGCCCTTATAACCCAATATTGCAAGCTAGGGCTGATAAAGGTCAGTGTGTGTTGTCAAAGATGGCGTTGCACCGTATAGTTATGTCTGGCGTTATATCTGATTAATTTCCTCCACTGATGTCATTCAGTGTCTAAGCTGCATTGTGGGTAATTCAGAGACCAGGTTTTGATAAAAGCAGCCCACTGGTCTACATTGCACTCATTATGGACAGTTTAAAAACAAACGATCAAAATCTGAACAGCAGAACCAGAGATATCACCTTTATGTATTCCACGCAATCTTCTTCCTTTTCAAACCTGACGCCTACATTACCCACAATTTGTAAAATTGGTTGTTACCCTTCGAGAACCAATCAATTCAATGTAACTGCTCCCTTTAAAAGGCAACTGGCTCTGTGGTTAAAAGGGGTGCAACTGCTGTTGCCTCAAATAAAAGTTAGTTTATTCAGTCTGTACATCCTTGCGTGGGTGGATATGTGCATTTCATTGTGTGTGCACATGTGTGTTTATCGGTGCAATTGTGTCTGTGTGTTCATGTGTGTACACTCCACTCTGCTGCATAATCTCATTGTGCAGACGAGTCTTTATTTAAACTTGAAGTTCTGCCGCTTTAGGCTATGTAATGTTTATGAGTGTGTGTGCTTGTTTAGGTCTTTGTTTTGTGCATGCAGCTGTTTTTGCATCCATGTGCATATCTGTATGTTAATATGTGAGACATGCCCAGATCAGCCAACTGTTATAGAGAGAACTTGACACAATAGATAATGGGCCTCATACGAAACATTTTGACATATTTGACAACGTGGGGATGAGACTCAACAATCAACTATCTTTCTCCAGGAAGGTACATTTTGTTGCATCATAGGAAAAATGTGACAATTGCAAAATTCTTCCTAGCTCCTCATAGTTGATCCAGCAGTACAGTGTCAGGCTGTGCAAGTCTCGTGGCGAGCTATAGTTCACAGCCATCAATGTAACCGCTCCAATTATAGCTGCAATGCTCTCATCTGCCCCGCTTTGTTTGAATCCTGTCCTGCCCCATTAGGCACTGCACTCATGATATTATGTTAAAAAGGTCAAGTATCACTACTGCTTTTGATCATATTACCCACTCTGCATGAAAGGTTATAAAACCTTTTGAACATCATGGGCTGTCAGTAGCATAATTGCTGAGGAGTGTGCTAATGGCGTGGCATAACGCCTCATGTCAGCCACTTCAAGTTCAGTAAAGTCATAACCTCCCACACAAAATACAACATTCTTTGTTTTATTTAATTTTTTCTTCACTCAATAAACCAAAACTGTCTATCTGAATTAGGGTCTGACGGATACTGGGAATTTTTGGGCTTATGGCATTATCAGGGAGTAAAATACCAATATATCATCTTTATACCACAGAAACCATCATCCCATGAAACGTGTCATTTTGATTGATTATTCTCCAGTTTCTAGTGTAAATCAACAGGTGTGTTTGAAACAGATGGCATTGACACAACACACACACTTCCATGCAAAAATTTTGGATCAGTTAAAAGTTTCACAAAAAACTCTCCCAGGTCCATCCTTTCCTGCCAATCCTCCCCCAGATGTCTTTATCCAAAACAGCAGGTAACCATGGCAACAGGTGCGGGCATCATCTTTTTATAACAAGTCTGGCCAAAGTAGTGCCTGGAGCCCTGCATTTTTGATTTCAGTACAGGTAGATGTGACTGTGATCACCAATATGATGAAAAGGGAATTTTATTGTGGTGTTCCCAGAAAGAGAAGAGTTATTTTAAAAATCCTTATTCATTCGTGACTCATCACCAGGATCACATTGATCCGGTCGCAAAATGAAGATTAAAGAGGCAGCTATTTTGTTCCCAGATTCTCAGCAATAATTTCTGCATGTAAAACAGTCACATAACTGAATTAAACACTTAAAACAGCCGCACTTTAATTCTACTCTCATTTTATTTGTGGCACCATGGTGGTATTGACTACAGATGGTTATTTTATGGCTAATTGTGATGCCAAATAAATAAAAAAATAAAAATTACAAAAATGTCCCAAACTTGAGTACTCTTGGCAGTGTGTTTCAGCTGCTGTATTCATTTTTGAAACTCTGCATGTCGAAGCCAACAGTGAATCCTTGCCACGAACATACCAAAAGAGAGTTTGGCAAACCCACAATGCACTGGGCAGGGTGAGCTTGACTGCGATCTGTGCAGCGCCGCAGGGTTCATGAAAATAGAGCCATGTCATGTCTGGCATATACACCTGACATTCAGCTCTACTGGCTGAAGGAGGACTATTATTAGAGCCCAACTTCCAGTAGATGGGGGCTTATTGTGAATTATGAATTTAATGTATGAATTTAATGTAATTCTATTTTGTAAACTGGCAACAGAAATCAGTTTCCTTACTTTCCAAATCTGACACACTTTTATCTCTCACTACCTGATGCAATAAGACTGTTGCCAACTTCTGTGCTCAGTAGTTTGACGACCCATCCTGCACATTGTAAAACTCCATGAGTACTCCATATCCGGACTCAACCTGCAGATATATAAAACATTTTTTATTGGCCACAGAAACTGTTCAGGCCAGTAGATGCTGAGATGCATTGGCTGAAATTTTTTTCACCTCTGGGTGATAAAAACACTTGCTTACAGCAGATCTTTTGCTTTGAAATAGTGCTTTCAGTAAGTTTTTGAGCTGACATTTCTCCTGGAGTTTGGTTTGAAAATAATAAGCGATGAGCATTTTTCTAGCTTGTGTTAGACTCTTTGAACTTTCGACAAGCTCTGCAGTAAAAGCAGCAAGAAACAGAAAGCGAGCCGTATAAAGAGGTGTATCTCTTAGACACTGCAGCAGCGGTCCCCTGGGAGACCTTTGACATCTGGGCCACATCTGTAGAATGCTGTGTCATCTCTACGCCGCCAAAATGGACGCCGAGATAAAATATCTAGCAGAGATCAAAGCAGAGATCCTGTCAGCTCTGCGCTCATAAAGGTCACATCGCACATCAGTACTTAATAGAATAAGATATCGTAGAGGGGGGATAGGGGCAAAGATAGTGGAAAGAGAGTGATGGTTAAATAAAAGAGAGCGGTGGGGGTTACAAAGGAGATTGGGTGAGATAAGAGGAGAAAGGGCGGAGAGAACAAGGTGTCTGACAGATACTAGACTGTAAAGATTATGAACAGATTCTCACAGTTTATTTGCTGGAGGCATGAAACCAGGAGAGAAAGAAGTTATGTCTGGTGCACACAGAGGAGGTTCAAATCTGATATCAAGTACCATCTTTAAGAGATTTTTAATATTTCACATGTAAGATCAGCAAATGATTCAGTCAAGACTCAGGAGCACACAAATTAAAAAACTCAAACATGGAGGGGGACTGTTGTCGACAGCTTGTTGCACATGTGTGTCTTTAACTTTGGATGAAGTCATGACTTATACATGTTGCAGTGCCAGGTGAAGATAAAGAACAACGACATCCGCTTGGTGATGCTTCCTAGTCAGCTTGTTCTCGTTGGCCATTGCAGGTTTCTGTTCAATACTCCACCGCTGTTCCTTTCATGCTGCAGAATTTCAAGTCGTAAATAACAACACGTTTGATATTTAGGGATTCAAGTCAGGGAACTCTGATCCAGTCATTAACATTAAGATTACGGCTGTTAAACCCTCACACTACAGGATCATTCGAGCAGATAATCTGTTCAGACCAGCCTTGAATCAGGAACGTGCCAGCAATTGTCAGGAGGGAACCCATAATCTGCCAAAGTGTCCTGTAGTGTGGGGCCGGCATTACAGAGCAGCTAGATTTCACAGGATCTAAGCATTGTCAGAGAACCTAGAGCTGCAACGATTAATCAGTTAGTCGTCAACTATTAGATTATTCTGCAACTTTTTTTCATAGTAGATTAATCGACTTGAGCAATTATTTAAGAAAAAAAGTGTGATTATTTTCTGGATCTTTGGGTTGTTAACAGAATGACATTTGATGGCATCATCTTAGGTTTTGTGAAACACTGATTAACACTGATATCAATTAATTGAGAGAATATGAAATTAAATAGTTGTTAGTTGCAGACCTAAGAAGACCTCTTCATTCTTATCCCACAGCCTAACTTGTTCCTGATAAAAAACAATAAACAGGCAAATGAATGGGACCACGAATGCATCATGAAAGATAGTCCATAGCACTTTTATTTCAGTGTATAACAGAGCTGTGGATACACAACTTGCTGCCAAGCTGCTCTGTACCCACATTATCAGTAACACATCACGTACTATCTCTTACAAATGAAAATGGTGTGTTTCACAGCTCACAGATGTTACTGTGTCTGGCAAAAAATAGACCACAGGCTTGAAAAGAAAGGATTGGCATCTAGTCCAGCTGCCTCACAAAGCCTGTGGACACATCAGTGCTGGATACAATCGCCGCTTGTCAGCTCTGACACACGCAAATCTAAATGCCAGGTCAGGCTGACATTGGCCTGTAATTTCCCCAGCTAACTGAGCTGAGCTCTTTCTGTTTCTTATCGTTCAGGCTGGCAATACGGCATACTGGGTGGATTATTGGCTTATCCTGGTGGAAATGTAATATTCTGGGTGAAGAAAGCATGTCTGCAGAAGTTTGTGCTCTCAATGTATTGTATGCGAAATAAGGAGATGGAGGAGCCTCATCGATCTAAGTATTCACAGATAGGATGATGATGCAAGACATCAGTTAAAACTGGTTTGAAAAGGTTGCCAAAATCAAAGTAATGGGTGGTCAAGATCAGTAACTTTCTACATCACAAGAACTTGGGAAAGAAGATGGGAAAAAGATGCCCCCATGTCTGAACAAACCCTGTGAAAATGCCCTCTTGGATGCCCCTACGGTAGATAAAACCTGATTAAGTGCCCTCTAGGGCACCCTTCCAGTTATACACTGCAACTGTATCATGGCTTTCTGTTAGTTGCTGCCCCACCACAAACAGCTGGTGCCCTTTTTTTTTTTTACCCTTGCCCCTCAAATTTCCTGAGTCAGCCACTGCAAGAAATTATGCAAAAAGTGATGATTTGTTCCCCAAGCTGTTTTTAAAAAGCTTCAGAAGATTGGAAAGCTCGAAGACAAGGTTGGAAGGATCTTAGATTAGATATCAATTTATATAAGATATTTTCCAATGCCTTAATTGGTAATAATTGAGGGTATTTAATTGGACCAATAATTAAAAGACTGCTTCATTATTGTTTGGTCAGAGAATACCTTGTTATTTATCATTATCTACATGAGGGTGGAAAAGAAAAAAACACTTGCCACAATCATTTTACATCTGGATTTCCAGATTAGAGAAGACAGAAGGGGATAGGTCAAATGAGCAGCGCACAGAGCTGAGAAGAGCTTTATTTAATTTCGCTAATGGCTGAGGATGAAAAAATGCTAGCGGTACAGCGACAGACACTGTCAAGCCGATGAGACGGACACATCTGAGCAGTCCTCAGCGCCGATGTTCAAAAAGTCCTCTAGGGCTAACGTTTGCTCCTAATGTAATTGGCCAGTCTGGTCATAAATTCAAAGGATAATGGATTCTATTCACTGCTAATTTTAATAAGTTCCCTCCATAAGATTTCAGAAAGCAAAGTTAAAAAAAAAAAAAAGACATGAAAGACACGACAAGTTGAAGACGAGTGTTCGGAGAGATTAAAAATAAGTGCCGTCGATACAGAGAAAATTCTCGCTGTAGGTTCTAAGCTGTCATCCTCTCAATCTTTCACATGCCTTGTTGCTCTGTAACTTTTCTGCTACATGACTAAGTCTGTGGTGCACGACTCTTACAAAGTTTCAAGACTTTCCACTCGTTTCTTATATATTTCACTTTAGTGTTGAGAAAAGCTCTACTTGTGAATGCCAGAAGCTTGTCTCTGACGATCATCAAAGAGGCGTCATGTAGGCGATACTCTTGATGAACCTTGTGACAAAATCACTGTGGATGAAATGTCTCTGGGCAAATCTGATATTCATGGCTCTTTACAACATTGAATTAATTAAAAAAGTAACTGACAGTTAAGTGGAAACTTGACCACTTGTATCCTGTTCTTGTTTGGCCTGTGTTTGTGCTCTAGTATTATGGAAGTAGGTTGTTCAGAAAAGGTTTCTATGCTCAGAGTCTGGATTCACACTTGAACACAATCCTTAACATTAAAAGATCTTTATACTCTTTACGTAACAGTGCAATCGGTTATAGGGCACATATGATTATGAATCAAATATTTATAGGGAAAGATACAGGGCTGAAATACTGACGGAGCAGTTTTTCCTCTGAAGACCATATAGAGCAGTGAGAGGACAGAGGCTGGAAGAGGAAGAGTAAAAAAGAACAGAAAGGAGTTTCTGCTTTGAGGCGAGAACAGCAGAGGAATCTGGCAGCCATAAAGGAAGTGTCCGATCAAATAAGCTGCCCCAGTCTTAGAAGACTTGACTGACTGATTTGCTGGCGACTTCAGACTCCAGCTGCATGTGTCGATGCTTTGATTCTGTCCGTCATGAAGGCTGCTGCTGTCTGGAGCTGAACGAATCAGTCTGAGGGAACTGCAAGCTGCTAGCTTAAAGTCTGTGATGTAACGCATTAGCAGGTCTGAGTGGTCTCTTATTTTTACCTCTTTACCTGTGGGGGTAGACACAGGTGGTGCTGCAGGCTTGCAGTGGATAACCTGTGATTTTTAACAAGCTGGAAATCTGGAGCTATGCCGGTAGCTTTTGGGAGGCTTTGGCACAGCTTATGGGTGGAACACATATCCTGCGTGTGCAGTGTGTGACGGCTGAGTTGATGATCAGCTGTGGCTCACACAAGTGTGTCCACACAGACAGCATCGCTGTTGCTTGACAATGTTACATTCTTGTACAAAAACAACGACGTGATTTTCCTTTACCCTAGATGCTGTTGATATAACTACCCACAGGTCGTTTTCAGGTGTTTTTTGGCCGAGAACAACACGCATTTGACAGCCTGACAGCATAACACATGTGAGCCACTATCCTCACCACAACTGTGTGTCTGCTCTAACCTGTTTACATGGACGCTGAAAAAAAAAAAAGCAAGACTTTCCACCATGCGTACATGCCGCGCACAGGATGTGTGTTCAGCCTGTTAGTGTATCCACTGACTGAAAAGACTATCTAGTACCATTATTGCAATTTATTTCATCATTTATATAACAGCAAGTCATAACTTTGCACATATTTCTTCAGTATCTTATTAAGATATGTGAAAAATTGGAAAACACTAAACAAACGTGAAAGCAGGTGAATGACTGTCGCCTGCTGCTGCTGAATGTGTGCAGGATGAGGATGATGTGAGACACTGTTAGAGTGGCGGACCACGCTCAAGTCTTTGCAATTGATTGAGGTGGTGACTTCACTGGTCAAAGTGGCAAATCTGCTTTGCCACAAGAAGCTAGCGCTTTATTCTGCCCCTTTGCTTGGATAGAATGGAAGTGAATGGGAGACATTTTGGGCTTTTAATTGTCATTGGACCTCATCCAAGTAAACGACTGGTTAAAATAATACCACATCTTCTATGGAAATCAGTGTTTATTTTTAAGTATCAAGAAACTACAAAGAAAGGGTACGTAAAGATAAGTCTACTCATCATTTATTACCATATACTTCCAGTGTCTGAAATACAGGCTTCCTTTGTTCAGATAGATTCTGCATGAATATTCAATATCAACACTTTAAATATAAAAAAAACACTGATAAAATGTCTTTGCAAATATAACATAGCAAAATAAGCCCAATTGTCATTTCTGTCCTCAATTTTACTGTCTATCATTGTGTATAATGAACATTGCAGCCTCTAGGGACTATAGCTACGCTCTAGTTTTACTTTTATACTTTTTCTTTTTTTTTTGTGAGTTCTGACGGCTATGACTGACTCATCACACTAAATGAATTTCATGACAGGAGCACACAAGCATCTGCCCTGAATTTCCTACAACTACACATTATTTCTAAAACTCTGAAATTGCTTCAAATACCATCTCGTTTAAGGTCAGCATTAGCCTGCCTCTGACTCACCCCCATTTCTGCTGTTGGTCCTTTTTGCATCTGCCACTGTGTCACAGTGTGTGTTGTCTCATTACTGTGAGCTGCTGGAGCCTCCCACTCCCTATAGTTGTCTGTCTCGTAATGCTGGCTAGCTAGGACACACAGTCTGTGAAAGTGAAAGAGCTAATAAGCCAGTTCAGACAGAACAAAGAAAGTGAGTTAGTACCAGGGGTCCTGTAGTTGCATGTACCGTCTGTGTTAATCTGCCTGGCTATGACTCAGTTCAGCTATATGACACTTTAAGTGGTGGCCAGATCATAAAATGAGCACCTGCCAAATGCAAGCAAAACTTTCCCTTTTTTTATGGATAACATGAACTGATTTAGTTTCTGTAGACAAATATATTCTGTATTCCCACCTGATATTTATATAATTGAATGAAAATTCATTAGACAAGTCAAGTTTCTTTGTTAAACCGTGAATGGGCCCTGGAGGACTTCAAAATATCCATATCGTTAAAACGGTAAATGAAAACAAAAACAACAGCCCCTCATGAGAACAATAGAATAGAGAAGCTCTTATCAAAATATGATAAGATACAGACTCAAAGAATACTTGAGTCTGTAGCCTAATAATGTGGCATCAGTTCACAGCTTGTCCCTGTAATTGTTGCTTTTATTATTACTGTATAATATTACAGATCCAAGGACAGAGAAGGAGACACATTTTAGAACATAACTGGTACATTTTCTGGCAGTTAAAGCAACATTATATAACTTTTTATACCTTAAAATCATGTTGATGGTTCAGTGTCTTGTAAGGTGAATGGTGTCTCTGTCACTTGTTTCTGCACTATGTAACTTCAGTGAGGGTAGGATCACAGCGTTACCTACATGTTTACTTCAACATACAAGTTTTCAACACATAACATTGTTATGACGTAATGAGGTGTGTTTGTAGTTATCACCTACATTATGTTTATTATTATTATTATTATCATTATTATTATTATTATTATTTTTATTACTATTGTTATTATTATTATTGTTAAGCGAAGGTCAGAAAGGTCTGTCCATGAGTAAAATGCAGTCCAACAGGTCATCGGCATCTCGGCCACTTTGACTGGTTTTAAAAACACATTGGGCCATAAATAATTTTGAGACTTTTAGAGGAAGTCACTGTTTTAAAGTTTATTTAGAACTTTCTGCCAGATGTGAAAACATTTTTTTTTTTTTACATTACATTTATTTGACAGATGCTTTGAGATACACAGAAAGTGCATTTAATCTCTCTAAGAGTGAGATGTTACTCGACTTTCGTTTGAGACAACCTTCAGTGCTGCTTTTGAACAAGCTTGAGGACTTGGTAACATTTGTGTCTTTAGGACTTCTCAATCAGACACAAATACAAAATTAATTAGGCTAAATTAACACATTCTTGACCTAATGTCACTTTGAGTGATGCACTGGTCTGACTTTGATGAAACACAGGTAATAACTATTCATTAGGTAGACAAAAACTCATTATTTAGGCAGGACTGTTTAATATTAATTGTTCTGAAAGGTTTCCAAACACAAATAAATGACCTGAAACAAAGTATATGTGTTATTAATGTTCTGTCTAGACTTCAGTATAAAAAGGGACCAGTTCTGTCTTTTGTTGTTCTGCAAATGAAGCTGATTCATGAGTCAATTTGACTCTATGGATTCATAAGTCAGATGAATGTTAGGCTATGACTACTTTTTACATGAACCTATTAATGTCAACACACTGCTCCATAATCAGGTCATTAATCAGCATAGCTTCGGTTGAGAGTGCTCTATCGATCTGCACTTCACTACCAGATTTACTGGCTGTATTTATAGCAGTATCTGTAGGTTTAATTGCAATCAAGCTGCTATAATGAGTCAGGTAGACGAGCACATGCTGTAATTTGTCAGGGAGCGCAGTGAAGCAGACAGTGCTGCTTACAGAAAGTCATTTTAAACAGTACTTTGAGTACTTTGTTTATTACCAGTGAGAGACTCACAGTGTAGTTTAACATACTGAGTCTGTACAGCTTTTATTAGAACCAACAGCCTGATCTACAGTACCTGAGACACTTAACATGCTCTATGTCTGCATTTTTGACAAAATAATTGCATCTGACCCTTCCAGCAACTTACGGAAACCAAGTCAATTTCCTTTGAAATACAGCCAGTGATTCATGCTTACCTACAAACATTGTTACCCCTCTTGGCTCAGCAGTCTGTTTCAGTGTTCAAAAGAACATGACCGTGAGGCTTTCAGAGACTCTGTTACAAGCAGGTTTTCTACACTGGTTTTCTTTCTACTGGAGTGAGAATGACTAACATTAGAAAGAGGAGATTAACAAGTGTGCATCCATATAAAAAATAAATGTTGTTAAAAACTTAAGTTGTGCACTTTGTTTCTGTAATGTCATGAGAAAGCTAGGCGCAAATGGTTTGACATATCTCAGGTGCTTTGAGAGTATAACATGGAACCACACTGACCTTGAATGTTCAAAAGTACAGTGTAGAGTAGAGCAAAGTATGTGTTCCTGTGACTTTATACCGCTGTGAGCAAGCATACAGTGACTTTGACATGTGGACCTCTGCAATCCTAAATTAGGATGGCAATCAGTAGAGTGCATACCTCTGCCAAAGCCCGACAGTCCCCTTTAACTCAATCAAGCCTGATTCAATATCCTATTTGTTAACGTATAGTGGCTGAGAAAAAGACTACCCTCTATGAAAACATATTTAAATCCGCCAGATCCAAATTTTTATTTGGATCTGAAGCAAATTTGACTCACTCGTAGATACCAGCCACCTAAATATGCGGTATGCAATTTTTACTCTGTGTAATTTGTGTTACTCTGAGTAAATGAAAAATCTCAGTGTTAAAGAAAGTGAGAAAAAAATCCCGGATTTGTCCCTTTTGCCAGGTCCACACCAAACATTTATGGTGTCTTTTCTGGGCCGAGACACATCCTACATTCAAGTTTTCATGGAAATATGTTCAGTAGTTTTTGTGCAATCCTGCTGACAAACCAACTGACCAACAGACACTGGTGAAAAAACGACATCCAGGAGGAGAGTTTTCCAGGAGGATAAAGAGATGGTCATGTCGGACCACGACCAGCAATACCAACGACTTGCCTGACACATAGTTTATACGTAAGGTGCCAAGGACCAACTTTGCTGTTCGACTTGACAGCAGCAACGTTGAATATTTATGTGTAATCATCATTATTCAACAGTGAAGCTGGGTTTTGCCTTTAATATGAAACAGTTTGACTCCGTGGATGTGCAGCGTATACACATGTAGTGATGGGGAAGATGCAGCCGCAGGTGTGATTTAAATTGGTGTAATTCTCCTGTTGTGAGGTTGATAAGCAAATTGTCATAGGTTCACTGTGCTATGTTTACTGTTGTGCGTCATTCAGCACTCTGTGTTGCTATGGGTGAAAGTTGTCAAACCCAGCAAGAGAAGGAAAAAAAAATTGTCAGGACTTCATGATACAACCTAAATTTTGCATCGGTTGACTCCCACTATGATACACAGAATAAAATGAGCACTTGTCATTCTCGTTCCCAACGCTTATTCTACTGTATGTTCCGTGTCTTTAGCTCGGCCCATTATCCAGCTGACATCATGTAGTCTGTATCTGATTTAAGAAAAAAATAGGCTTAAACATGGACTTTACTTCTACTACATGTATATTCAGGAAACCACACTGACTTTGAATTATTCGTGCTTTTTTAATATGTGATTTTTATGACAGCAGACGCTTACTGGTGTGTGTTTGGCACTTGACACACACAGTAACAACACAAGCATAACTTGTACAGCAGTATAGGTGTGTTCTGGCTCAGTAGAAAGCAGCCTCAGCTCCTACTGTGCCAGCTGGTGCACCTGTTTCAAGTCATGTTAATTGGTTGTGGACAGAATAAAGCATGGCTCCTGATTCACACAGAGAGACAGAGGGGGAAGAAGAGGTAGTGACACCGCTACCCTGTGCAGTTTTCCAGTCTATGCAATAAAAGTGCAATCTGTCCGAATTTGAGGTAATACTTTTCTAAAATGAACTTAAATTATGAACAGAATATGAAAAAAAAAAGTTTTTATATTATGTAAAACATTTCCAGATATTGTGTTGCAGAGATATCTACAGAAGTTAGCATGCTAACCAGCTAGCCCCAGCCTGTCCTGTCTTGTAATACCATTGTGTACCTCAGAGGCAATAGTGAGTCACTGCAGCATCCAGCCTGCCCTCAGTCTAACATATGAGGATGAAGAAGAGGCCAAGGGTGTATTCTAATGATCGTGTACTGTAGGTCGACATTGGAAGCAGCTTTGTACGACCTATATTGTTAGTGTTTATCACGGCAGCAAGAGAGGATTTCAGGCAAAGCAGTATAAAGAGTGAGAAAGTCCACTTAGGGAGAATGTTTGGGACGGATGGTTTGGTCTGACATCAAAAAGGGACCCAAGCACAAGGAACACTGAGGCAGGCAGGTAAAAGAACAAAAGGCGAGCCTTAATTAACTGTAATCTAAAAAATCCAAAGTCCAAAAAACAAGCAACAGAAACTGTCAAAAGAAGGCTGAGGCCAAACCAAAGAGAAATACAACAACCAAAAGAAGTAGAAACCAGAAGGGGAATGCAGGCGGGAATCCAAAAACATGAGGAGCAACACAGAGACACTGGCAACAAGGCAGAGGACGCAGGACTGACGTGGGAAAACAGAACAAATGAAGTGACTGAAAGAGAAAGGGAGAGACAAGGACTTAAATACACAAGAGGCCAATCATCGACAGGTGAAACTCATTAGAACAATCACAAGGGAGGGAAAACAAGAGAAGGACAGGAAGCAGCACAACATGACACATGAAGATGAATGTTACAAAATAAACAGACAATAACTAAACCACAAACCCAAACCATGACAGGCTCGAACAAGCAGAGGAGTTTCACCCAGGAGACTGCTGTTTGTGTCCAGTGTGAAATTGTTACAATTTAATGTAATTGTTAATAAAATAGTGTCTATAGTTTCCAGGCGTGCACAACCAAGAAATGTTGTTGCCCAATCCTAACCAAACAGCGTGCAAACTACAAAGGTCCGGTACGCCTGCAACTGGTACACTGCAGCGGCCATGTTGTTTTGGGATATATGAAATAGTCGTTTTAGTAGTCACTGGCAATTGACCTATCCAGTCTCTTAGCTATGAGGATGTGTTGATTCTAACTTCTTGTGAATCATGTTGAAGGAAAACTTGGACCATTTAAGGACAGGTAGTCAAGGAATGGAACACAAAGGGCAACGATGGCTGAAACTCCTGGGAAGTGACCGGTATCATCACTGCCCACTCCCGGTGAGAAACCACGTTCGGTGGCAAAGTAATGAAGTCACAGAAACAGAAGAAGAGTTAACATTGGTGTTGCTTCCGCTAGTTGGATGCTGAACACTGCAATGTTTTGGCGAGGGACACCCCAACATTCTGGTTATATGCTACCCTCTATTAGTTTGGAGTATAAATTTGACAGATGGTGAGTTCTTACATGTGGCGTCTGACTTTCCCTGACAGTTTTTTGGTTTCAGCAAGTCGGCAGGGTCCGTGTGGAGCCCAGTCGCCCACATACTGCGACAGGGTTGGCGACCTGTTTAATTGCATCCTGTGCTCATGACCTCATCTGGTTTGTCCAGATTGTTATCGAACTGTTTGGTCGTTCTGTCAGAGGCCTTGCAATCTGAGCCATCAAATGTCAGTGAAGAAGATCATATTGCCTCCTCTCATTTTACCAGCTTTGTATTTAAGTGTGTGCTTTTTTTAAAATAACTTATTATTCTCAGGAGGTGAGTAACGCTGCAGCTGTAACTGACTCACTAATTTGCTGATTAGACTGCTCATCCATTATTCAGTTCAGTATATTATTTACAGTATTTTTCAGTATTAAATACATCTGTAGATCTTGTGATGTGTAAGAAACAAAGGGTTCAAAATGTTTTATTTTGTTTTTGTGCACAGAGAAAACAAGCAGCTTAAACAAGATACAGTGGGGTATAATTTGTCACTGACACTGTATGGTATAAAGCACGCAAGGATGTCTCTCATAATTGCCGTGGCATTTAGGACGGGAACCTTATTATCTAGCCAATCATGTTCAGTAAAGTTCAAGCTTTTTTTTCCAACCAAGAGAAGTTAAAATTGTTTTTGTCCTCTTTCCCAAGTACAGTAAAAATAACAGCTAGAATGTGGAAATCAGACCTAAGAGAGTCTGTTTGGACTACCTGGACTCTTTGAGGGGACTCACAAGTGACCACAATTTAGTGATTCAGCTCCTCTTGCTGCTGTCATCTTGTCAAGACTGTCATTGCATAGCCGTTAATCTAAATCATCTGTCTCTCTCAGCTTACAGTATAGGCACGTCTCTTCTGTCTTTCAGTTTGTCTGCCTGCTTGTTTACTTGTCTCTCTGAGCCATCTGTCTCTTTCCCTATTTAATCAGTGCTCCTGTTTGCCTGTCTGACAGTTCCTCTTCTGAATGATTTAATCATCCGATGCCAGGTGAGACAGTTCAGAGGTCTCGGGGTTAAGAGTCCAACAGTGTTAAAGACAGCCAGTGTGTGGTGTCCTGTCCACCACCTTTTACAGTAGAACCACATTATTAGGTGTCTACAGTCCCGGTGTCAGACAGTATCTGCTGCTACAGTGAAAATTCAACTTCAGCACTTACATCTTAAAGACTCAAATTACTTTGAAAACACTTTTTGGACTTTGCTCATTTGCCACTTTCTTTACTTTTCACTTCATTACTGACAATGGTTTGCCACAAACTCTAAAACTTTTGGCTAATTGCTTTTCCACTTCTCAAAGTTTCCTTTTTTCAATTTAAACATGTAAAAGTGTTGACACTCTTTCTTCCAAAATTATAATGTATGTGAAAACATTTTACTCTGTTTCTGGTCTACTTCATGATGTATGGCTGCAGAGAGCTGATGCAGGAGGACTGACAGAGGGGCTGGTTTGCTTTAAATGTGCATCCCTTGTTTCACACACAGTCCCTGTGATGATGAAAAATCACATAATCAAATAATCCATGTTTAAAATTTCCCAAAGCCTCTGGGCTTTTTTATATCGATCAGTGGCTCGCTGTTGTTAGTGTTTGATGTTTTGTGGATGGTAATGGGGTAACAAGGGTCTGTTTAAAGGGATGTGTGGCAAATGAATGAGAACATCAGCTTTAAAGAGGTCAGCCCTAATTCTATGGCTGCTTGATGGATTGATGTTAAAGGTGTTATTGATAAAATTCAGCCAGTACATGTGGCATTTCATCTGCCCCTTCAGTTTCATTCACGTCACAACTCCGCTGTTCGAATCTGCTCCCTCAAGTGGTTTCCAGTTTGTTGCACTACGTTAACGTTGCTAACGCTAGCTAGCAAACATTAACATTGCTAACACTAGCTAGCAACTGTTAACATTGCTAACACTAGCTAGCAACTGTTAACATTGCTAACACTAGCTAACGTAAACTACCAAGACTCTTGATCGCTGACAAACACAGATACTAGGTGATACCAACAGTGTTTTACTATTGTCTCACAAAGCTTGGTCAAGCTGAAACTTTCGTCAGATCATTTGGTGCCCGACAAAATGTTTAAACTGATCAATTAAATTTCTACATAAAAATGTATTATTATATAGTTACTGTTGCTCTGTTTTGGTGGAGTGAAGACAGAGACTGTGACGAGGCACTTGAGAATGTGCATGAAAATCCAAGCCAAGTCCATAAAATCCGCAGTCCAGCAGCATAAAACACTTAAACAAACCGTCCACAGGTTTGTAGGCAACTGAGAGGGACGGGGAAGGTCTAATTTTCATGGCACTTTACAATCTGCTCACATATGGCCAATAAAAAAGTGATTAATACGTGTTAATTGCTACAAATTGTTACATAGAGCCCCTTTAAATAAACACAAATGATGAAAAAAGATTCTTTTTTTTACAAAGTAATTCAAAATCTATTCACCTTGAACATTCATTGAGTTAGATGTGAGAACAGAGATGAAGAGAAAATGCCACAAGACTAAATTACATACTAAATGTATGCAGTGTTGCTGACACTTTAAATTTCCATCTTTTTCCCATCCCAGCTCAACGTACTACTTACAGCCTTATATTTGCTGCCTTCTGTTTTTCTAGTGTGTACATGTACTGAAATGAATGCCCTACATTTGAAAATGCCACATCAACTCTATTGTTGTTTGTTAAATCCATTTGAAATTCAGTGGAATCCAGTCCACCCACCACCCGCACCTGCCTTTTTGAGCTCAAAGCGCCATCAGTGTGAGCGTTACAACACAGGCTCTTTTGGAGTAGAGAATGTTGTGTTTCTGATTTTCTGTCGAGTTTAGTTGCCTTATAGTGAACTGGGTTGACAGCTTGAATGCTGTTACACTCTGCACGCCTCAGTTACGCCCGGCTATAGCCCACCACTACACACTCTGTGTTTCACTGTGCTCTGACAGAAACAGAAGCCTTTATACACAGCCGTTTCTCCTCTGAACACACACTCGAAGAGCGGGTACACACGCCTACCCACGCAGGCATACAAACTATGGGAAAGCTTAAAACATGGTCTCATGAAACTTCAACGTTTCTGTGTGAGTGTGCATGCAGATGCGAAAAGACTCGAGAGACAAGCATACCCAATTTACAAAAAGCTCTTTTATCTAATGAATCCTGCTAATACAGTGAGTACAGGTGCACACAAGTATTCCACATTGGGCCCCGTTCACACTTGGTTTTAAAATGCATCTATGGCGATCAGAATTCATGTTGACAGTGCTAAATACTTAGAAATGACAAGAGGGATGTGATCCGATCACTCAAACCGCTTGATTTGGTCTGGGATGAATCTGACCACATATCTTTTGTAGTGTAAACTATAAATACGTCCTCCTGCGTCCCCAACAAGGATGTCATTTTTTTGAAAGTGTGCCAACGCTAGAAAATAGCACTCATGCTGGACTGCGAGAGAACCCAGATGCCTGATGTTATATCAGTTCTTGAAAGACGAGTTGTTAGCGGGGCACACTGGAGACACACGATAGTCTCAGGTGTGAACTGCGATGTGTCTCGGCTGCCCACTTGTGTTTGGATCACCGAAAAGCCTTCTCAAAACAAATGTAAACATGGTCTAAAGGAATCAATAGTAAAGGAAGGTTTGGAAAGCAAACTCATGTGCTTTTTTTCCCCCAAGGGTTAGCCAGTGGCCGGCTAGCTTAGCCTAGCACAAATTGGAACCAGTAATCTTTAAATAGAGCCAGACTAACTGTTTACTTCTGTTCCCACTTTTTGTGCTAAGCTAAGGTAAGTGGCTGCTAGTTGTAACTTCATAAATATTGTACAGACAACATCACTCCCAACTCATCAAGTACAACAGCTTGGTCAGTGGCCTTCAAACTACTCACCCATCTAGCATCGGTTTTGCAGACTTGGTAAGTAAAGTTGGCAGTAATACATTTTTGTCAAGCGGCTGCAGTTTGGTTATGCTTAGGCACCAAAAAAACTTGGTTAGGTTTAGGAAAGGATTATACTTTTTTACACTTATATAAGTTTGTTCACTAAAAAACAGACTGATGCTCACAATTGGTCACAGACGGGACACAAATCCCTGTGTCGTAGGGGAAAATCGAGTGTATGACGCCTCCAGTATAAGTCAGATAGATTGTTAGACTGCTGAGAGGTGGATTGTCATGAGGAATGCTGTGTACGTCCAGACACACACACTCAAGCTTTCTTTACTATCTACATACTTGCACACAGTCTTAGTAGCCCATAAGTGCTAGTGTTAAAAGGCTTTTCAAACCCTATTACATCCCTCTCTAAAGTCTCTTTATCTCTTTCTCCTGCTCTTCTTTCCTCTCTACTTTCATTCTCAAGCCTTTGCGCTCTCTACCGGCTTCTTCCCCGCCCCCTCCTCCTTTTACTCTCCGCTGTCTTTTACTCTCACTTATACACACAATCACATACAGTGACATTCAGATATCCAGCTTTATTCAAACGCTGAATTATTAAGGGAGCCAATTTTAAGGAGGTCTGCTCTGCATCGCCACGAAAACACAATCTCCATTTCAACCGCAAGTGTGAGACGAGACGCGAGCGAGTGAGCCAGAAAAGGAGAGATGGGGGAAACAGAAATTAGGGCAGTGATTTGAAATTCCATTTATGAATAAAAAGAAAGTTTAGAAAGTTGTTCGAGAGGCATTAAACATTCTAAGTGTGTGGGTTTTTGGCAGCGCTGCATACAGCATGTTTACATGTGTGTATTTCCGTGGTTGTTTGTCTTTGTGGGCTGTGTTTGTGTGTGTCTGTGCCTGTGTATGTGTGTGTGTGTGTTGTGTGTATGAGTCTCCCAGTGTACAATAGGTGTCACTGTACACCACAGGTATCTGCTCCAGTGCCTGACCTTTACTGTTTTGCAGCATTGTATTGACCTACTCCACTTTTTGTCTTTGGGCCAACATTTTTCAACTTTATTTATTTATTTTGTAGTGACTGAAAATAGATTTTGTTGTGTTTTTATTTTATTTATTTACTTTTCCTTTTTTTTATTCGCGCAACAATCCAAACAGTGCCAACATCAGCCAGCCAGAAGGGTGCTGCAGGGGCTGTATAGTATGCTGGATTTATTTAGCATATAGTGACATATCTGCACTACATACAGTATACACCTGGCTTTAATTTAATCAATGGTGCAGGGTGCAAAGCCTATCAAAGGCTTATTTCCTAAGATCATAAGATATAGATACTCATTTTGGGTGATTTTTGGGCACTGTCCGATGGTGTTGCCGTTTTTAACATTTCTACGTGTGTCACACAAGCATTTTTAAAGAATACTTACTTCATTGATCATAGTTTCTATACGTTTGACACAGTAAATTTCTCGTTTACTGTTTGCACACCATGATAATACTATGTGCAACTGATTCAGTTATATTTCTGTTTCTGTTCTATTTTCATGGTTGTTCTTTGTTTTTCTTTGCTCCATCCAGTTACTTTCGCTGCTGCATTGACCCACTTTCCCCACAAAGCGAGCTCGGTTATGGCAGGCACTTTAAGTCATGTGCACCACATGCGCTGACCGTGAGCTGATCTAACCCAACCGTAATCATGTTTGACACCTCAACCTGGTGTACTGTTGTCAGCTGCCAATATGAAATTCTCCTCGGGAGTACTGATCCATGCTTTTGAGCTGCATCTTCAAGGCCTCCTCCTGTTCCAGGATGTGTTATATGTTCACTATGATGGAAGCTGCCTGTGCATTCCAGCTGCATAATTAACTTAATAATGAGCATCGCTGACAGAATGATCATTAAGAAGGGCTTAATCGTAATGGTTGCCAGGTTGCCATTGACAACCATTTGAAAAAATTAGCAACCGGTTCTTGGCCTTGAGATGCCATCACTGGCAGCACTTTTTACCATATTAAAAAAAAAAGGGACCAACAGCAAAACATGTACCCCAAAATAAATACATTTTTAATATTGTTGCATAAGTGATTCAAATGTTGCTGTTATGGTCAGAAACAGAATCAAACAATGCTGCATGTGTGTTTCATTGTGTGCAAACAACATTTCAGAAAACTCGACAAAAAACAAAATTGTTGCACTTTCTGAAATGTTGTTCTTATCCTTTCTGATAGAAAGGTACCAACTTCCAAACCAAAACATTTTGTTCAGTTTGTCTTCCCTCTGCTAAAAAAGTCTGTTTTTGACCTACAGCTTCAGTGAGTCGTCTGCGTGTGCCTCATAACTCCATCTGGAACAGTTACAAGATCCGAAGGTGGACAGACACGTGGCAAAGCAACCAGGAAGAAACACACATACAATCTCTCTCTCTCTCTCTCTCTCTCTCTCTCTCTCTCTCTCTCTCTCTCTCTCACATACACACACTCACAAGAAGCACAATGAATATGTGAATCATGGGTAAAGGAAAAAAAAATAGAGCTTAAAACGGTTATCAAACAGAACAGGCATGTCTATCCCATTATCTTATCCCTTACAGCTCACCCTTAACCCTGCTCACTGCCTCCTCAAAAACCTTTTTAGAAATGCGTAGATGCTTGAAAATGGCAACATTGCCAGTGGGACGTCTTTCATGTGGGGATGGTGGGTTTAAGACACTGTGATCACACCGATCGCCTATTAGAAGATATGTTGGCACCTACAAGGAGTGCTATAAATGTTTTGCAAGCTGTATTATATAAGAAATATAAGATATATAGCCAACTTACCTGTTACACCACCTCCAAATATTCTCAGATGGTTCATAACCAAAGGAATGGAAAGAAGGCACACCACTACAGACGGTTGACAAATTAAAGGATAAGTAAAACTGACATAGTAAGGTGTTGGGCCACTGCATGCTGCCAAAACAACTTCAACGCACCTTGGCATCTATTCGGCAATTCTCTGGAAGTCTACTGCAGGGATGAAACACCATTCTCCCACAAGATAGTCCCTCATTTGGTGTTTTGATGAAAGTGTTGGAAGGCGCTGTCTAACATGTCGGCCCAAAATCTCCCATATGTGTTCAATTTGGTTGAGATCTAGCGACAGATAGGGCATTCATAACTGTGGTATTTTCATTGACAAATCCCATAATGCAGCTGAATAGTTGATTAATTGCAGATGATTTAACATATTTCAATGATCTTCAATGATCGATTCTCGTCTAAAAGGTCTCACAGGCTCTCGGCGTTCAGTCGAACTCACTGTTACATGTTCACTGTCATCACGTCAGACAGTTTCAGAATAATAATAAGAGCAGAAGAACAATGGTGTGAATGCTGACACAGCTGATTAGAAAATGTATTTCCTGTGAAAGTTCAGTGTGAATACTGACTGCTGAACTGAATCTGAAAGCACCCTTGAAAATGCAGAAATGTTGCATGAATTGCCTGAAATATCATAAAACTAAAATGCATTTTACTACACAACTCAACAAAACAAGAAGCTAAACTGAAGGGGCTTAAGACAGTGAGAGATGACATGCATTGCCAGAAAAGGTAGGAGGTAACTGTAATACTGCCAAAGTTTGAAATGAGTTAACTGCTCAATATTGTAAGAGATGAAATACGTAAAAATACCTTCCAGCTTTTCAATCAGTGCATTTCATCTCATGCCTTCTTCAGCTAATGCAGTGTTTTTCAGTAGTGTAGTGCAATGCAGATCAGCTGCCAGCATTCAAACTGTACTTTGCAGGAAATACATTTTCTTTACTACTGGGTGTCACGCCTACACATGTTTAAACGCAGTGGTCCCTCATTAAAATATCCAGTCGTTTCACAAAAACAAATGCTGAAACACAGACCTGAACCACTGTCTCTGGCTCGGCAGCCTTGTCTACACCAGTGCAGTGTCGACTAGTGGTTTTGATAGTTAACTCGTCAACCGGTTATTCTGCTAAACCCCAAGTGATTGTGAAGGCCATAGCATATGATTCATGTCGCTTTCATGTTATTCACACCATTCAGCAAGCTTTCATGGCATCCTGGAAGAGACCAATCCCATCAGGATAGAAATGTTTGATCACAAAATGAAGGTGATCACACAGAATGACTATGCATTGATTAGCAGTGACTATTCACTCTAAAGGGACAAGTGGGCCCAAACTATGCCAGCAAAATCAGCAGCATGACAGAGCTGCTGTTTGTTATGTTTCAACACTCATTTAGTCAGGCTGACAATGCCCCCATCTGTGTAGCGCATGAGGGGTCGCTTAATAGTTTTGAGGACTTTGAAAATGATGTATTATATATTATGTAATTCACTAGACACTTTAAGTTAGCTTGTCCTTGAATTTGCCCCCATCCTTAACTCCCCTCTTTGGTGTAATCTCACAGACTCTGTAGCAAAAATGATTGAAAATGGCGAGATGTCATGCTTTCTTTCAGAGATGACTCTGAAAAACTGCTTCAGCACCTTTTACCTTGAACACATTTTAACTTGTTGACACAAATGACAACAAAAAGTCTGTATAATTAAATTCAGTACAATTTCATTGTCACTTCTCTTATAACTGTTCTTTCTTTTCATGAAAATGAGCCTGGGAGCACTTGTAATAGTGGTGATAATGCTCTATTTGCATAACAGCATCATTAATTACATTAATGTTAGCCAACTGAAGGATGTTTTGCAATGACACATTAGTCATGTGCAAATTTCAATCAGATTGAATAATGTTAAAATGTTTGTGAACTGGCTGATTGCCCAGAATGTTATGTCTCATAGTACTCCATATGTATTAATCGTGTTCAACCTCAAAATGATTCACTTTAACAAATCGTCAACAACCTAGTCGATCTTGTTTCCTATCATAAACTTGTTCAGCCTTGATCAGGGAATGGAGAGAGGAAAAAATGTATAAAAATACATTGGGGAGGGATCAATAATGTTCTCATAAGGGAGGGATTTTATGTTGTAAAGTGTTGAATCACAGAGCTGCAAGTGGTAAAAGATTTAGTACCTCTCAATACAATTTTTCCTCGGAATATCATCAGTTTAGGGCGACAACTAACAGTTATTTTTCAATATTGATTTTTGTGCCAGTATTTTTATTTTTGTAAGAAAATATTGCAAAATGTGCATCAAATGTCAAAACCCAAAGACATTCAGTTTAGAGTGATATAAAACAAAGAAAGCAAATCCTGACATTTGGAAAAAAACCCAAAAAAACCGATGACTTGATTATCAAATTAGTTTTCAAGCAATTAAGCAGTTCATTTACTTATTGGTGCAGCTCTATGTCAATTTGGTGAAATGCTTCTTTATGCACTTGGTTACACACTTGTGTATTTCACCTCTATGTTAACTTCAGTGCATCGGACAATGCTGCCAGACACATCTGAAATGTCTTCCAAATTACCACCCGGTGCACTGACATTTCAGGCATCTGTGTTTTCCTTTTTTCACTGCATCTACAGCCAAAAAGGGAAAGGAAAGATTTCCAAGTGGAGAAACTTCAACGTAAAAAATGAAGACTGATTTAAAATGCCGACTGATGATGTCTCATGAGAAACTGTTTACCACTTTAGTGATGTAGAAACATCATAACAAACTTTTCTACCAACATTTTCAGTTGTTTTTTTAAAATTTTTTTTATAAATGTGCAATGCCAAAAGCCAAGTAACGGATAGCCGGGTTACCTCAGATCCTCACAGACATCAGATTGTATCATTTAGTGTGAAATATAAGCAGCAACCCCTTCAGTTTTCTTTTCCATAGCATCAGAGTACAGAAATACAAAAGAAACTCATTCTGTCTTTGTCTCTTGACTAGTTTTTCAGACACACTCCGATTGGGTTAGAGTTAGGGTTGGTGCACACACAGCAGTGTGAAAGTGCTATTTTGCATTCACTGCCACTGACTTGGTCATGTGTTCTCAATGAGTGTGTTCCATCATTAAATGAGGTAATATCTTTTGTTCAATCCCTCCGGTAGAGTTTGAGAACTGAACTTGTTGAGTGACTGCCAGGGTCCACAGAAGCTGTTCTGGCGACACATGGTGGTCCAACATGCTTTATGGTGGTTTTTAATGGGGCTACTTTTTGTTTTTCCCAGGTTGTATAGTTTCCTGTGAAATATGTGCAGAAACTCCTGTTTCAAGATTTTTCCATAGCAACAGAATACAGAAATACACAAGAGACTCATCCTGTCTTTGTCTCTGTCAGATACTCCAGGATTACTGTGTGAGTGCCATTTTGCAATCACTGCCACCGATACAGGTCATGTATTCTCTACTGTGAGTGTTTGCTAAATAAAACACACTCACACACACCCATTTTATTATCTGCGTCAGGGGTATATGAGTATACATATAATATTCATTTGCTTCAGTTATTGCTGCATACACTGGTTATGCTCCTTGCTGAGTCACTAGATAATTGGTTTTCTTTTGTTCCTGGTTAGACGCTTAAACATTTTTCTCAATGGGTTTTGTCATTTTTGTTTGTAAATAAACTAAACTAGAATGACATGTTAAAAGGCTCGTAATTGCATCCCTAAATATCCTGTACAGATGGACTGATACATATACATTCATGCGGGCATTGTTTGCGCATCCACACTCGTTCATTTGGTCCCCTCCCTTTGGCCCATAAACATTTCATCAATGTGTCAAGAGACAAAATCATCCTCATCAAACATTCATTCTCACATGGCAGGTAAGGCACTCTGTTCCTGCCTCCACTCACGCAACAACACAACCACTGCCTCATATTCCTGATGTGAAATTAAACGCAGCACCTGGCTGAGAGGAGGAGAGCACTCGGATAACGCTCTTGTTACTTTACGTATGGGATGTACAGTATGACAGTGCAAGGCCACATACATATTTAAATGAGAGTATACAGGGAAATCTGTAACCTCAATTTTTTGGTCTCACACACACACACCACGCACTCTTTGAATGCAAATGTTATGGCTGTGTCTGAGATCGTCCGCCTCAAGGGAACATCTCTGTGCGCTGCAGCAGTCACATGCTTGCAGGAATGTACACGCTTGTAGGTCGTGGCGAGATGCATTGATGCATTTTATGTGTAGGAGTTGTATTTACCTCTACATCCTCTCTCACGCCTTCAACAATGTGTGTATGCATTGTTAGAGTTTGGTTATGTAATAGATGGCGACTCGAGTTCAGACGCCTTTTAAGAATGATTTTTTTTTTTTTTTTCAGATTGGATGCGAAGCATGAGGATATCCTTTTAGTATACTGCGGATGAGGGGGGGAGATGAAAGGAAAGGGGAAGTGAATAAAGGAGAGGGAGGGATAAGAGAGAGGAAGCAAAAAAAAAAAGTTAAAGAGAGAAGAGGAAGTTGGGGCCGTGTGAGGAGAGGACGGGCAGAAGAGGAGGAATCAGGAGAGACAAGCTGAGAGGCGAAGAGGGAGGCAAGGAGGCGAAGCAAAGGGAGTAACAAGAGTGTAAATGTTTGCTTTAAATCAGCGGCAGCTCTTATCTAACACTCTGCAAACACACAAACAAACGCACGCATTCTCTCTTTAGTGTTAGATAATACAGCCGAATAATCAGCAGGTATCTGCCTCCTCTCACTGGCCTCTGGATGAGAATAAAACAACACATGACATACTGTTCCTCCTCCATCCTTCCCACTGTTGTCCCCCCCCCCCTCCCTCCCTCCCTCCCTCCCTCCCTCCCTCCCTCCCTCCCTCCCTCTTCCTTCTCTCTATACTCCCACCATCCTTCTATCATTCCTCCATCTCTCCCTCCATCTTCCCTGCGTCCCACCCGCCCTCACTCCTCACTCCCACCCGACTTCCATCATCCCTCCATCACCCGGCCCTACTATTACACTCTGTTCCTCACCTCCGTCACTGTCTCCCTCCTTTTTCTTCCACGATTTTTTTCACTGTCCAGCTAAGCTTCTTTATCATCAGATTTCAAATATCACTGAGCCATTTACGCACATACACATACACACACTCGCAGTGCAAAGGAGCAGAAGCGAAAACAAAACATCTTCCCACAGGTTCTAGGTTATATAAATGTTTTGCTTGGATTCCTTGACATTTGCTGTTTATTTTTTATTATTGTTTCACACTGTTTCTGTGATGTATAGAGACCAGGAGGTTGATGTGAACTGTAGAAACAATTTATTAAGTGTGCGACTGAATTTTCAAATTGAGGAAGAGGGGCTGATGATACAATTGACACTGCTGCGCTTAGAATATAGAAGTGGTTTGAAAATGATTTCATGAAGACGAGGGTTATGGCATTTATGACCATGGGAAGGGATTACTAAAGTTAAAGAGAACAAGTTCTGAGTTGCAACAGTTTGACCTGACAGTGGCATTATTCAGAGATGTTTATTACACAATAGAAATCTAATATGCAAATGAAAATAATTTTTTTTTAACAATTTTTTAAAGCAAATGGTAAAATCACAAACACACAACCATCATTTTATCTCATGGACTGAATGTGCGACATGTGATGCCATGTGGGATGGGAGGCTTGATGTGGTTTTTAGCCTTTTTCTTAAAAACAAGACTAAAAATACACTCTTGCTGTACAGCAACACCCTGGGGGAGCTGCTATAGAAGAGTAGGTTGCATGCAAACATTCACACTCATGCACAGTTGTTTGAATTCTTTTTTCTTACAAAGGGGGATTAAAAAACAGTGTGTTTTTGTCCTTTATATTTCTTTTTATAATGTGTGTGTGTGTGTGTGTGTGTGTGCATATGAGGGCAGGAGACTGAAGGTCTGATCAATCAAAATGATTTAGTGGACATTGCACTGTGTTGTTCATTTTGTGCCCTCAGAAAAAAAAAGAAAAGAAGAAGCTATTGCTGACCAGAGACTGCTGCACTGAGGGCAAACTGAGGAAAGTCTCTGGAAAATTTCAATCTTCCATGGAGTCACAGATCAAAATCTTCAAACTAGTCTGACACAAAATCACTGTTGTCTGTATTATGAGAAAACATCTTGTCAGAAGACTTTTTTTTCCCTCAGGGGTCCAAAATACTTTGAATTCTTCACTTTGTGTTATGTGTTTCTTTATGTTCTCTGAAGAATGAGTTTTTTCACACCCGAAAGGCTGAACCAAGGTCCATCTTCTCTGGAAATTGTATACAGTACATTTGATCCAAATAGTTTTGGTTTCACATCGTAGCTAAGCACACCAAGGAACTACACATGACGTGTTAAGATGTTAAGATGTTGAATTCAAACTGATGCAATCATGTGGAGTTTTGTTTGAGGCAGTGATACAGAAAGATTAAGTGTTGTAAGTGACGAGATACCGAAGACTCTCTTCAGATTGCTGCGGGACAGAAACTGCTCAATTTCAGAGATATATCTCTTGGTTAACAGAAAGGAAACGGCACTACTATTTTAAAACCTGCTAATCAAAGCTTGTAGGAGAACTGAAAATTGGACCAGAGTTTCTAGCCTCTGGCTAAAGCTAGTGATGGCTGATGGAATCACTCACTCACAGTGGATCAATTTAAAGGAGCTGCTTCATTTAGTTGCAGTTTCCTTGTCACAAAATGTTATATGCAATAATAATGAATATGTAATACTTTAAAGCTGTTGTTGAGCACAATGTTGACTGCTGGCTGGAGCTGAAGGGGCGTGTACTTTACTTCATGAACGTAGAACTGTCCTCTGGTGGTTATTTAAAGATGCCACTTTTGGCTCTGGGAACTTCTGACATTGTATAGACCAAGTAATTAATAAAGAGTTAGTTGCAGCCACACAGACTTGATTCAGGTAGATGCTACAATGTGATGTCAACGGAGAAAAAGGAAGTGTCGGACTATCTGTGGCTAAACCGTTGAGCCAGCGCTGCCATATAGCCGGTGATCCAGCTAAGCCCATAGTCACTCAGCTGAGAGGTTTACAGTTGGGTCACTGTGTTAGCCCCCTTATCCTCTGGCCTGCTAGCACTCCATTGACTGGGTCAGTACACACATACACACACGCACAAACACTCACACGTAAACCCCATTCATCATTTACTGGATGCTTGTCAGAGTTCACTACTCAGCTTCTCAGAGCTCTGGCAGATTACTTCCTGTAGCTGATTGCGTTTTTTGTTTTTATAGCTCTCTTACAGCTGTTCTGCTGTGTCATAACCAAAGGGGCACGGGAAAAGTGTCGTTGATATACTTTCTTTCTGATGTTAGAGGAGATCACGTGTACATATTGTCTACCGGCTGCACAAAATGACACCTTAACAGCACTGGCCAGTGTTGTTGATGATGCCCCGCTGTGCTTGTGTACATTAAAATTATGGCACATGTATCTTGGGTTAGAACATTAACTTCAATGGCAACTTTGTTTATAGAACAAAATGATGAGGCTGCACTTCGGCAGAGTTGTACTGCTCGTTTACTATCTGCTACAAATCTCAACAACAGCCACTTCATTAAAGCTGGGTCCTGGTAATCTATGGCCCTGTGTTGTCAGTGTCCCAGTGCTCTTTGCTCAGTGTCTCAGCTGTAAAACAGAACAGAGCAGTAGCTGTCGACAAATGGATTTGAATGTAATAGTAGAAACAGACCTGTTAATTTCATATTGTGAAATTGAAATTATCTGCCCAATGGCTTCTTACTGAGCAGACCGTCTGCTACATTCCCTTGAGACTACGAAGAATTTGTATTCAGATGAACACAACCGGGGCTTCTGTTAGCCTATTTTGAGATGATGACTCCTAGAAGCAATGTTGCAACACCTGTTGTGGTAACTGCTGATAAAGTCCCTCAGAGTTAATTAAATTGAATTGTTAAAGGGTCCCTGCAACTGTCTGCTGAAAAGACTTCCCTGAATGCACTTAATATTAAATGTCGATTTGCCCTTAAATGAAAATCCTATTCTGTTCAAGTGTCAGCTGCATACAAAACGCAGACGCGGTTCTGCAGTGGCTGTATTTCATTGTGACTCAAAATTTGATTTTATAACAAGCACTGGACTGTAGAAATGTTACTGCTGAGAATCAATCAGCGGAGCGCAGCGCTGCATGGTCTGGGGCGCCCATGAGACTGTTACATTGTCAGGAGCATTTGTTTTAGTTCCATACAAACTGGGACATTGTTCGACTGTGTTCCAGTGTTTGTGTTTTCTCTGCACCAAGAAAATCAAGTTTTACTGCAAGGGCTGGGGAACAGTGTGGGCTGCTGAAAACTCAGACCATTAAATCACAGAAGTGTGTGTTTACCCACGCTTATTTCAATCTTCTGTCTCCAAACTGTTTATATCCTGCCTTACTGCTCACTGAAAACCCCAACTTAACAACAGCAGGAAATAATCTCAGCAATTCCATTGTCTCAAAATAGGAAGTCAATCATGTAAAGGGAAATGATGGTTGTCTATAAACATCCTTTCCTCACTGATGCACATCAGTGTGTTCTCTGTGTATTGTGGTTGTGTGAATTCAAAATACAGTAAGTAAAAAAGTGTGGATGTTGGTATGAGTTAAGATCTGATATACTGTATTTAATTGATGGACAATCCACAGCAAATTAAACGTACAATATGTAGCTAGGGGGCTCTCTATCAAACCAAAACAAAAAACTTTTGCTGACTATTGTGTGGAGGACCGGCCGGGGCATTTATCAATGTTAAGTTTATTCTTGTCCGCCGACTTTCCTCTTCTGGAAGTTTGGAGAGGCAACTACATGAAATGTCCCATTACTTTGAGTAAACTTGTACCTCTTTCATTCAGCTGCTTCATTCCTCTCTCCCCTAAACCAAACATTTATTAACTCTCAGTTTCTCTCACCGTGAATTTACTCAAGGACTTGTGTTTATGGAGTCTATGAGCACCTGATACTTATATTCTAAGCAGTACAGCAGAACAAACTGCTCTACCTTATCATGTGGAGGAAGTGGCTTTTCAAGCAGCGTGTGCAACAAGACTAAGTTTGACAGAATGACTTCATTACATGGTGATTGAAATGAATTTTCATATATTTACATATACTCATTTTTTAACATTCTGCAGTCTTAAAAGTATAAAAAAACCATCAACAACACACAAAAGCTGTACAGTTGCGCAATCTGATGCTGACATGTTGGTGTTGTTCCTGGAACATCATAATTAATGTTGCTCGAGGACCATCGCTGCTAATGAACAATCACATTCTGTCATTTATGTCATAGCTTTGAACATGTGGTTAATGTTGCTAAAGGTCTGCATTGACCTCAAGCATCTTTTCCTAAACCCAACCAAGTATATTTGTTGCCTCAACCTAACCAAACTCACCAAAAAAAAAACAAATGACAAGACAAATGGAAAATAATAGGTCAACTCGAAACCAAAAGGAGTGGCAAATCATCTGACATCATTGATTGATCAGTTGCAATGTTGGTCCTGGAATGTTATCAGTTACAGTGTTTTAGTAAAAACACCAACATGGCAATATATAAACCATCTATAATTGGAGCAGCTATTACTTATGTACTGACACAGGTTGTCTGTAAATGGCAAATGTTAGACTGGAACTATATGCCTGTCACCTTAAGCCGGGCTCAGTCTACCGGTGCTTTGAAATCCTTACCGATTTTAAAACTGCATACCAGAGGGAGCAATGAGCCAGAGTCTCATGGGGAAACAGATGTCATAAATTGCTGTAGTAATGCCGCAGTGAAAAGTAAATACCAACAAAAAGCATTAGGCTAAACAAGTGGAGGTTGGAAAAAAATGGTTCGGGAGACACAACCAACATGGGCTGTCTATTCAGCAAGAATTGGAAGTGAGTTTCTGTCAACAGTAGTATGCAAGCTAACGTCAGCCTCAAGGGCTCGAATGTTCATAGCTGCCTGGCACCACCGTCGGCTTCGCCGGGATGCCTCACTCATTGGCTCTCATGGTTTCGCTTGATAGAAATACCACCATAATCATTTAGATTTTAAATCCTGAATATAACTCCTGTTTGAAATGATCTGGGCAGCCCGCTGAGTCTGTGAGTGGTTCAGGAGGTTTAACACTGGATCTGTAAAACCCTTCACATAACCTTCACATAAATCAGCTGTAGTGTGAGCCCGGCAGATAAACCGATATCAAAGGGAGAAAAGTCATTGTAACATACATGTGGAGGACTGTATGTTTAACAATGCAGACCGTAGTTAGCGTTTCATGATTTCTATTGCTGCTCCCCTCCAATGGACTCCACCCATTTTGGTGCACCTGATGTCAAGTCAAGCTATGACATTATAGAACTGGCACAGGTGGACAAAATGGTAAAATTATTATTGCTCAATGAAACTGCCACTTTTCTTTGGAGCAGTTACTCTGATCTGTGATGCTCCTCAATTAAGACCCTGTCCGTGAACAAGGCTGCCCTTTGGCTCCAGCTCTGTGGGGAGTGGCAGCAGCAGTCAGGCAGAACGCTCACATTCACCACTACATCCTCTCTTGTCTACCACGCCACATACAGAGTAACATTGCTTCTGGCAATTCTCCATCAAATTGTCAGCCATATTGGCTCCTCAGCACCAGCAAGTCAGAGCCAAAAGACTCATCAGGGAGCTGCGGAGGATTTACCACCTCTCTGAGAACTGGACCTGATAGTTTGACCTTCTGTCAAAGAGCTGTTGAATTCAGCAGTTGGGGATGATGAAACCTGGATAAATAAAAAGGTGGCAGCTAGAAACTTGGGTTTCTTGAAAGAAGAAAATTGGCAGCTCTTCACTCACTTTAAGCTTCTGATCATTTTCAATCTTCTGATCAAAGAATAAAAATACATTTTGGTTTGGTTGCTACCAGTGAAATAGATTGCATGCTCAGTTTCGTGATCTTTGGTGAAAATTTTCTGCACGTGGGAGGAAGTGCCACATGTGCTTATGATAAATGTCTGGTATCTTTCACTAAAAAGTTGAACAAGGCACTCTCAATTAGTAGATTGTTCTTGAGTCTTCACGCACACATGCACACACACACAAACCAAATACATACTCTTTCAAGCTTTGCCAGGTTACCGCTGACTAAGTGCGGGAGAGGCTACTCTGCAAATAAAATGAGACAGCGATACACTCCTTTTTTGCTGCCATGTCCTCTGTCTGACTCTGTGCAGTGAATTAAAGTCCTCAGCGTCAGGCTAATCAACCAAATCAGCTGATCAGCTTCTCTCTGCTTCACTCCCTCTAATCACAGGATTTAGGTCGCAATTACACTCGCGCCTTGATTCCCCTTCCTTCTCGTTGAGTGTGTGGTTGTGTAGGTACTATGCATATGAATGTTTGTGATTGCGAGAAGTATTGTGTGCGTGCATGTATATGTGCGTGTGCATGTGTGTGGGTGTGTGTCTTTGCTCGACAAAGGTTTATTCTTGTTAAAGATAAGGGGAAGTAATTTATTCCCAGCTAAAGCCAGACTATATAACATTTTCAAATTGTGGCCTGTGGCCACAGTTAGAGGATAATTACAGCATAAATAAAAATGGTAAAATGTAGAGGAAAAGTACCAGTGACCCTCTAAAGGATAAGATGTTATAGATAGTGAATGGATGGATTGATGGAAGATCAAAAGTAGGTGTCAAAAAGTGCAATAAGACTACAATTATTTTATTAATCATAAAAGACCTTCACCATCTGCCATGCTGTCATCATATACACATTCAATAGGTAGAGTATAATCCACACAGCTATGGACTGTCGGGACCAGATGCTTTAGACATCCACTTAAATTATCAGCAGAGAAACGTCCACACTCTGGATCATCTACTCCTGTTTTTTTGTGTTTTCTGACAAGAGCTCAGCCTGATGTCCACAGACAGCTGTTAGCTAGCGTTAGCTGGCCAGCAGGTAGGGAGAGACTGAATAAAAGAGAATCGCCACAGTGATCGGTTGTCTCACCAGGGATAACGTGTCAACAGTCTTTTTTCACTCTGTTCCTGTCAGATGTTACCAAGATGTTATGCAACAGCCAAGCAATGATAATTCTTGGAACTATTACAAGAGATTGTTGTAGGAAAATGTAGATAATGCACCACTTGAATCAGGCTTGTTGAGACACATTACACATATGAAAAGATGAGCAATGGCTGTCAGGAAGCAACATATCTGTATGACCTTTAGACTATATTATCTAAAATGACTAAACCACATCAGACAGATGTCCTAGTCATTTACAAAGGCCCAGTCTGGCACAAATGGATACCTGTTATTTCTCTAAATGGTACAGAAGCATTAAGGTCACACTGTATAAACTACTGCTGGCATTGTGAATCATATCACTGTCTTTTTGCTTAAAAATACTTCTTTATTTAACCAGTGTACTTTTGCTCTGCATGAATGCTCTTTCCTTTCCAATGGGGCCCTGCTCTACACTTGCACAGTTATATATTCACACCTGGAAGCTGCCCAGTACCACCAGAGGCTGATCTGTTCGCTACCGAGCAGCTCCACTGGAGCAGCTGGGGGTTAAGTGACTTGTTCAAGGGCACCTTTACCACCAGCAGCTTTTTCAGTACGCCCCAGTCAGATTTATTGTGCTGGTTGCACTGGGAGAACACGAGCAACCTTTCACTCATAAGAAGCATTGGAGAAGCTGGAGAAGAGCTGAAAAACACGTAGGCCTACAGCTTTGGTCTCACCATCACTGGCACACATTTTGGCAGATGCAGGTGTTATTCAAAAATGAATGTACACCATCTTGTTTGACCAATGTTTCCAGGCAATGTGAAATGAAGGTTACGCAGTTGTTAACAGCTTAGTGGATTTGGTTATTTAAAGTTCCCTGCAGCGGTGCCAGAGAAAGTGAAACTCGGTGCACTGCTGACTGATTGAAACAGCAGCCAGGTGGAGTTGAAAGACGCGACCCTGACTCGACCCGCCATATCAAAAGCCTCAGGGGAGCTTCAGAGACTGGCACAACTTCACTAATGATGGGTGAAATGTTTCATCTCATCATCACATCCCACCCACCAACTCACTCCGTCTATCACTCTGTTTCTTGTTGTATCTCTCCCACTCTGTCCCTCCCTTGTCCTCCCTCTATCTCACTCACTCCACTTTCATTCTCACATTCTGTCCTCCCTCTCCTTTATTCTCTCCCATCGTCTCACCTCATCTTCCACGCCGTCTCGTTTCACACTGGGCCCGTGTCTGCAGTAACTTAATGACCCAGTTCTGCAGGTAGGAAGCAAGGAGCTCTGGTTCTCTATTATCTACTACACCACCAGGGAGGAGTCGAACGTATGTGTGTATGCCTCTGTGTTAAGAGAGAGAGAGTGTGTGTGTGTGTGTGTGTGTGTGTGTGTGTGTGCAGGTGTGTGTGGGTGTGTGTGTGGGTGGGTTGATCTATTATCTGTCACACGGTGAGATAGAAGACTCATTCTGCAACAGCTTTGTGTGTATGTGTGTGTGAGACTGTGTGTGTGGATGGATATTGCTGACAGGGATACTGCAGGATGTTTTGAAATGGGAAGTCAATGAGAGAAGGGGAGGCGGGATAATAAAAGGAATAACAGACTGCGACACTTGCATGTGGCAAGCATATGTGTCAGTGTGTGTATTTGTATTTATTATGAATGTGCACATTCTGTACCTGCAAGCACTTTTGCACATGCACATCTGTACATCTGTGCCCGAGTGCTCTCCTTCCTCCTGATAGACCTTCAGTCATGAGTCACTGCCAAGCATGCTCACCCATAATTGGATGATGAATAGGCCCGCTGGCCAGTGTTCTGCAGTGTGATTGGGTGATTTAAGACCAGTTGGTCCACCAGCTACTGTGTTGCACATCGATGCTCATCGGCTGGTAATGTAAGTTAGTATTTACTTGCCTATGTACAAAAACAAACACTGCTTATTGGAAGCAGTATAAGATATATATCAGTGATGTTATTGTAGGTATGCACAAAATCACTATACGAGTGCAATATCCACATAGCAGGATGTTTACAGACCCCAGTAACAATCACGTCATCATCATTTTATATTTGATTCCAGTGAAAATTAAACACAGAAAAATTTACACACCATCGCAACTGCAGTGACTGTCAGAATAATTGCTCTATAACATAATAATTTTATCATTCTTTTACCAGATTAAATAATTGTTAAAGGTTTGTTCCCGATAGCAGGGGTGAAAGTAACTAATTACATTTACTCAAATTACTGTAGCCAACAAGACTCAGACCAAAGAAAACAAAAAGACAACAACAACTCCTCAGCAGGCACGTTTGTAGATGTGACCACCACTGAGCAGAACAGCGCCGCAGTTAAAGGCCTGCTATTGATAGTGCATGAGTAGAATACTTTGTACTTCCATTGAAGTATATTTTAATTCCAGGAGCCTTACTTGTAACTGAGTTATATTTCAGTAACATAACTGTCCTTTTACTTAAGTACAGATTTTCAGTACTCCACCACTGCCCCATAGTAACAAACTCATAGATGATTAGCTCCCGACTCTGCAGTTCACCTTGACTCTCAACTTATTGTTTTGATTTCATGACATGCAACCATACTGTGTTGGTAGCAGGTCTGATACATGTTTCTATGCTACATGCTTTACACCAAATGGCAGGAAATTCAAACTTAGGGACTAGCTGGTTAAGATAATGGAGCATTTAGCCACTGAAGTGCCAAATATTTTTCTTGGAAGATGAAGATAAAAACAGACTGATTACAATTTTCATCACTGAATCAAATTTACAATTTGAAAAAAGTCTGACCTGCTGATTGCATTTTTGGCTTATTCCAATCGTCTTTCTGACTATACTATAACTACAATTGACAGAATACAAAAACATTTGATTGTTGACAATAAACACAGACTATCGAATAACTCTTATACTTTCTCCAAAACTGCACCAGGTGCCAGGACCTTCTCTCACTCTAACTCTAACAAATCCCAAAATAAAGTGCTCTATTTGTGGACCGTTTTGTAGACATTCAGCTGAAATGATGATATGTGTAACTTTGACCGGCACAGAATCTGATGTATCTGTCGCCGATCGCCCTTTCACCGGTCATGACCAATCACGCCTATTCTGGTCTCTGGCCGATCGATAGGTGCATCGCAGAAACAAAAAAACAAACAGCTCTAAAACGAAGTGAAACATTGGACTTCAATTTGTCAAATGGCCAGAAACATTCTTCCTAATACAGTGCTGTTCTGTATTTGCTGGGTGTGTATAAAGGCAACGGTTTGCAAACAAATTTGGCATGACAACTGTATAGGGATAATATATCAAGATTATGTTTAAAGCTTCAAAATCAGTCAGTTCAAGTCTAAAGCGGCTAATACAATACCATAATAACAAAGCATCAAATGACATTGTGAAAAAAAATGTGAAAGGGGTTGGGTCACTCTAATACAGCAGCAGCTAATACATTTCTATCAATAGTTGGTGGAGACCAAAAACAGAGCTAAAAGAGAGTAAATATTGGACTTAGATTCACCAGGGGGCTGAAACACAACTTTAAATAAATGTTAATGGTGTTTTGTCAGTGCTGGATGTGTAAAAAGCAACTGGTTGTTGTCATATTACCTTAAAAGGTGATGATATGGTACATTCTTAACTTGTTTCCACTGCCTCCAAGTGGCTGAGAAAAATCAGCTGTTGCAGTTTTAATAGGGTAAGCAAGTCTTAAGGTCTGACATTGTGAAGTTAAAGAGAAAAGGAAGGTCCTGTCAGTGTATCTTGCAGGCCTCCACTGTTTTGTAATGCAGTTTTTTTCTCATTTCAGCAGCTACAATGGACTGATGATGATAGAAGTGATAATGGAGACATTTTTTAAGCTAATCAAGTATTAGTGCTGAATGTGATGTTTCTGCGTCAGCCCCTTTATCATTCAACAAGCAATGACCCACTGCAATGAACAAACCACAGTACGAGGTGAATTTATATTTTGGATGAAGCACACACACCATTTTCTCCAGAGACGGTAGCCTCAGTAGATGATGAAATAATGCACCCTAAAACATGCTGTGTTTGTGAAAATCTCCTGACAGGAAGAAGCTTGTTCACTGAAGTAGATGGGGATCGCACAGGTCAACAGGAAGTGCTAGTACATTATTTTATACAGCACTTTATGCTAGAACTTTTGAAAAATAGTGAACATCAGAGACTGATGATAATGGTGTAAGAATGTGAAATGTAGGCAGTTTTTTCACTTCCTTTATTATCCGGATCAGATTTAACCATTTAAAGAGAGAGTGAGAGAGAGAGAGAATTTGTATCCAATGAAGGAGATCTTAATAAGAGACACCCAACCAAAAACAATGCATGCTTTTTATTTTTCCAAATGGTCTCTTTAATCTGCACCTTTATTTATCTTTTATTTTTGTGAGTGACTCCATTCCTGAATCTGCAGATAAATGTAAATGCACACCGTTACTACACTGCTGTATGTTACCCATAATCTCCTAATCCCTGTTGCCTCTCCTACAGGTCTATGTGACATTCTCCTCCTTCGGTTAAAGAATACAATCCTCTGAGGACGTCTTTTTACATTTCACTGGCCTCCTATTACAGTGTGAGGGATGAGTTGTTGACAGCACAGAAGAGTCCTTTGTGTTTTAACACTTCAAGTGGCAGGTGCTGAAAGCTAAGAACTTTCTAGTTATTAAAGATAGAGACTATAGTGGCCTCCCAAAGCAGCCCCGAGCCACTTCTTGCTAAAAATAAATAAAGGTGATTGGTGGCCACAGGTCCATAGGGTTTACATCCCAGCCAGTGGCTTGTTGCCTGTTGGGAAGTGTATTCATCATGTCGCTGCATTAGTCATATCTCCTTTGGTGCTATTATATAATCCCTTTCAGACTCTCTTCCTACAGTAATGCAGCCTCTTGGCCTATACTTAATAATGTTGCCAGAAGCATATACTGTTGGCTATTGCTACATTACTCACAATCTATTTAGAAAATGTTTCATGCATTATTAAATACCCAATGGTGGTCTTTTCCTCTTGCACTATGTTAGTTCTGACCTGTTGTATGACAGCAACTCAACCATTAAAACCTAAACTATAAATACTGCTATTAAAGATATGAAATGTAACTTTTCTCCATTAAAATGTCTCAAAACAACGAGACCTTTGTTATATATTTTGTTGAGTTGTCTGCTTAATGTATATAATGTGAGTAAAACTTTAAAACATTACTTCTGTAACAACGTCTGCCTGAGTCAAGTCAGATTTCACTGACAATCGTAGTTACAATTAGGTACAATTAGGACAGCAATTCCCATGACCCCATGCTACTTCACAACTCATACTTCATTTTCATTGTATTAATTGAGTCAGCCTTAGCGGTAGCAATTGCATACTGTTCATTTAACATGTACAAAGCTTTATATGGTGGGTGTTGTTATAGTGATAGCAGTAAGCTGAAAGTTTTCCATACGATGTTTCATTTTACTTACGGTTCACAAAAACAGTAACTAATGATTCAGTAATTAGTAATTGATAATTGGCAATAGTTCATGCAGCTGGTTGATAGTTAATCCGGACAAACTCATTAATTGAACATTTGGTACCTGTTTTTTCATCGTCTGTTCTCCACTAACTCCTTATCTACTATAAAGTCCTCGAGTCAGAGTTATTCAGGAATTACTCATTAACGATTCATTAACAATCGAGTCGTTCCTGAATCATTCCTTACTCATTCTTTACCAACTACTGACATATTTATTGTACCTTATTGCAAAGTTGTACCAACTTGACTGTATAACATGACCTTTAAGAAAGTAGACAGTGACTTGTTTGTCTCTATGAACCAGTGATAATGCTGGAAGGTCAATAGTTTAATGTACAGTAAATGCTGCACCTGGAGCTCATGGATGGTTCAGATTTGTGTAATTCCTTATATCAGAGCAAGTACAGATAAGTCTACAGCTAATTTCTTTAATGTTTAACAATAGTAGCAGAACACATCATCGGCCTCTGTGGCTGACAGTTGGCAGTCAAAACAAGAGGAAAGAAAAAATGTCGTCTTGAAAGCGCAGGCAGGAGATGCTGCCATCAAATCATCACTGGGTCTGTGTGAGAAATGGAGATGGTGAAAAATCCCCAAACAAATCCCCAAAAGGATTTGAGATGCTGCATCGGCTGTATTTTCCTCATTTCCATGTAGGTGAACTAAATTTTATCAAAGACTAGCCTCTCTCTTGATTTGCTGTCTGGAGAGTACCCATGATTTTTTCAGTGCTTGGCATAACCGTGGCAGTGCATGAAATTCATGAAACTTTGGGTGCAATATGCACATGGTGTTACCCCACAGGAGGCAGGTAGGCGACCACTGCGGGTCTTGGCCTGTTGTGGAAGTCGTAGCGCTTCATAGCTACACTGGGTATTGTAACATGACGGTTACAGTTGTAGGAACAACTTAGAATCATACAAAGACATTACTTACAGCACACGGAGAAATGTGCCACATGCTAGTTGTCATCAGCATCTAGCATTTGTTAAAACCTGTGGGAACTGTTCCAACCATGGGCGCCAGCCTCTACCCGCTTTAAGCAGGCTCACTATGAATGATTCTCAAATACATTTCAGTCCAGGGCTTCCTACCTGTGGTGCCTGTACACGTGACAGGACTACCAATGTGCTTATTACAGTATATTTATCATATCTTCCATCCTGAGTTTCTGGATTTTCCAAGTATATTTATCAAGAATTATCACGACCTGACAACCCATGAAAGAAGGCTGGCAAGTATCCATGGTGAAGCCTCAAGGATTAGACATTTTCTGGATGACTGTTTCTCTTTTCTTTGTGACTGCAGGGATTTATACATACGCACATAGAGATTAATCAGACTAAAATAATATGAATATTTCCGGTGTTAACATGTGCTTATCTCGTGGTGACATAGGCAGGTATCCATAGCAGCAGGCTTTTGATTGAGCACCATGCATTTTAGGCCACTATTTCTAGAATATACAAGAATTACAATCATTTGCAAAGACCTTAAAGGCTCTGCAAGACTCTTTTTAAGTGGTAAATAATTTCACAGGAGGAACAATCAGTGCACAGTTATGTTAAAGTTCACTGCACCTCTTAATAATTACCTGGCTCACAGCACCGATCATTTGTAGAAATTCACATGCATTCATCACTTTTCTGTTGCCCATATGTGAGCTGCTTGAAATGTGGCGTGAAAAATAAGACCTTCTCCATCTTTCTCTGTAGCCCCTTAAAGCAGTAGGCATGGTGACTATATATAATTCCAAGGCATACAACTTTAACTTCAGTTACTTACTTTAAAATAATCACATTATAATTATTTTCATGTTGAGACTTACCGTATGTGCCAGGATCAGATGGTACAGGGAACTCCGAAGAATGATCCATTGACTTTTCATATTAATGCACACTGTGGAGCAATTTGAGACAAGGGAGACGGGTCTCTGATTTTTGCATTTTTGTCTCTAACATAACGTCAGTCAGAAAAGCTAATATTCTCTCTGTTTATACATTGTTTGAAGCCAACACTGTTACTTTTTGTGGTACAAGTACAGTTCAATACACACACTGCATTAACTGTACAGTCATGTCAGGATCCTAAATTATTCCTAAAAGCTGACCTGGCAAAGACATTGCTACATTTTTGGCGCATGTTTCATTCACCATGTAGACGTAAGGGTTCATGACTTATAAAAAATAAACCAGGTTAAAAGACTTAAGCGATTTGTATCAGTTTTTATTGAGGTGGGTGAAAGAGGACACACTCAGCGTAATGTCCTGACTCATATCCCATGAATTTTGGTTTTTGAACAGTGAAATTGGGCACTGTGGTCTAAAAACATTTTACTGACTTGAAGTTTCGGGCTACATCAAAGCAGCTCTTCAGACTTTTGTAGTTGAAAGAGTCGAGTTTGGATCAGCATTGATTTCCCAAAAGCTAAATAGCTGCTTCTACATTGACCCACAGGCCTCCTAAGATCTAAAAGAAGTCTCTTTTCAACTCTCTCTGACCTACAGGCCTTTACACTACCAAGAGACATATCATAAACACAGACATCTTTTGGGGTCTTTCTTATCCTTAAATCCACCTCTTCTCACTGTGACCTCGTCTCTCCTTCCGTGCTTCCGTCATTTTTCCTGTGTTTTGTAAAAGAGATGTTTTTAAGTGTTTCAGGCACAAGTGTTGTGTGAAGCAACAAGAGTCTGAGCACTATAAGATGCACTGCATTATTTATTCCATGCTGAGACCACGCAGGTGGATTCAGAGTGGTTTAAAAAGCTGGGCGGAGCTGTCAGGGAAATAATATCAAGCGGCTCCCCCGGGTCAGTCATATCATATCGGTTTTTGATGTTAACGCTAAAATTCCTGCTGTAATATTTTGCAACCTTTCTATTTCAGTGCCAACTGACCCAAACTGTTGTGCTGTGCCACTGGAGTTCTTTTGCTCAATGTCAAGTCTAAAAATAAGACACTTTCCTCCCCCAAAATATGTAGCTATTACTTGGAGAAAACATCCAGGGACCTGGGGGATATTTTATTAAACAACTCAGTAGACAGTGGAAAAAAACAGAACTGTAACGGTCTGCAGAAAAATGCTCAAATAAATTAAATGATATGAGTTTAATTGAGGACTGAGGCCAAGCCAAGAGCTCCGAGGCTTAAGGCACAACCTGAAGCAGATAAGTACCAGTCGTTTACAAAATTTTTTATATCTCATGTAGCCGAGACCTACAGCCCTGTCAGATGCACACAAGTTTGACAATATAGCTAGATATAAGAGCGGCAGAAGATTGATCAGGCGTGTGTAGCCAATCGTCTGGCTAACAATTTCAACCATTTCACCAATTATACCTTACTTTCAGCTTCAATTTCAAGAGCTCAGGCATCATTTTGAGCTGTCTACTTGAACCATTTATCCCTTAGGTTTATCAATTTATCCGTTACTTTTAACTAGCCATCTTAACAGTTTATCTTTAAGCTTAGTCAACTTTTAACTAGCCTATCAATATGAACCATTCATACAGCTAACAATTTCGAACAATTGCATCAAACTAACCATATCAATCACATATCAGACATTTATAGCAAACAGTTTCAACTGTTTATCCATTACTTTTACTGTCTAATTGAACCATCTATCGATTATGTTTAGCTTAGCCTACAACTGCAACAGTTGATCTGTAAGCCTACTTTGAGCAATGTATTTGAGCCATTGATCCCTTAAGTTTAGCTAACAATTTCAACCATTTTATTGATAACGTTTAGCTAAAATTATTTTTTGAGCTTACGTTTAGCTAGCCTATCTATTTATCTACCTAACTTTTTATATAGCTAACAATTTCAACCAATTATGTTAAGCTAACCCTATTTTCCACTTATCTATTACGTGTAGCTAACACTTTCAACTGTTTATCCATTATTTTGAGCTGTTTTAATCAATTCAACCATTTTGCTTGGATATCTCTTCAATTTTACACTTATAGTTAGGCTATAGCTTACTGTTTACCCATTAATCTTATGTATTTCAAGTATTGCAGAAATACCCCTGGAGGACTGGTTAAGTTTTTTTCTTTTTCTTTTTTACATTCATACAAAACATGAGCCCTACATAAGGGCCAAGGTCAATTCACTTTAAATAATTTAGTACATTTGCCATGACGTACAGTGCATTTCGCAAGCTGTTTAACCTTCTGTCACCTTGTCTATCTTCCCCGTCCTCGCATCTGTCTTTCTGTACTCCTGTCTCATCTGTTATATCTTACCTGGTCATATCTCACTATCTTCTGTACCTGCCGCCGTATTCATCATTCACTTTCTCACGGCTCCTAAATCATTTTGATCATCCCGCCCTCCTGTTTTTGCAGGCTCCTGTCTGCTTGCATCTTAAGATGCAAGATGGATGGACACAACAAATCCATCTATCCAGCCATCCCTGTCTTTATTCCTCCTCCTTCCTCTCCAAATCCGTCCCTGCTTTACTCTCTCCATGGGGAGTCTGGAAGATGTCTCCCATTTATTATTTATTTTCATCCCTTTGTCCAGCTGCTCTCTGCTGTCACACACACACACACACACACACACATATGGATATACTCAGAGTTAAGTCAGTCTTTTATCCTCCTCCCATGGGTTTATTTTGGTGAAGGCAGCAGCAGCAGTGGAGCGAGCTGTATTTAGGTCCACTGAAGATAGGAGTCACATCTCAATTACTGTATGGATAGATTCTAAATCAAGACAAAACAAAGTTCACTAATGCTAGGAAAGAAATGGGACTAAAATGAGTAAAGGAGAGACGTGACGACGTGGAAACAGAAGGAAAGGGAGCCGATATTCAGAAAGGACAGATGGAGGGAGAGAAAAGGCTTTATTATACTAAATGGGTGCCAACTGGAACGCTGACAGGACCATTTGAACCACTAGGGCAAGTCTGGGTTTGTTAGGCTTTATGTCTGAAGGCATTTGCCCTCCACTTTCAGTCCAGTCCATCTAGCTCGCACCCAGCCCAGGCCTGAGTGGTGGAAACCACAACAACTAACATCTGAAAGCCATCTTGACAGGTTTTTATGTTGTTTTCGCTTAAAAGAAAGAAGAAATGTTTCGCTTTTAACAACAAACCCGAGAGAGGAAGTCTGCATCAGTGGTTGTTTTTTTTTTAATTTCAAGACAGGAAGGTAAAGAAATAGGTCGCTGCTGGAATTTAATTATTTTTTTATTGATTAAAAGCATGAAAGATGAATTCAATGTGAACCCTTTTTGCATTGTAATTTGTAACCTTTGTTGCATAAAAAGCAATAATCCACTTGAGGCTGTGCTAAAGTGATTTTAGAATAATTGAGAGGGTTTCTCACTGCAGAGCCTACAAACAGCTCTAAGCGGTTGTAGAATCACTGTAAAAAATACCCTCTTGTGGTTCATTGGTTTAAAAAAAAAAAAAGATTGTGCTCCGAGTCTGAAATACAAACACTCTAATTTTGTGCCACTCTGATTCTGGAAATGCCAATTTGCAAATGCATGCGTGATGTGTGAAGAAGTATTCTGTTGTCGAATTATTATACTCGCTGATTTAAAGTAAATCTGTCGCTGCTCCATTTATTCTCAGCACAACTGCTTCCTCTCAGACACAGCTGGTACAATGACAAAAATCCAACAGTTTTTCCTCCCAATTTTTTTCTTCTTTTTTTGAAAAAAGTAAGAAAGCGAAACCCAGGAGAGGGAGTTCTGGCAGGGTTGGATCCTTGAGAAGCGGGAGCATTAATGTAGCTCCAGAGGCAGCGAGGGTTTGAACTCTGGGCTCCAATCCAAAACAAAATTTTAGACGAGTACAGAAGAGGAAAAGGCAAAAGTACTCGAGTGACGGCACTTAGATGGTTTCTTACCTGAAAGAGATACGAGCAAAGGGAAGAGACAGATAAGAAGACCGAAAACACGAAGCTATTCATCTTTGCAGATATAAACAAACATGAAAAATAAAACAAATAAAAAAGAAAAAGTTGACGCTGTTTTCATCAAAATCAGATCATCATAATCCGATACCTAACAGCCTTATGCAGTATTGAACAGCCGTTTGTTAAATGCGGCGCAGCGAAATGCTTTTTGATGCAGTAAAACGACTGTACAAAATGAGAGAGCGAGGAAAACTTATTGAAGCCAGTTTCCCAAAACGTGTACAGTGTGTGTGTGTGTGTGTGTGTGTGTGTGTGTGTGTGTGTGTGTGTGTGTGTGTTTGTTTGACAGAGTGAGACAGATTTCCTCAACTCCTTTCAATTATCTGGAACTCAAACTGTTTCGATGCTGATAGCACATCCTGCAGCCCACACGACTGCACAGGGGCAGAATAACATATTTGCTTTCTACACACATTACTTGAGGTGTATGTTTACTCGTTGCATGTTATGGTGTTTGTATGGAGGACGTTGTTTGTGCATGTGCATGTGTAGGGGACAAACATGTTTTCTCCATTTGCATACGTCATGGAAAATTTCGATGGTACCTTGAAGTGGAAATCTAAACTTATTTCTGCAGAGGCTGCATGTGTCCCCATGTTGATCCTGCTCCCTGATTTTTTTTTTTAGATACTAACTGGTATAAATGCAGTCAACAGCTTGCTGGGGCAAGTCAGAGACCCAGTGTACCATGTGAATCAACCTGGGGTGCAGCAACTACCTGCTTGGCTTTGTTGTTAACCGCATGACCGGTCACACAGTGGCAGAGGGAAGGAAATGAGGAGCGAGGCGACAGACGGGGGAAGGAGAAGATAGAGGGTAAAAATAAAGGATGGGGGAGGATGGGAAGAGAAGCAAAGACAGGGGGAGAAAGGATCAGAGATGAGGACAGGTTTGCTGTTAGCCGCATGACTGGACACAGATATATGACGGGGAGGGAGAGAAGAAGACCAAATGAAGGTACACAGACAGAAGAAAGGAGTCTGAAGGAAGGAAGCACTTCGGTCGACTTCATTACGACACAGTGAAAGAGACGGCGGGATGGGGAGATGAAAGGTGGAAGGAAAGTAGAGCAGACACAGGTGTGCTTCAGTCCCTCAAACCCATTTTCACTGGCTGTGACTGGCGAAGGTACAGTCATGCATGATTTAAGAAGAGATGTTTTTAGAGAAAGGTTAGAAGTTTGAAAGGCACAGGACACTGGGTAAAGGGGCCGGAAATTGTGCATTTATGCTCCTTGCGCCTCATAAAATGGATAGTTCACATTTGTTGCTGCGAGAGATAAATGTAGAGAAAGAGGATGGTTCAGGAAAATTAGGTCAGACGGGTACGTAGAAAGGGCCTTATTTAGATTTGGAGATGAAAGTCAGCCGCCCAGCTGCCCAAGTAATAAGAGTGAAGACGAAAGAGTTAGATGTGATTCAGCTTGAAGGTACCCAGTGAACGTTTGTTTCTGCTTGCTGCGGTGTTCGTTTAACTGGACAGTCAAAGCTCTGCCAGGAAATATCACGACAACATACATTAGTATGATGCTTTATCGTCACATAATGATATAGTGTTTGTAACAGTGCACTTAAAAAGATCTTGAATCAGGTGTGACATCAGCTCTGGACACTGATGGACTCGCCAACCCACTGCTTTTGGATCATAACTTTCTTTATCACTTGCATGTAGCGACAACACTACATGCAAGATAAATTCTTTAGTCTTGATTGTAGCTTGCTGTAAAATAACTAGTGGTAATCCCCCAGATAAATTAACCAACCTGAGATGCTGAACATGGCCTCAAGAAGAGACTGTCATCAGGAAAAAAGAAAAAAGTATATATTTTTTGGATTTAACACATTTAATTCCCATAAGAAATGACAATTAAACATGAATCTCATAATATAAGACTCTGTTGTGTGTAACCCAAAAGGGAATTAGCAAAGATGAGATCAAGGGCTTGTCAAATGGAAATCTCCGAATGCACTTTTTGATCCTCACGCAGTGCGACATCTTGGATCTCTGAGGAACAGCAGGCTACATACATTGAATATGAGAGAGCAGGGTAAAAAAAAAAAAAAACAATGTAAAAAAATGTTTTACCTTCTTACGATATTTCTGCTCTGATCTGATGTGTATTAACCGTTACATTTCAGGACTTCAGACTGCTGGTTGCATTTATTGAAAATAAAACAGTAAGAGTTTCGTGCGAGGGCCAGCAGACAGGGATTAAACTGGGAAAACGTTTTTATCAATTTGAGCGTAATGAGAAATATCCATTTGTATCTTATGATGAATGAAAAGCTCCACTAAAAAACAGCTTTCAAATCAAGACTAATTAAAGGGACTCTGCAAATCATCACGTGTAGCTTACTGGTCGTTAAATATTACTCATCCTGATAAAACATTTCCCCACCTACGAGCACACAATAAGCTCTTGATTCACTCTGTGATCAAGAGCTTATTGTGTGTATAATGAGAACAAATTGTATTTATTCACTTGTGTTGTAAAATGTTTTGTACTTGACAACAATTGAAATCTAGCTCCCACCTCTAACAGACTTTTGTTCACAGCAACATTACGTGATTTTTTTTTTTACCTCAAAATATCAGCTTCTAAATCATGTTGATGGTTCAGTGTCTTGTAACAGGATGAATGGTGTCTCTGTCTCAGCCACTCCGCCCTCCATCACTTGTTTCTGCACTATGTAACTTCAGTGAGAGGGTAGGATCACAGCGTGACATACATGTTTATTTCAACATACAAGTTATCAACACATAACATTGTTATGACATCATGAGTGTTGTTTGTAGTTATCACCTACATTACGTCTTCCAGCTACATATTTACGTTGCAACTTCCCTCTGCTGCAAAGCTGTCTGCCACTTTGTTTTCAATATACAACCACTTGAGGGCTCTAAAGCCCATTATTTTACTAAATCTACACATTGTGCCTTTAAAATACCTCACCCTGAAAACCAAACCTCCACGACAAGAGCTGAGAAACAAACCCATGTTGATGGCCGGGAACACATCCAAAACTCTGACCGCAACACTGCAGTGCCACACTTTATGGTGTGTCAGCGCCGAATCAGTAATCAAGTCCTTGCGTAATTGTTTTCTTACGAGACAATTTGTTTTTCGTCAGAACAACAAATAGTTTAATTTTACAACTTGCCAACTTCAAGACAGTCGAGATAAGGCTTATACAAAAAGATGATGCCTGTCAGCTGCAAAGCACAGCTCTGTCTACAAGCCGATCAGTGCGCCGCTAATGGATTTCTGCACGCATACACACCCACACACACACGAAAACAGATACACTTAGATAGATAGCATAGCGCAGAGATGGAGGGAGGGAAAGACGGATGCAGTCAGTCTGAGAGCTGATCAGTGACTCGCTAATGGAGTTCTGCAGAGTCATAGCTCTCTGGTCTCCTAATTGACTTGCTGTCATCTGCATATCATTTACATACTGTTACCCTGGGCGACGAGGTGCAGGAGAGCCTGACATGTGTGTGCGTGTGCGTTGTCGAGAGTGTGTACGTGTGCGCTCCTGTGTGTAGTTAAGTGGAGATGAGTGCAGTGTAAACGCTGTTAGAAAGACCCATTAATCATGTGCTTAACCTCATCAGGAGCTATACACACACACAGACACAGAGTGAGAGTAAGAGAGGGAAAAGAGACTGAATGAGAAAAAAGAGGAAGAAAACTTAAAATAAATTTGCTTACATGAGTGTTGTATAAAAGGTTTAATTGAAAGGGAAAATTGTACCATCCATCCCCTGATGTCATTCAGCTTTTTACTTTAAAATTCATGTAACCCAAGTTTTGTGTCAGCTTCTTTTCAAAGCATACAAGTTAATTGAAGCAGATTATAAAACAGAATGAAAAGATTTCAAATCCAAGTTTCTCACGTCAGCAAAGTCTAACAACACAAATACGTAACATTCCTTGAACTCCGACATTTCATATTTTAGACTCACAATTACTTGAATGGCTACTGTCACTTTTAAGGGTTTCAGAAATATTACGGGTCCTTTTGGTAAAATGTGCTTGAAAAATCTGATTTTCACTGATTGAACCAAATGTAAATGGAAAGATGGATCTTACATAAAAAACAACGACCCCTCCAACTCATTAATTTAAGAATTATATAAGGAAACAGGATAATTCTGGTCTTTACTATGTGGTTAATACAATTAGTACCACAAAACAAATTTTGTTCCAACTAATACTTACAGAAACATTTATGTAACACCATCTTGCAATCGGATCTCACCAGCTGGTTACCTGTGAGTTTCAGTATTGATTTTAGGAATTTACTGCTTGTCTATAAAGCCTGGTCTGGTTTCTGCCTATATCTTGGATTTGCTAACTCCTTATGAGCCTGCAGCTGCTTGAGATCCTTGAGGTGACTGTGCTTTCACTGTCCGGGCCTCAGGATCTCAGGCAGGCAAACTCAGTATCTTCCTAGGTAATAGGTTAGGTAATAAGTGTGCTGAATATAGAGAAAGTTTGAGGGAGCGATGATGATCGTCAGAGAGCAACGGAGAGACATGGAGAGAGGTAGAGATTCAAGAAAAGTAGGGTAAAGTGAGGTAAGTGAAGCAAAATTACAAACTGAGTGAGGAACCTGTTCCCCGTATCCTAAAAAGGAAACTAAATCCAGCCTGATCCCATTCCTGTGTTAATCTGCCAACAAAGCCACGATGATGGAGAGAATAATGAGATTAACAAACAGAAAGCGGTGTGAGCAGTGGGACACACACCTCGAAATACAGACACGGTAGACCCTGCTTCTCAGCTGGTGGCTCGGGATTGAGACATCTGCAGCCCATAATTACTGGGCGCGTTAGTCTGTCCTCTCTGTGTTGTCGAAAGGAAAATATGAAAACCAGACTGCCCAAGAGCAAAATGCTAATAGTTTAGAGCTCAGAATCCTAATTAGACAGAAATTATAAAAAAAAGTATTGTAGCACATGTTCAGCTTATATGCTTTAAATTGTTTAAATTGCAGTGTCCTGCAATGTCATGTTGTTCTGTCTCTCAACATTCGTCCCACACACCTTTCCCTGTCTCTGCTGTCACTCATCGCTGCACCTCACTGACACACACTCGGGAGCACACGGGCGGCGTGACAGTGAAGAACAGTAGTCAGGTAGGAAACTGTCTTTTAGCTGCAGGGACTGTGTTCAATCCTGCGTGACAGCGACCATCCATCCTGTTCAAGTGTCCTTCAGCAAAAACACTGAAATCCCTCCAAGTCAGCTCTTCCAGTATCGATCGGAGATATCACACTCACTAGAAATACAAGACCGGAACACGCTGGACATTTTCTGCACATGTGCATGTCTAAGCTACACAGGTATGTGACACAAGTGTTTAACGCAAACGCAGCCTTGACCACGTATATCGACCACGTGCGTGTGGTCTATACACATGTGGATGTTGTTAATGCGTATGCGTGCACAGCATGGGGTAATGCGATACGTTGGAGTCTCATCGGATAAAAGGTGTTTTTAGTGTGTAACGACAAGATAGCTGTGCAGGGGCCCAGCAGGAGGTAGAGAGAGAGAGAGAGACAGGGAGAGAGGGAGGGAAGCTTTAAAGAGAGAGAGCGAGAGAGTGATTGTGTGTGCTGATCGAGTGGGAGATGAGAGGGGAGGCTAACAGAAAAAAAAAAGATGAAAGACAACGTGGAGAAAAGATGGAAGTGGTGTACAGGGAGATGGGGGAGAAAAGGAGGCTCTAACAGAGAGGAGGAAGAAGAGTAAGTGAGGAAGAGATGGTTGTTAGAGAGGTCGAACCCAAAGTGCTCTAATAAAAGAAACGCTAATTGGGAGATAAATAGAGAAAGAGTTCAGAGACAGAAAGGGGGGCTCGAAGAAAACAGATGTTGTAGCTGGATTGATCTGATCCAGTTGGGATTAGTGAGATGGAGTACACAAACACGGCGAAGTTAACAGATAGTGGAGAGCGCTGAGATTTAGTATAATATATGCAAGACAACCCACACTCTGCACAGTATGGAGCGAATGAAATCTAGAACTTGAGCGTGCATGGAGGTATGACAAGTGATGCAATGGAAGGCACAGGAAGGCAAGGTCATTTTTTTATACACAGGAAAACTTAAAGAGTTAAAATCATAGAATTCTCTTCAGACATGAGCATAAACATTAGAATTGAGTGACTTATATTTAGATTGTACTCAGTTTCAAAAGGTGTGACAGTTCTTTGGAGATGAAACAATAAGGAGAGCCACGCTAGCAGCTCTGTAAAGCTTTGAGTTGAACGCTCACCACATCCGTGATGCTAATATGTTTAGAATGACGAGGCTCACAGGCCGATACTGCAGGTGTAATCTTTACATCTTTGCTTGCCAGCTTAGCGCTAACAATTGCTGATCCGCAATAAAGTCCAGCTGAGGCTGATGGGTAGTATTGAATGATACAAGGTTCAAGATTGAAGATTCAAGTCTTTATGTTCATTGTGCAAAACAACAAAAATTGTATGAAAATGGGTCAACTATGTCATCAGTTGACATGTATGATATGTACGTTACCACTGGACATTTCCAACATATCTTTCACTGAGGTGATTTCCCTTGTGTTGTTGTGGTAATCAGACTATTATCACAATGTCACTTGCAATTTACGTGATGACATAGAAACGCATGGACGTTTACAATTAGTTCACAGCTTCATGCTATCTATCAATCAAGCCATCAAAGAAACACCGCTTTGTTTCCAGCTGCTAAACCTAGCATTGCTTTATAGGCTGACATTAGCAAGCTGTTCTCCTACCCTGCCAGTTGTAGTTAAATTTTGGGTGTAATCTACCATCAAAGGGGGGAATGCAACAATAAAATACATCAAAGTGTGGGACTGTCATGCACAAATCAGCCATAACAATGCAACGTAAAGCAAGCTAGTTTGCTACTGAGACAAAAGCAGACTGGTTGCGATTGTTTTATGCTTGTTGTATGTATGCCATGTGGCCCGAACACTTCACCCTACCCCTCTATCCCAAGAGGAATGAACGCGCAAGATGGAGGGGTAGTGAACTAGGGGTAGAGGACATACCAAAGTGTGTGGCAGTCCATCAAATACAGTACGTGATGAGTCATTTTACATAATACCAAAAATCTACTGCTGGCATAAGAGGGTCAAGGGATTACCAAAATCAGAGGGCTTCTTCCTTTTTTGGAGACGATGAACAGCTACACAAACTTTCATGGCAATCCACGAAAAACAACACTGCTGTCTTTAAAGCCAATGCTGCTAACTTGGCTAAACATAATAGAATATTTAGATTAAGGATAAAAGAGAAAAGTATTTTGCAACCAAATTATTATTTCAAGTCTAATGGTCTATTAGTCTATTTATGATTATGGATCACCTGCTTTCCCGTCATCTGTCTGTATGCAAAGTCTCTGCCTGTCTCTCTTTCTGCATGTGTCGTCATTTGTCTTTTTTCCCCTCACTGCTGGTATAACTATGCTTCTGTCAGACACCATAGATGTTATGAGATTAGTTTGATGTATTCATATTTCTACTGTGTGGGTCTGTTTTTTCATTGAACACATGCAAGTATATTATGATGTGAGGACACAAGGCATGACAGTAAGTAGTGCCAAGAGTCAGGGTTGATTGCCTGTCTGCAAATTAACACACATACACACACACATGCAATTGCACATTGAGAGAGCAAGGCAGATTGAATTTGTTGGTGCTCAACACACTCGCGCGCGCACACACACACACACACACACCCACACACACACACACACACACACACACACACACACACACAGGCGGAGTGAGTGAGGCTTATTAAATGCCTTCATATCAAAAGCACACAGCTCTCACACTTCAAAGAGGAGCACAGACCTGAGGCACACAACAACACACAACTTAGAACTCACTATCTCAGGTCACACAGACACACACACAGAGACACACACTCACACGTCTGAGGACAGTCTGAAACTTTCACTTATTACCCTAAACATGATCCTCGCGGTTACACGCCAAACACAGACAACATAATTAAAGGAACATGTTCAAAGCAACATGCACTGATCAATTTTGCTTTGGACAAGCGTGGATATTATACAGTAAGTATTTATTCATGAACATACATAGGCAAATACACACACACCACCCTACACAAACCCTACAGTTGGCCTTTACAGTATATTTAACCCTGTCTTACACAAACACAGACGCACACACGGGCTGCATTCCTATTTTATAACCGTTGTTGAGCTAATAGCTTCCGACACAGAGGATAAAGGAGGACAGAGACTGTCATTCACCTCAGTGATTCTCTCCATCCGGTGAAGGAACATTGCGCATTACTGACAGGTCAAATCACACAGCACTTTGGTCACGAGAGAGCAGAGAGGAGTGATGCTAGGCTGACCATATGGTGTGCTGTGGAGCTTTGATTTTTACTACAGTGCATTGCATCACCTCGGTGGGCCGTCATGTCCAGGTTATTACCATCACTGTTAAAAGAAATAGACACTGAATTGAGCTTTTTTTTTTACAATGGCTGCCATTTTCAGGAACAAACATAGCCACAGATGGACTGCATTATTATCAGGTCTAAAACAGGAATAGACTAGATAAAAAGATGGAGAATAGAGTATAAATTCAACTCGCTTTACTCTAAGATTTGCTGGTTGAAGAAAGAAAGCTTAAGTCGTCTTTGGCTATGATCAGACTGTCAGCCCCAACCCATTTTTCGACATATTCAGATTGTATCCAGATTTATTTTAGAAAGTCGCTCTGAACACTCAAAGTGTATTTCGCATCACTCGCAACATGCCACACAACGACAATGTCAAATCCAGAGTGATGGAAGAACATGAGAGCATCTGAGCAAAAAGAAATTGTCTGCTGGCACTTTGGGTGGGGGAGTTTCTTTCCAGGAGAAGCTGAAAGAAACCTACCAGAACAAGACAATTTATCAAGAGATATCTCGCGGGATGGAAGAGAGGGGAGCTCTGTAGGTTCCTGTAGTGCCGAAGAAAAGTTAAATGTTTCGAAACTAAATAAAAGGAAATTAAAGATCGCAATTACTTTGACAAATGGCACCTTCATGCCGTTAATAATTTGTGATAAAAGAAACTGGTTAAGTAGCCCAGCACCTCCTCTGGAGCCCCCTGAGAAGGTAAGCGCCTATTGTGCAACAACTGCTGATATGTTGGGCTGTAGTTCCATCGATCACCAGCTCGTGCTTAACTATGAAGTGGTTTATAACAAGCCTGATGCAGCTTGTGACAAACTGGTTGCAGTTTTGTAGGACAAAAATGTACTATGTTATATTCAGAATTAAGAAACAAATGGAAATAAGCTGCATTGGACTTGAAAATGCATTAGTGTGTGCTTGCCCTCTGGTATTACACACCAGGATATTCATGCTGGGCTCCAGATCCAGAACAGCTACAGCATGATCCCTCACTGGCTTCCCACAACTTCAACCTGCACTCATCTTTACACAGGTGTTGTTTTACAGCTTCTCATGAATTAACACAAACAGAGAATGGAGGTTTGGAGTCAATATATTAAATTTTTATGTTAGTGTACAGACCAACTCAAAGAGTTAATTATATTTTTGATATTTAGTGATTTTGTCAGTACTCAGGGGATAGTTTTGTTCATAGTAGATGAAGATAAAGGGTTAGGAGGCCTGATTCAAAACAGCATTGAGCATTTGGGAAAAAAGTGAAACATACTCTTACAAAATGATTTATATTTTAGCACAAAATTATAAAAATAGCCAACTTTATCTTTGGCTGACAGAATGACCAAGCAGGCTGGGCCCTGCAGAATGTGGTAGGCACACTGAATAATGGATCCGAGGTAAAGATTGTTTCTTCCCAAAAGTGTTTTGGAAATTAACTCTTTTTTATGGCTATTTATCATATGGGAGCCTACCAGATGGTCTTCTGAGCTGCGCAGCCACACAAATATCCGGAGGACCCAATCGGGGAAGTTTTGTTTCATGGCTTGGACCACTCATCAAAAGACATTTTGTCAAAGCAACCCACTCTAACTCCCTGTCTGTACTGCTGCCATTAATTTGCACACAAACTTAAACTTACATTTCATTTTTTTAACTTCTTCAACCTACACCCATTCAAAAATTCTAAATTCAGAAATCATTTCTCTCTTGTTCTTACATAAAAAAGAAAGGGTATGAATCTGCTCTGACTGAGGCAAATGACAGCTTGACTGGCAAAAAGCTCAACCAATCGGCAGCTTCCCTCTGGAGACCTGCTTCATCCCTTTGTCCATGTGCAGATGTGACTGCAGCACGATGCTGCCGATAAAACACAACACCAATAAAAGGCGACAGGACCAGAACTGCTGAAGAAACACACACTGTCTCCAACACCTATACTGATGCAGCACGGACTCAGCAGGAGGTGGTAAACACTCTCTAATTGGAGTGCTAACAAGCTGCCTGTCAATCAGAACCCTCCTCAGTTCACTTTGGTATTCTGTACATTCAGGTCCAACTCTGCAACACTTTAATCAGCCACAATTGGGACTAGAGTTTCTTTCATGGACCATCTTTGGTGCATTTTATCTCAGTGAATTTTTTAAACAGAAAAGTGAGAGTAAACATCCGAGTTGAGGGCTTGAATTTGCTCACTTGATATTTTATAGCATGTACTCTAAATCACCAAGATACAGCAGGAATGAATTTAAGCAGCAGTAAAGTAGTTGCCTGACTGCTTTATAAAACGCTTCCAAATTTTTTTAATTATTACAGTTTTGATCAGAAGTGACTAAATGGAGGCTGTTTTAAATGAACAACAGTAAAAAACATGCCCAGGTCACATGGCTGAAGTACTTGACAGCCGATTACCAGCTGCAGTGTCTGACATCAGACTGGCCTCAGAGCAGTGTTACTGTAGGTAAGTCAAGAGCATGGTCAGAAATTAATTGACACATACTCTTGAAACAGGCACTCGTCACCAACTAACATTTACAGGAATGTATTGTGAAAATGAAGGGAAAAAATAGCTTCAAAGTCTCCTAGACAATCTTCTGGCTTCCTGTTTTTGTTGTTTTCAAGTTCTACCAATTTTTTAAATGATTTTTTTGGCTGTCAGGGCATTTAAAAGTTTGGTCTAGAGCTATTGTTTGGGAAGGGTGACAGACAGGTTAATTAAAGGAGACATATTATGCTAATTTTCAGGTTCATAATTTTATTTCAGCCTATTACTAGTATTGTTTATATGCATTAATAAATAATAAAACACATTGGTCTTCTCATACTGTCCAGTGATGCAGCACTGAATTCCCCTCTGTCTGAAACACTCTATTTTAGCTCCTGTCTCTTTAAGACCCCCGTCCCACATACCCAGTCTGCTCTGATTGGTCAGCTCACACCTGCCTGACCCAGCACCGCTAACAGCAACAGAGCAGCTGTGCTAAATCAGTTGTTATGTGCCAAACTAGCTGCTAGGCATACATTATGCAAATGTGTGACATAGTGACATAATGTGATGTCACAAAATCACAGAATTAAAGGCGGTACTACTGACGAGGCGTTTCAGGAGCAGTGTTTTCTGTGGGAGAGAGGAGCTTTTGTTGGTTGGAAAGGAAATAAACAAAAAAGCATAATAGGTCTCCTTTAATATGGTGTTTAGTACTGAAAACAGGCCTACTTGTTACAGGACTTGATATGATAATATATTTTTGTATGTTACCACATATAATTGTCTGTCATGATTTTTAACATCTTAACATGATTCACACAAGTGTTGTTGCTGCAGGTATTTATTAGACTTTTTTATAATTCCTTGGATTATTGTCAGGTACGTAATTCAATTTAAGTATTCAGACATTTTTCCTGGATGTTTCTGATTGGACAAATATGTATCCTAAGTCCAAGGATTTGCTTTCTTTTGGAAACAGACTCCAGGCCAGGCTGCCAGGGTGGTATTAAATAGGCTTTGCTGACATGTGCAATTCCGACTAATACAACATGCCACCATGTATTAGGTTGATGAATACAGTTTGTTGTGAGCTGCAAAATGTTGTCATAATAACTTTCAGCCCTCATTTGCTACCTTCATAAGATAAATGTTTCAGATTTAAACTCCATTTTCCACGGCCAATGTAATTACGCCTGTATTAAAATAAATACATTCAAGAGGCACAATATAACGACAGTAATCAATAAAAATGTTGAAGTTATTTCTTCAAAGTATAATGAGCATGCTTTAGTTAATCAGAGATCAAATACGCTAGTACCTATGCAGCAGAGATGTCTAGTGAAGAGGTAATATATCAAGATAGTGACTAATACTTCTATACTGGCTTAGAAAAAAACATGTTTTGACGTACATTTCTTTGATTCATTGGTAGTGTCAGCAACACTATCAGCCCTATCATTTTTTTTTTTTGTGCTATGGCCTAACAGCATGCACCTTTGTGATGGAGGACATGACCCAAAAGGAAGATGGGTATTATGACTCATCTCATGCTTTTATTCTCCATGTGGTCCTCTATGGTTTGTTGTTACCTGCCTCGATACATTAGTGGTCTCTCTAAATCCTTTCTTGGCATTTAAAATTCATATTGCGGTTGCTCCCTGTTTTATAGCCACAAGTAGATCAGATATAGGCACATATGCCCAAATGATGGAGGACAAAAAAATCATTTGTGCCTGTTTAAATCATGACTTAAGAGCCTTTTCAAAGTGGCTGGCTGCCAGCAAACTATTAGACTGCATCTGAAATTAAGAGGCTTCACTAATGTGAGCCTTTGTTATATTCCGAGTGAGTTCAATGATGCAATGATAATATGCTAAAGCTGGGTCTTATTGAAGTGGCAAACTGCCAGCTAACTGCCCAGCTGTATTAAGAAATTAAAGCTTAGCTAATCTTCAGTTTTTGTGATATTGCTGTCTCTGAATTCCTAATGAGTGCTATGATAGGGTGATCCTATCTGTGTCGCGAGCATCTAGCGAAGGCAGAATGCCAGCCAGCTACCCAGCCTGAGAGCTGGAGCTGGGGAGAGAATAGCTGCATCTCTCCCTCTTCATTTTCATTCAGTCTCGATCTCTCCCTCTCCCTCCACCTCTTTTTCTGCTTCTTCTTGTCTCAGAAGTCCAGCCTTAGAAAAGTCTTTGAAACTGTTTGACCTATGAGTGTGTCGTAAAGCTGGTTTTACCTCAGAAAAAAAACATGATACAATCCTGATTTAGTTCATCTGACCATTTGTTTGTCTGCTTTGAAAAAAACTCACAAGAACAACAATAACAATAAACTTTATTTATATTGCACACTCCATACAAAAAAGTGCGACATCAATGTGCCTCACAGAGCAGTAACAAAAATAATGAATATTTAAAACAACTGTTTTTATTTCTTTGAAATAACGACGAATGAAAGATATTTCAGACAAATACATTCAACAACTTCCACGAAGCTGCTATTTCGTTCTCTGTGGAATCTGTAGTTCACGTTGCATCATGATATTACTGTGATATTGATATTATTATATAAGTACACCATGGAACATTTCGAGTGATTTCTTTGGTCCAATCTGTAACTGCAAACATTTGTGGATTGATTGAGGCATATTGCAATTGTAATGGCAGACTAAACCCACATGGAAGCTACATCCTCAATAATTCATCACATAAGAATGAGACTCACTCATCAGATGTAGTGGTGATCCATCAGAACCCGACAAACTTTTTCTTTAAAGTATTTTCTTTCTTTTAGTAGCAAAAAAAAATTCTGTGATGTGAGATGTTATGTGTTTGTGTGTGTGGTGTATGCCTGTGCCCATTCATCTGTGGCCTATGTGTGTGTGACTGTGTGATTTGCCATGCTTTAGTTGGTATTCAACTCCCTGGCAGCTGACTGCCTCCCCGTTTGCCTGTGATCAGCTTCGTGTGCTTAATCACTTGCTGGATCTCTCACTGCATCATTGACTGTGTTCACACGCACACAGTATCCCTAATATTAACACATATCCCACTTAATGTGTTATTTGGCACACACTGTTAGCATGCAATCTTACTGCTTTGGAGTATGAATCAAATGGGTAGACCTCTGCAAATAATCAGCATGCCACGTGTCGACCCTCACCTCCGTCTGTTTCCTGTCATCCAGATATTAAAGGATCAGTCTGATTGTTTTCAGGGTTCAAGGTTCATTTATTTATTGTATAACCAGAATAGCGCAAGAATCTTAAATCATAGCAAGAATGCCAGATGCCTGCATCTAGTGCTCATACAAGAAATGTGCTCTTTCTTCAATGTAGCCTGCGCTTGTGTCCATCACATGCCACAACAAAAAAGGGTCCCTATGAAGCCTCAGAAAACTCCCAGTGGGTCTGAACCTGGGCCGGAGGGTGATTTGTCGCAACACTAGCTATTTAGCATACATAAACAAACTCTCCGCAGTAGACCAGTTCACCTTAGAAGCCACCACCTTTGGTAAATGGAGAAACAGACGTCATTACGCAATTACATCAAGATGGTGGTCATGCGCAAAAAGAATGCAGCCAGAAAGTAATCAGGTAATATTGTTTATAGGACAGTTTTATTTTGATCAGTTTCTGAAAAGGTTCAAATTTAAAGGTTTTATTCTGATTGAGGTGTTTATATGGAGCATTTTTGTTATGTTTGGGCTTGTAGTCAATTATAATTGCAATATTAGGCTCCATGTAAACGCGCTTAGTGACTGCTGGTGCTACTGCAGTACCATCGTCGACATGGAAACACAGACGTTTTACAAGGTCAACGGCTTGTATTGTGACAGCTTGCATTCAGAAAACATTGTCACAAGTCACGACTATGCTTGCATGGTCGCATGGCAGTGGTTACTGCTGTATCGCTTGTCAGATGACAGCATGGTGAATAGGCAGTGGCTGGGTGGGTGCTGTCTTTAAGTATCCTTTGGGATATCACCTCACTGATATCACTGATGCTTGGAAGATGGGTACTAATGATGTTCTGGGTGGTATTAATTACCCACTATAGAGCCTTCTTGTCCTGCGCAGTGCACAAACCCTGCCAGCTTGTAATGTTTCCAGTCAGCATGCTTTCTATTGCTCCTCTGTAAAAGCTTACAAGGACTTGTCACAGGAATGTTGCCCTGAAGAAATACAGTCGCTTCTGAACTACTCAGCCTGGAATATTTCTCATGAATTTAGCTAGTATTGCTTATAGGTTGTGTATACAAATTATTGGGGCAAGCTGCACATTTCCCTTTCGTATGATATCAATGTGCATGTCAACATGTCTGTCTGCTTTTCAACTTCTTCCTAACTTTTTCCATTTCTCAGTTGTGTTTCTCTAATCCTCTTCTTTTCTTTTTCCATCTAACTTGTAGGTTTTCTTTCTTTTTTTTGTTGCTTTCCTTCTTGAAGCCACCTGCAGATGGCGTAGGAGAGGGAAAGAAGAAGAAGCAAACACGACGGGTAGTGAGCCAGAGCAGAGGAAAAAGGAAGGTTTTTCTTTTTCTAAGTGTCTGTGTGTTCAGCCATGTGAGGGAAGTACTGGGATGCAGGCCAGCCAAAAGACTATCAAAGAAAACACACCGCACTGTGAAAATGTAACACACACACACACACACACACACACACACACACACACACACACAAACAACTGGCTTATTGGTAAAAGGAAGAGGAGAAGATGAAGCAAGTGAGTAATGAGAGGGCAAGGGAGTCAGGGAGGAGAGAGAGGAGGGGAATGATGAAACTGGTGTTTGGGGGGGAGGGATTGAGGATGAGGACTGGAATAAGGGAAAAGAAGCAGAAGAAGAAGAAGAAGGGGAGAAGAAGAGGAGGAGATAGTGTGGGGAGTAAAGCTCATATGAAGGCCAAAGGAGGAAAAGGGAGGAGAAGAGATGTGTGTTCTCCCACTACAGCTCGTCCTTAACTTACAGTTAATAGGACACACCCTTTGGGACAGTAACGCAGACTCAGAGATGGAGGGACGAAGAGAGAGATGCACAGAGACAGATATGGATGCAGATTTACAGACAAAGCTCAAACACAAGACGGGATATACATAGAAACATGGACAAAAGTAAGAGAGAGAAGTAAGTGTGTGTGTGTGCACATAGCTGTACAGGCAGATAAGGCAACGTTGACATCTGATTACCATCCTCCCTGTTCTCCTCCTCTCCTTTCCTCCACCCCTCCTCCATCATTTTATTTCCTCTTTCATCTTCGGTGCGTTTTATCTGTTGCGCTAAAAAAAATTGCGTTGCTCTTTGAAACAACAGCGGCTGCATAATGAACTGACAAGGCAGTATTTACACAGCATGGGTCGATCGTGAACTCGACCCAATCTGTCGTGTTTTGAAGCGATGGGAGAAGAGCAAAGCGATCAGCGAGTTCATGTACAACAGCATTAGTCATAAAGCGGGTGCTTGTCTTGGAACAGAGTCTATCTATCCGCTGTGCCTGTCATGTCATATGTAAATCCATACAATAGTTTAGGAGTTTAGACTAAATGTGAAAACTTTCGTCTTCATCTTTACTGCATGTAGGTGGATATCACTAATGTTGGCGTCAACATCCTTATTATTGCCTTGAAGGTCATCCTGTTGCTCCTCTGCATATAGTTGCATTATGTGTGGAGATGGTATAAAGCATTTAAAAGGTTATATATACAATGGCCACTGATCCATTTAGATTGGTTAGAAGGTTAACTTTTTGAAACCTGACAGCAGGGCTGTCTCCAACATTGGAGAAGAAAGCGATCACGGCCCACGGCATCTTTCGACCATCCATCCTGACCTGCTGGACCGCACCTGGAAGTTGAGGGGAGAGATCCAGGAAGGGTGTCATGTTGATCCAGCTTGGATTTAAGGCTGCTCCTAAGGCTAATGTCCGGTCACAAGGAAGCTAAACGGATAAATGGGACAGAAAATCAGAAACTGTTGTGCCCACATATTTACCACAACATCCCGAATCAAGGTTTTTGCACTTGATGGGCAGGCTGAGTCGACAGAGCGCAGGACGAAGAGAGCAGACCATTTTGTCATCACCATCTTGTTGTTGCTTTTAATATTCGATTAAAAAAAAATGCATGTTGTGTATATGTATATAAATATATATAATATATATTATTTTAAATATATATAATAACTGTATATATGTTGTTTGTTTTTGTGGCATGAAAGAAAAAACAAAACAAAATGTAATTTCGTTATGCAACCCTGTGTTGTATCATGACAAATAAATCACCATACACCTTCAAGTTAGTCATTATCTCCACACTAATGATGATTATTCAGAATATCGATGTTGAGGTATTTGGTCAAAAATATCATGATATTTGATTTTGTGGCCCAGTCCTTGCATTAATGAAGTATGTTTAAAGTAATTCCAAACCATCTCAAAAATATATTGTGTATTCTGATATAGCCTTAAAAATTGCAATGTTATTTTTTGGCCTTATCACCCAGCACTTTCTACTGTAGCGGCACTAACTACACAACTATAACGCAGGTGTTTGTTTGCAGTCCTAAATGAACATGCTAGTATTGAACTGCAGATAAGTATATTCAGCAGTATGCAGGGCTGTTCTCTGTTCCTGAGATCTCCCAACAGTCTTACTTTTGCAAAGATGGTGCTGACCTTTTACATCCAAGGTGGAACAGTTGACTTGACTTTGCTGCAGGCGGTCTAATGAGCTTTTTTAATGAAAAGCATGAGACGTGGTAACCTAAGACGGCAATCAATAATTCTCAAAAGCACAATGCAATGAGCACTACAGAGAATTCCTTCAATAACATATTAATGAAAAATATGTGCTTGTATAACTTTTGAAGTATAAAAGTTACATTTTCTCTTTCTGCTTATTGAAATTGTGGGCGTGTTTCGCCTGATGTACAACCATTGAAATTGATTGGATCGAACTCAGCTTCTTTCCTGCTTTATGTAGTAATGAGACATTTTTAAATACAGGAAGAGGAGGGTGGGAGGTGCAAGTTTTGCAGCTAACGTGTGAAGATGTATAATTAATGTTAATTTCTCTTCATGGAATAAAATATTGAGTAAACCCTCAAATCCAATCATGTGGTTTGTATGAAGTGATTTCAAGTGAAGTGTTTCTAAGTGAAGATGTGTCAGAGGGCAGAGCAATGAAAAATATTTGTGTGAACAGACGTGACTTGCCTCTTGATTAACACAGCTTCACTGCCTCTGTTCAGTAGCACAGTATGCATTTAATGTAAATACGGTGTGATCTTGGATTCAGTTAATTGTCTTGTATTGTAGAGCCCTTTCGTTTACACTCTTGCACATTTGAGGTTTTACCCCCCAGGGAAAGATCTATTCTCATAATAAATGTCGTCATGGAAGTTTCTTATTTGATAAACAATTTAATGTGAATTATTTAAAAGCATATACTGCAGGTACATTTACTATAAATGCAGTTCTTAAATAACTGTGGTGTAGTTTAGTCAGTCGATGGAAGTGAAACAGTTTATTAATCTTCTCTGCTGTTTTTGTAAAGCATACCAGAAAAAAAGTGTTGCTATGCCAACCAATAAGGAGAACAGATAGGTGGATCTTGACCAAACCTTGAATAACTATCTCGACTTTTAGGTATTCATGTTTTTTTTTTTTTCTTCTTCTTTCCTTTTCTTTCTTTTTTTTGGGCTCTTTTCTCACTGCAAGGTGACTGGAAATATCAGTTTTTTTTAAAACAGATTTTCAACAGAACCTGAAACCACATTTTTAGCACCTGGGATTTAATAAAGTTTGAAAAAGAAAAGTTTGTAAAATAGAAATATACTATTCCAGATAAAGAGAGGCAGTGTATTGTTACTGAATGATTTATCCTAAAATTTGCTTTTCAGTTGGAGGAGTTGCAATGAGACAATGTCAAAAGGGCGAATGAATATATGTCAATCACTTGACCTAAGCCACCAACCCAAAACCATCAGTATTTGACTGACAATCAAACTCAGCAGCTATCTTTCTTTAGAATCACTTTAACAGTTTGCCTACATAGTGGTGCTTCAATTGTTCACCTCAATGCACCGACTGGTTTCCCTCCCTCATTATGTGTCCACTTTGTTGACTTTTTTCATCAGCAGTATGTTTTAGAAAGTCAGGCAAAGAACACACCTTGCTTTTTTTGATTTATTTATTTATTTTTTGGGTGGAAGCTTGTAGTTAAATATATTGCCTATGAAAACCAATGTGGCACAAACGACACTGCAACAACCAGGTGCACTCACACCAACTGCAGACAGCGTCGTTCTTTAAGACAGATTAAAAAAAACAATAATAAAAGCAAGTAAAGCTAAAATGGGTTGTCAAATATACCTGGTCGGCACACCCAACTAAAGTCTATGTGTGGTAAACACTGACATGAGCTGAATTAGCCCCAAGTTGCAACTGGATTAAAACTATTTTAACATTTGACATCCGTCTGCCTTGTTTACTTTTATGTACAGTATGTTTCTTTGGAGTACTTCAATTGAATGCTCTACACTCTTTGATCAACACGTTCAAGGCCAAATAACGTTCTACACCACCACCACAGCATGTTGCTGTCACACAACCTGGAAAAAACTTCCTCTGAGCACAATACAGTCAGTTACATACAATGATTTAACGATGCCTCCTCCCCATCATGCAGATATCATATGAAATGCATTTTGCAAGGTGGAGTTGCTGCATAAATCCCAGGCATTCTTCTGCATCCAAGAACATGGTAGCTTCTCCATAGTTTTTACACCCATGATATGTTTCTTCAATCATTTTTCATTTATTTTTTTATTACATTGCCCTTTCAGTCAGAACAGCAAAATCTTCCCCTGGGACTTCAACACTTCAAGAAGTAATGCACCCATCTCCTCCTTGAATCACAAGTACTTCCCCCTAATGCTTTGGTTGTCAAAGCAAAACATATTTCATATTATTCTCAATACCTTTGGCCTTTACCTTCACATGCCTCTATAATCACAGCACATTCTAATATGTTTCTTTACAGAGCAGTGGTTCCTCGCACTCAACTTGTAAGGGATTATGTTATTAGACTTTGAGCATTATATTGTTCCATGTAGTTGTAATCAGTCAGTTCATTTTCAAGCATACCTTCACACATCTTTCACTTGTTTGGAAAGCCTTGGTTTCTGTATGCGAGGAGTTATTTAATCACCAAGGCAACTTATTCTTTATCAGTGAGAACTTCATGTTCTGTTTTCTTCTATTCAATCTGAGTGAGTATCCTTGAAGTAAAGGTAGCCTCAATGACTTAGGTCTCTCTGTGTGATTTCCTGGACCCTATTTTCATCTCCTCTCTTTCTCTATTCTTTTTCCAACTCTCCCCCTCTATCTCTCTGATGACCACTTAACCCTCCACTTACTCTTTGTCCCCACCTCTCTCAAATAAGAGAAATTGTTTCTGTGGAGCTATCCTACTTTCAAGTTTTCACCTTTTGGAGTTCTTTGTTCTGGTTATCTCTCACTTTCTTCTCAACTGCTGTGACACAACCACATGTCCGACATAAAACAAATGGTAAACACAGTTTAGGCTTTGTCAGATAAACGCCAGATAAAAGCCAGATATACACTGTCACTTGTGGGTTGTTTTAGCACTGCTGAGACAATGAAATATGATGCAGGAAGTCCAAAAGATTAATGTGTCTGAAGACTTATCAGGTGCTAAAACACTGCATACCAGTTTAAAATACTCAACTTTGGAATGTTCTCATAACAGCAACTTTTTCGTCTTTCGCCACTAAAATCAACACCAGGAATGTGCACTTGCATGTATTTCAACGCAGCGCCTTGCCTGCTGCCAAATGGTACTGCGTAGGCACCCTGTTGGCTGGTCTTTTCATGCAGAGCCAAAGTCGTCAGAACGCGGCCTAATGTAGCACTAAATAAGCCCGTTCTGCTCAATCCTCTCATGCATCTCATTTAGTTCTAGCTCACTTGTGTCAAGGTAGCCAAAGAGGAGCATTTGGATCCTATTTGCCAGTAATTCTGTTCATATAATGGGTGAAATTATGTATGAGGTATAACAACCCGAGATGAGATTATCATAGAGCCTGTAGAAACAAAAATGCTAACAAACATTGAGTAATTGTTGTTATATTCTTGCTTCACAAAACCACTAAATACTGAAATATATTTTTAGTGCAGTATTATGTTGAGGTTAAATAGTTCCTATGTATTCAAACACATCTTTAGAAACGTACCATAGAATCAGTGTCATGTAGAAAGTGTTAAGTCTGCTCATTTGTGACACTTCCACTTTAAATGACCTTTAAGAATTTAAAAAGAGATTTATTAAAAAACACAAAAGAAAAAAAAGATGAGTGCAGGCTGCTACTTGCCACCAGAGAGGCAGCTGACCCAGACAGCAGCAGATGCTCAGACCGGAGCAGGTGGAAAATGTCACTGATATGGCTGATGTCTCTCTAGAATCCAAAGGTAACTGCAGCCAAATGCACAGACTGTGTTCATTTACTCCCCTTTTAGCTTGTTTTACAATAAATTCTATAAAACTTTTTATTTTCCTGTTGTATTAGTGTACGAAAATGGAAATGTGTTTACAGAAAAATGTTGCATGCTGATTTCAATTGTGTGTGTTTGATTCTGACTGTATTGAAATGTCCTTGGATTTGCTTTTGCACCAAATAGATGGAGCTCAGCTACACCTCACCAGTACAAAATCACCCATCACCTGATCATGTGTTGCTCATTTGTATTCTGTACAAATGACTGATTTTTGTATTTGGCTAATTGTCACCAAAAGCGAGGTGCATACACAGGCCTGAAATACACAGACATGCACAAACAGGACCTATACGCAACCATTGTTGAAAGGGTTTGCCTTGTATGAGGTGCCAGGAGCAGTAAGGGGTTTGGTGCCTTGCTCAAAGGCACCTCAGCAGTGCTCAGTATGTGAACTGGCACCTCTCCAGCCACCAGTTCATACTCAATATAGACTGGTCCGAACGGGTCTTGAGTCGGCAACCCTCCAGTCCGCAAGTCAAGTCTCTGCACACTGAGCCACTGAGAAGAAAGTAGTGTAGTCAAAATACAAATCCTACTGTACTCTAACTACATTAGACTCACTGGTGAGGTGACCAATGGCCAATTGGCTCTGTTGAGTGCAAACTAATGTCTACTATGTCTAACAGGTTAATGATAATGATGACTGATTATGTTCCAAAAAGGATTATATTATAAGATTTAAAAAAAAAAAATCTGATGAAAAAAGTTAAGAAATTGCCCTCCTGCTTAACTGGGAGCCATAAGAAAATTCAACAGATGTGTTAAAAAGATGTACAGTACGTTTGTTGAACTTTAATTTAGGGAAGGTGATGCTGGAGAAAGATAGTTGATTGTTGAGTCTCATTGTCAGGTCGTCAAATACCGACGGCTACGGGTCCTGAAATTCCAACCTAAAGCGTTGGTATATGACAACCTGAGAGCGAGACTCAACAATCAACTATCTTTCTCCAGAATCATCTTCCCTACCTTGAACCTGCACTTTAAAGAACCCACAGCACACTACAGGACCATAGACAGAGTGTTAAAAGGTCTCAGTAGTGAAGGTACTTTACCATGCTGTAATTGTCAAAGCAGCGCCACTGTAAATTGATCAAAAGGCCCATTCAAACTTTTCCTGATCTTCTGTTTCTCTACATCATTCTCCTCTCCAGTGCTTCTCTGCCTCTCTTCCCTGCACCTCATCCCCTCGTTAGTTTAGTTTGTATTTAAGTCCCGTCATTAGTTCAGTCTTTGTCAACTCATCTGTTCTGTTCTGTGGTGTTTGCCTGTTCCTGTGGTACTGATCTGCCTGTCTGCCATGTCTTGCATTTGGGTCCATCTTCTTTGATCTCAGCCTGACAGATTGTAGCCAAAAAGTTACTAATATTAATTTTTTGAGTTTGGAACCAGTATGATAGTATTTATCTGAATGAAATATATCAAACTCACTGAAGGAAGGCTGACAGCCTTTACTTGTGGAGCCAATCAGCTGTACCCTGGGAAGACTGGTGGAGTGGACTATTTAGGGTTGTTTGTCAAAGGAATTATTCATGTGGCTCTTAAATGCAGTTGTTGACACACAGCACTGAAATTAAATAGTTCATATAACTGTACAGTGCACACTTAACAGAGGTCTGGGCAATTTGCAGATTTTCACACACCGGCATCGAGCTGTAAGTCAGTAAGTTCGGGAAGGAAGCGGTGAAAGGGTTCACTGGGCCAAGGAAGTGATTTTCATTCTGGGTGAGCTCTCCTGGCCTTACTAAATTATTGCTAAATTCTCTCTGCAGTATCAGACTTTAGGTTTGAACCAGCCATGTTCAGTTTGAACGTAAAGGCAGCAGCTAATTAGAGAGGACTGGGGATTAGTGAATGTGTCCTTTAGTGAGACAACATGGATTCAAGTCCTGTGTGTGCCTCAGCGTTTGCATAGTAAATATCATTGCTGTGTACTTAGTAAGATGCTACAATAAGATATAACAAGAAATCTGGGAGAAGGCGATGTATGAACAAATAGTGACTAAAACGGACTTGGAATAATTAGGGTGTGTTGAAATCTGAATACTGTGTTCAAAAATTCAGATATAGAAGACAAAGAAACTCTGAAGCCTGTTGTTTTCAGGTAAACACAGAAGAAAGAGGAGGGCAGAGGTTTGTTTATGCTCATCGTTCAGTATGCATATACCACAGCAGAGAGCGAGAGATCAACATTCAGGATCTTTCTGTTTGCTGTGGGAATAGTCCGATTATTTTGATTGCGAACTTAGCATTAGTAAATTCAATACTTCTGTAAATCCTTTCCCGGTGGGTTGGCTCCTCTGCTTTGCTGACACATAACAGCTCATTTGAGTGGGAGTGGAGGAGGTCTGAACGTCTGTTCGGTTCACAATTCACAAAATGCAGGAGAGATTTTCTTTTTTTTTTTTTTTAAGGGGCTTAGCATCAAACAATGTATCCTCACAGGGGAGCTTATTTTTTCATTTTTATTAACAAAATAATACCCCAGTTACAAAGACTGTATAGATAATGTTAAACATACACAAAATGTATATTATAAAAAAAAGCTTAAGGGTGGGGTGAGCGATTCTGGAGAAAGATTCTTGTTTATTGAGTCTCATCCCCAGTTATCAAATACTCATTTGGGTTAGTGGCTCGAACTGAGCCACGATAACAACAGCAACCCAAAATGTTGGTATTTGATTACCTGGAAATGAGTCTCATCAATCAACTATCTTCCTCCAGAATCGCTCACCCCACCTTTAACCCAGAGCGCTTTCAGCTGACTGTACGCTGGTAGCAAATTACTTGGAAACAATATATTAACAATATAATACAATCCAGTAACACTGTGGTGACAGATGGAGGACAAATGTTTTGCAACTTCAATTTCAACTCGGTCTTCATCATAGACTCAGAGTCCAGGTAAGGGACACAGACAGTTCATAGAATAAAACATCTAAATGTACACATTCGTGTGTGACAAAGAGAAAGCTGTACCAATGTCTCCACAACTGGGATTGGCACCATGTAGTGCTAAACCTCATGTTTAATAAAAACCAAAATGATTTCATTTTCAGAGACATTTAGACAGCAAATACATTTATAAATGAGATTTTTTAAAACGGCTTGGAAAATATTGACTCCTGCAGCAACAGACATTTCACTTGCCCTATTCCATCTAGGCCTATTTAATAATATTCTCAAGGCATTATTAGGAGGTACTTGAAGTCCTCGTGGAAACTTGCTTTTCTGTAGCTTGACTTCAAGTGTCTGGTGTAAAGTGTTGTACAATATGCTCATTCCATCTGTAGACATGCTAAACTTGCGCAATCATCATCATCTGTCCAAAATGTCCAAGAAATGCAACCTCGACCTGACTACGAGATTTTTCGTGGACAATTTGAATTGAGGACATTTTAAACACTGTAATTAATTGTATTCATTTAATACATATACCATTTTACAGGGCATACATTCTTTTCAGGATTCAATATCAATCACCATTTATCTTTATACAAGACCACTCACCTCAAACAAAACTAAACAGCTTGGCAAAAGTGTTATATTGAAGAGTTACTGTGTGGGAATTGATTTCAAGTTTGTAATGAAAATTATTTGGTTGATTAAACAAATGTGGATATCTCAAAATCAACAGAAACCATTTATTCATTCAAGACTATATTCTTCTAAGTAAAGTTTTTCTGACCACCCCTCTAGCAATGGTAAAACTCTTTTTGCACTGTAGTGAAGGCCATGCTTCTTGATAAGAGGCATGTGATGGAGTACAAAATAAAGAAAATCATAAATCAGACCTTCAAAAGAAAGTTTAAACACAATGTAACAACTTATTTTCACAAACTAATAAAACACATTTGATTCCTGAAACAGGGACTCCTCCTCAGAGATCTTAGGAATTAAACAGCATCTTCATGGTATGAAATCCAGCGAAGCGTTGAGATTGATATAAGGATGGAAGGCTCAAGATAATGTGGTCCTTTTTATAGAACGATTGAAAGATTAGGGTGAGCGTTGATGGCAGATAAGGAATGATGGCCTGCATTGGGCACAAACACACACAAACACACATATTCACTGGCCTGAGATGACTTCAGCTGTAGGCAGTAACATCTCAATCATCTCCCCTGACTCTAATCTCTGCTCTGATTGGCTGACCGGATTGTTTATCTTCGGTAGGATCATTTCGATAAAGCTGTCCTTTAACTACACTCTGATGACTTGTGGAACTTTCACCGTCTGCCTCCTCTCTGTTTTCATCTTCTCTTTCTTTCATACCAGTATACCGTTGGCACTGCTCTCAGCCAGGTTGAATCATTGGCACACAGCAAGCAATCAAACAATTTAATTAATCAATTCTGCTTTAAACCTCATGCATATTCAGGAGCTTTTTTCAAGCTGAATCAAAATAACACTTCAAACCCTCAAACATATGAAAGAGCTGTCTTTTGTTGTTGCGTTTTCATCCTCCCCTGAAAAACTTGCAGAGGATTGCATTGGACAGCGAAATCTTTTTCAAAGCTCTGGCCTCTTCCTGCCCTCCTATCCCATTCTCCATTAACAATAAATAGAAGATGGCCTCTTACTGTCAAAAACCACTCTGGCCAAAATCAGCAGCATCTCTTTCTGTCTGACTCCCTGTCCATCATCCTCTCAGCCTTAAGATAAAAAACACTTGGCTGACTCTTCACAGGAGTCAGAGAACCATCTTTAAGAGCATTAATAACCACAGAAACAATGGAAGCCATTGAGTCATTGGATGTCTTTCTACTCTTTACACAATTGCATCCAGTAAGCAACAACACAACACTTCACGTCATTTATTTTGGTCAGTCACAGCCTGAAACCTTACTCACATGTGAAGGGGAAGCTTGATGTCAATCGGGATTGCGCATTTGCCCCTGTCATGATTAGTGTGGGATTTTTTAATTTTACCCCTTAACCTTTTATAGTTATTTATGTAATACCTTTGAGCAACTTTGTGTAAGAAATTGTGTGCAATTTGGCGCCCCCCACAGTTTCTGAGTGCAACACCACTGTGGTAAATAGAAATCGTGATGTAGGTGATGTAGGTGCTAACTACAAACACAAATCACTTCGTCTTAACAATGCTATGTGTTGAAAACTTCTATCTTGAAGTAAATATGTATGTAACGCTGTGATCCTACCCTCTCACTGAAGTTACATAGTGCAGAAACAAGTGATAAATGATGTGAGGATAAATACTTTTTAAAATATTTTTTTCTAATTTGCTTACAGTGATGGAGTTTAACTAAGTACATTTACTCAAGTACTGTAGTTACGTGCAATTTGGAGGTACCTGTACTTGAGTATTTCTTCATTTTTGAATTGAAAAAACATATCTTATCAACAATCAGAAAAACCAACAAAAAAAAACACATAAATTCAGATTATCAGAAAAAATCTGGTAATTGGCCAGACCAATAATTAGTCAACCCAGTATACAATATTTACATACATGTAAATATTGTATAATTTACTTGTACTTTTGATACTAAAGTACATTTAATATCAGATAGTTTAACACTTTTACTCAAGTACTACTTGTATGGGTGACTTTCACTTTTACCACAGTAATATTTTAACACAATATCTTTACTTTTACTCAAGTATGACATTTTGGTACTTTATTCAACACTGTTGCTTTGGAGTAAGGGAAATGGTGGTGATTTCCAACCTATCCCAGCATGCATTGGGCAAAGGGGCAGGAAAACATCCTGGACAGGCTATGTATTTGTCTCAGCATCTGTGCACAGACTGAAAACCGTTCCAGTGCAAATTGCATGCTTGTGTTTACTTAAAGTGGAAACAGACAACTTTTCCCCACCTGGCGTTTCCAAGTGGTGTTATTGTTGGCTCCGTTGTTGACAACTGGATGGCTTTTTAGTTTTCTTCAGAGTTGCAACTACCAACAAAACAGGACAAAAGGGAGTTTATTCATACATTTAGTCTCTAATGGAAATGTGAAAACAGATAGAAATGGTGCCAGGCTGCCAGCTTGGCTGGATCACCAGTCACTCTTCTTTTTAATGGGGAATTTCGCACCCAGTGGCAGACAAAACTGCATATGGGAATTATGGGAACCAATCACAACCAATTTTGTGATCCATGTTAACACTTTATAAAAGTACCTAAATGCAGCTCTTGTAGGAAACCTTAATTTTCACCCTTATCACTAATGCACCAAAGGAAATTACAAAAAGCTGCTGGCAATAAATAAATCAAAGAACCTTCTTTTATTTCTTTGTCACACAGCTACACACATAATCCAGAGATGATGCACATTTCATATTAATGATTCAGGTTGTTTTATGCAGTGTCCTGTTGTGCAGGTGTGATATCAGATGCAATATGTAAAGTCCCAGCACAATGACGGAAGGCATACACAGTGATGTGACACAAATCAGCATGTTGCGCTGGTTGGACACATTTCCATGCTGTTCCTTTTGCTACAGATTCAGATCTCCGTAGCCCCCTGCTACTTCCTGCCAAATGTGGATAAACACTACATGCTTTGACAAGATTTAGCCCCAATTAAGCAGTTCTGTGCATGCAAAGTCAGAAAATATTTTTCAGAATCCAACTATCATGTTTTTCCTTTGTGGCTTTCTCACAGCGGTTCCCTCATCTGGAAAATTTGGGCTGGGAGAGGACGGTAACTTTGGGTTTAATTAGTTGAACTAAAGTTGATGAGATCTTGTGGTGTGCATCCAACCTAACATAAAACCAGGGGAGACCCGAGTTTTTCAGTTATCTCTAACTGTGAGCTGTCCTCATTAAAGCACATGTGACGGTTGTCTGCCGAAGATTAAACGAAAAGCACCATGAGGTCTCGTTATTATAAATACTGAGCTCTGCTGATTACAAACAATTGAGTTCATCACCCCCGCTCCCTTTGCTTAGTGAGTAGGTTGTCTCTTGCACAAGTATTAAGGGACATTACGAATTCAGCTTGTTATACACCGTGCATGAAGCATCTATACTGTTTCAACGCTTCATCCAGAACACAAACGAAACCACAAATCTAGTGTTGATTCATTCAGTGATAAGCCACCACAGTCAGCACAGTAGGTTTACTCAAGGTGGGCAGTTGGAAAGACATTATTTCATTCAGTGAGTCATTCCTTCCCTCTGTGAGTTGAAGTTGTTATGAAACACTAGGACACCTGGTTGCTCAGTTGGCTCGGGCATGTGCAGCGACTGACATTCACTGAATTTAATTTCAGCAGTGTGAACTTCACTCCACTATGACAGAAAACCTATGTGTGATATGCGTCATGTCGAGGAACACTGGCAGGATTGAGGGGCAAAGAGAGAGTGGAGTGCTATAAAAAAAGGAATGGAACAATGTGAACCCCTCACCATCTCATGTCCTGTTACTATGGAGATGCTTTAAAGTAGTGTCATCACAGCCTGTTGTCTACGCATGTTAAAAAGCATAATCATACTTACATACTTAGAATTCAAATGTGGACAATAGTAATGGAGCCTTGATGGAGCCGAGGAATGACAGGCAGAGAGCAATTGAAACCTTAATCAAAGGAGCAATGACTGAATCTACAAATATAATCCCATTACACGTCATGTGTTCCGTGCACATCTGATCTCGAATATTAATAATTTAAAAAAAAAGCTAAGTGGAAATGCATCCAAGAACCATTCAAGACAGATTGATATCTGCAAAGGTATTTATACAGGTCATACAACAGGCTACACCAAGCCGAGGTCAGTGGAGGAGACAATAATCTCAAAAAATTCCAATCCAGCTTTCACCACCAACATTGTACACAAACAGCGCTGCCCAGAGTGACAAATAACATCATTATGCCAGCTGACAATGGAGAATATTCTATCTTGGTCCTGCTTGATGCAACTGCTTTTGATACTACTGATCACACCACCCTGGTCTGAAAACTTGGGCTGGTATCTCTCTTTCTGTCCGTCACACAGGAAGTTTCAGGTTGTCATAGACAACTTTGTTTCCCCAACTGCCCCTTTATACTCCTCTGTGGAGTTCTGCAGGGTCCAGAACTCGGTCCCATTCTTATTCTCACTGTGCGTCACCTCTCGGTAACCTGTTAGCCAGTTCAGTTGCATCTGTCACTACTGCTACGCTGATGACAGGCTGTTTTTTTTCAGTTCAGCCAAACACAAGCCAGACAAAACGAGTTTTTCCACATTGGTGCTGTTTTGGATAAAATTTTAGTTATATTTTCTGGACATGACATATCACATTCACATTACATGTTTGTTAACCAACTTTCGTGTTGGTTAGAGGACAGAGTGGATATTTTTGACGAGGGACTGCGGCATTTCAACATTTGTTAACCTGAGACCAATGGATATCTTAAGGAAACGCCGGAAACCTTCAGGCCATATTTGGTGAAAAAAAAAATTTGTTGGCCGTGTTTGTGGCGCTAAAACCAAGTGTGCTTTTTTTTAACAAGACCACAGGACATCTACAGCCATGTTTGTGGTGACAAAAATAGGTAGCTACAAAAAACTGTTTTTCTAACGCGGATCAAGTGGGTTTTAAGCACATATAAGCACAGCTTTGTGACAAGAGAACATCTTTTTGTTAAAGTTAACTTTTGCAAAGAAGTAACTTACTGGGGGAAGGGCCACTTTTGGGACGTTGACCCAACCGATCTTCATGTGGGTTGCTAAGGCTAGGTCACCTAGTGTCTTAACACGCCCAGTTGCCTACGATACAGCACTTAGTATCTTTCAAAACTTAAAAACACATTGTTTTGTGTCTTTGATTAGCTTTAGTGTTTTCAATGCATATTATTCTATGTGATATGATCAGTTCAATCTGAGTGGGTGAAAGTGAGGTCAGATTGACAGTCCATCAAAACAAAACAAAAAACTATTTTCTCACCCGTACTTCATAAATTCTCTCACCCAGTTGTAAGCTGGCTAGCTGTACAAATTTTTCTTCTCACATTTTTTGCTGTTCAGGTGTATCATCACTAGCCAGGACTGACCAAATTTATGATCTGGCCACGGAGATGCATACATTCGGCTTAGTGTAAACCAAAGTGTGTTAAATCCTATTTGGAGACATCTCCATTTGCATTTGGCATCCATCATAACCATTTCACACCTTAAAATTAGAAGGAATCACGAGAAATTTAAATGAAGTTGGCCGGTCTCCACCTGAGTAGGCATCAGAGAGAAGGCAGTCCTCAAAGGTATAACACATCTGGGTGTAGCAGTGGTCTCCCCTGAGTGTGAACAAGGAGGGGGACATTAAACACTTGCAAATGAGAATCAGCTAGATTCTCATCTAGTCCTGGGCTGCATTGCTTCCAGCATTCTCTATTCTGGGTTTTTTTCTGTATCAGCTTACTGAGGCTATATCATGAAGGGACAAGCTATCCTCAAAAAGAAACCAGTCACTGTTTGTTGCTGTGCCATAGACAGAGCATTGAAGTCTGGGGGAAAAAATAGAGATTCCACTCAGTCACAGTTTAGAAATAAATCATTCAGTCACCCAGAAGCAGTCAGAGAAGTAGTAACGGCACACAGATGGCACTCAAGCATGGGGGAGGTCGGTTACTTCTGATCAACCTCTGAGGAGGAACCTCAGCACCTTTACAATGCAATTTGCAAAAACCTTTGTTTTCCCATGCAAATATGTCACCTTGGACGTCTTTTCTGCCTTAATGTGTGCACGTGTGCCGTACTGTCTGTGTGTGTATGCATTAGAGGCTATGTGTGTGTGCCTCTTTGCACTCGTGTGATAGATTGTTGTGTGTGCATATAAGGAATTTTTAAGGCGTCTCACTCAAGGCTACAAGTTTCTGAAACAAGCCTCTCTATCTGTCCAATCAGGCATGAGTTCTGCGGCCTTGTGGTTAATCTCCAAACCAATTAAAATGAATACATTTTTTTTTCCTGCCTTTCAAGGTTCAGATTTAACAAGAGGCAGAGTGAAATGTTAATTCCAAGCATGCTGATAATTCACACTAAGAACAGCCAAGGACACTTGGACAAAAATTCCTGTGCTCTTTGTGTTTCTTTTTAATACCATCATGCTGACATTTGTCTGTCTGTGTGTAGACCTTTTTCTTTTTTTATTTATTTATTTTTTTGGTGAACTGACTCGAGAACAGTACATGGCAGGAATTCAATATGTACACGAAGAGTTGCCCCTGTAGAGGATGGTCTGATTAAATTTGGAGCACCTCGCTGCATAGATTTACATATTAATGAGGGGGAAATAATTTCCCTGAAACTACTGTAACTTTTCAGTGGTGTAAGATAGAGTTCATATTAATACCATGCAAAGTGTTTTGACATAAATATTTGGCTTAATTAATGAATTCAGTAGCATAACTGATTATTTTTAATCCAGTACCATGGTGATTTTGATGGGATCTTGTCAGCTTAAATGCGTCTTGTTTTATTCATGCCCTTGGAAGAAAACTTTTCAGTGTGTACACATTCAAAGGTGACTGTTTAATAATTGATTCACAATGAGAATAATTGCTCATCAAGATGTTTTCGATTTTGTTTTCTACTCCGCTGCTGATATCGCGTTATAATCGTATTTACTACCTGCTATAGAGCTGAGAGTGAAACATGAATCAAATTTTAATACTGGGATCTTTCTTAGAATGAGACCCCAGGTGCCACATTTTCTACAGCTGCTGATAGCTCATGGGGTGACTGTGTGTTCATCCTCCTTCATCCCTTTTCCATTTCTTTTTCTGTCTTTGGCGCCGCTGCCGTAATGTCAGAGTAGTCATTGCTTTTTCAACTTCTGTTAGGAAAGATATATTTTACTTTTCCTTTCATTATACTCCATCCATTCTAATTCTTTCTGCTTCATGCATAAAGAAAAAAAAATAGAGGAAAAAGAGTTAACAGGTGGTGATGAGAGTAAAGGAGAAACAGGAGACAGGAATGGTGGGGAGCTGATCTGGTGCTGGCCGCCTGCCAAGAACTGAGGAGCCGAGAACTGAGGAATGGAGTAGATCTGGGTAGCAGAATGGAGCTGTGTAGAAGCAGATTGGGTATTAAAGTTGAGAGGGAAAAAGCTGAGCAGGAGAGAGATCGGGAGATGTGGGGATTGGAGGTTAGGAGAAGAAGAATGGGGGTGAAAAGCTGAGGGGAATAGATGAGGGGAGAAGTGGAGTGATAGGAAGAGATAATAGGAGAGGAGGGAAGGGAGGGAGCAGACAGATTTAGGTTATGTTCACAGGAAATATTAACAGGGAGTTGGAAACAAGAGGAACAGAGAGGACCTTTAAAAGGTACTACTGCTTTGCTTTAATGAATAACTAGGGACAAACTTGACAATATTCTTAGTGCAGCTGTACTGATTTTCCATTTCCAGTCACAACTAAAGACCCAGTGAGCAATGCATTCATGCAGTTATGTGCAGGACAGCTTCATGTTGATATCTCAGCAAGGGAAAGATAAAACATCTGTCATCTGTCGTTACCCTACCCTCTGAAGTGTGTTCTTTCTTTTTCTGAAGGCGTTTCTTCATCAGATGTCATACAATGTAGATATGTTGGGTTTTGGTGGGTTTTTCTTCATGCACCTCCCATTGACTTCAATCCAGCTATCACCGCAGTCTGGCACCGAAGAGTTTATAGGAGCTGTCTGCTGTGGCCAGAAATGACCCTGCAGCTGTGAGTGGACCAAAACAATGATCTGAAAGATGCTATACAGCTCTACAGTGCTGAGGGGAACCGCTGGTGGGTTCTTTACCGCAATGGAACACTTTCACATTACACAGTCATTTGATCCATTGTTTATATGAAAAAAAAAAAAATCATTTTAGAAGCTTTAACTTGAATTTCACAGTGATTAGCTCTCTCAATTAACTTGTCATTGTGCATTGTAGAAGTCTAGAATGCACTCTGCTTTTAAGGGAATATTTAATTATATCATATCAATAACTCTGAAGTAAAAAAAATAACCGGATGCTTATTTTCTCATCTGGTAAAATGCACAGCATTATGTGATGGAATAAAAGGGTATAGAGCTTAGATGAGCCACATTTTCCTTCAAAAAGTATAATGTTGGTGATTGACTTGCACAGTTATTATTTCTATATTTACCCAAATGATTATGCCTTCACGTCCACCCACAACACACACCTTGACTACATTAATTTACACATTTCAAAGTTGAAATTCAGCGGTACAATGTGGTAGAGAAGCCTGAAATTACCCTCAAAGTCTTTTAAACTTGTTGTCTACAATGTGTGCCCTCACCCTCACTGAAAGTTGTTAACTTTGTTTACATCTTGAAAATGATACACGGTGCCTCGAACAGGTTGATTATACGTTTGCTGGCAGACAACAACAGCAAAACTATGGATGGCGAGGGAGGTTAAAAAAAAAAAATAAGAAAAAAGAAACAAACAAGGCAGCCAGTCTTGGAGAAAGTCGTCCATTTTTGTTTTATTTTATTAGAAAATTTCCACACACCATAAAAATTACATGTACAAAACTATAAGATTTGAAATTGCTTTATGTACACATACAAAAGATAAAGCCCAAAAGAAAAAAGTAAGGGGAACACAGAAGGAGAAAGTGAAGACAAAGCATTTGTGTCCTTTTTTAGGGGGTGTGTGTTTCTTAGGGTATGGGTCAAAAGGTCGGAGGTTCTCTGTCTATTTGCTCTTCTGCCACAACTTGCATCTCTGCAGGGAACCGTAACAATCATGATGGTAATGATGATGATGACACCAGGGAATGGCAGTGACTGCAATTACGTGCACACACATATGGATAGTACATATCTGAGATGGCACCCGTCCCATTTACAATAATCAGCATGGTGTCTGGATAAAAGCCTTGAGCATGATGTGAGAGATGCTAGTATAGATCACCTGTGTTGTTCTGGTGATTAATATACTGTAAAGGGATATCTGCCAGACACATATGAAGATGTAGAACACTGAGTGAGATATCATCAATCACGCTGTGTGCACGTAAACGCACTCCGTGGAGGTAATGAGTATGTGATAATGAAGATGTGCAGAGGGCCTGGATGACTACAATCAAGATGTTACCAATGCAGGTGGTGCAGTCATATCTAGTCATACAACATTTTTCTTCACATTTAAGTATTTTTTAGTTTCGAGACATGTAAACTTATTCAGTGTTGACAGTAATGAGGATGACTTTGATGAAAATGTTGGGTGGTGATATCATTGAGGATGAAGACCGAAATTGATGCAATTTGGCAAACTGATACCCTGCTACTTTATTTTTTCTCTACTTCTATCGGTTTATCTGTTTCCTTCTTGACGTCAGACGTGGCTTTCATCCTGATCACGGGGTCTGAAAGACAGGAAGAAAGACAAAAAGAGAAAGAAAGGAATTAGCTTACATTTTACTGTGATTTAATGAAAAGCCTTTACAGAGCCAAAATGTATTTAAAGCAACGTTATGTATGCTGGGTGACACCAGCGTGCAGAAAGTCGTGATATATTATAGTGAAGAGAGGGCACTCCACCATGTTTTGTCCACTGGAAAGACACCCTAGAGGGCACTTTGTCATGTTTTCATCACTGGAAGGGTACCCTGGAGGGCACTTTATTATGTTTTATCTGCCATAGGGACATCACAGAGGGCACTTTCACTGCAATTTTTTTTTTTTAACTTGGGGGTACCAGATCCTACCCTCTCACTGAAGTTACATAGTGCAGAAACAAGTGAGGGGGGCAGAGTGGCTGAGACAGAGACACCATTCACCCTACTACAAGACACTGTACCATCAAAATGACTTTGAAGCTGTTATTTTAAGGTAAAAAAGTTGTATAATGTTGCTTTAAAATCTAACATATGTTGTTCCCATCATGGAAAAAGTAATAATGATGACATTTTTTGATGCAAAAATTCAGCAACAAAGCAGGATTTAACAACACCCATCAGTTACAGATGTAACATATTGTCAGCCTTAGGCGAAAAGATGTGTTTAGTTGGAAGAGATGAGCTGCTTGTCTGGATAACATTTGTGCGTTGTGTGTCACTGGCAAAACGCTGTATGCATGATTTGGTGTGTGTGTGTGTTTGTTGTTGCGATTTCATAAACGAGGCCAACAGAGTCAGTTCCATCTCTGTGGATCAGACCAGACCAATTCAGTAGCTGATTACACTTCAAATTATGAAGCGCACTTCATCCACCTCAACTTGTAAAGGAATGGCCTTGACAGACAGCTACTCTCTGGGGAAGTCTGATGAAAAACATACACAACCCGTGTTGTTTACTCACATTTATCTCCTTCCTTCTCCTATCTCCTAACGCAGTGATGGACAGTCTAAGGCAGACAAAATTGCAGCTTTCTCATGCAATGTTCTACTGTAGATGATGAAACAAACAAGGTTTGGAAAAAAGTGTAAAATAATATAATTTTTTAAAAACATAGACTCCATGTTGGAATAGCTCCGAGTCCATGATGTTGGCTGTCAACTCCCCTGTTGAAGCAAATTATTAAATTCATTCTGCTAAGTGACTATAGATTTATGGGGAAAATGTGAAGGGAAGCAATTGGCCGCCCCTCCATCCCCCTTGTTAAACAACCCCACCAACAACTCTCCCACTGTTGGCCTCATTAGTAGTGTAATGTGAGCATGCTAAAATGATTAGCTGTCACATTGTAAGTGGTCCTCCTGGGGGAAACCTGGTTCTATTCTCAAATCACTCATTGAGTGGTAAGCACAAACAGAGTGTAGTTAAATGTTATTGGATATAAAAAAAAATAAGAAAAGGACAAGACAAATGCCTCCAGCAGTCCAGCAGTCTAATAAACACCAGACAAGATATCGATTTATACAGACAAATAAGTTTGTATGTAATGGGAACAAGTTGGTAAAGTGTTGACAGTGTGTGACATTAATAGAAAAGAGAATGACAGGCAATTGTAAATAATTGGACAGTGATATAGAAATTAGAATTACTGCACATTGCCAATGTTATTAGCAAGTAGGCCACAAGCACTTGTCGCCAACTGTTTTGTGCACATTTTAAACAGGCAGAAAATAACAGATTGGAAAAGTGGCAGGACACGGGTTAACACGTTATCTGGAGAGTGTGCAGGTGGAGAGACAGCCTTTGAAAATGGTCAATCAAACTGACAAAACAGTGCACAGCAAATGAGTGTGTGCTGCCAGGCAGCTGCACAAGACACTGCATTGAGAAACATATTATTCTTATTATCATTTATTGTAAACAAACACACAATTCTCACTTCCAGTGTGGCACTGTAATCATGCACACATGTACCAACATCACAGCACCATGGTTCAGAATAAAAGAGAGTCAAATGCAACACCAGTGAAAAGAAAAGTTGATATTATATCATTTAGTTGATACAATCATCGCCTAAAGAGTTTTAACTCAGCGGACAGTTTTCTAATGAGACTGGAGTCCAAGCTGAAGAAAACCATATGCAAATGTAATACATGTACATATGTATTTAACCTATGTACATATATGTAAAAATCAGATGAAGCCTTAGAAATGGGAAGAATTTTAGATTATATTATATGTATAAATAATGTATACATATAAGATATATGTATTTGGATCAATGTGTAATATACAAACTAGACATACGTGCATAGAATATTATGTACATATATATGACGAATTCATATATGTTCTTTCAATATATGTACACATTTCTCTATGGGTATTTCATATATGCTATACGTTTGTATTGCTACTATACTGTATGAATTACATGTTGTTAACATGTATGGCAGCAGCATACCAATACTATATAAAAAATCATTATATAGACAATTCTCATATATGTACATATATAAATTTTACTCATATATATTATAAGCCTATATCTCCATATATCAAAGGATGTATGTATGTGTATGTATTATCATATATTGCCTTATAGGTAATGCCTTATAGGTCGTATGGGTCTCTTTGGGCTGTACAAATATACAACATCCCAGACATACCTCTAAGGGAAGATGATGTCCTTTTGTAGCTGCATTTAAATCTTAAGAAACACTGATGTTCCTCTGTGCACGCTGAAGCAATTTATGTTTACTTAAAAAATGGTTGAATTCTATTATTTTTGAACACTTGAACACGAAAAATGAACACAATAAATGCAGATATGAAAAATGATTACACGAACTGAGAGCTTCTTATAATCACAACATTCACATGATGTAAAGTATTACTTTGATTATCCAGAGAAAATGGTACTTGGGCTTTTATTGCTGCTTCTTTATGGCCACAGGTTTGCACCTTTGAAATAGAGAGAGCCTCTACTAAGTTGTGGATGGTTGTTGGCACATATTTTGATCTATATCAAGGTGAAATACACAAAACTCAATCCACAGGAAAGGTTTATGGGATTTTGTGGAGGTACGCATGTTCATTTCTGTCAATCTGTGTGCTTATATGTGCAATAACATTTCAGTCTCACCAGCTACAAGTACCAACAATATCACAACAAAATGACTACACAAATTGCATTGTAAACACAACTTCATTTGCACCTCTCTACCAAATGTGTGACAAAAAAGTCCCACTGCGATTGCGTGAGCAAGTCCTACACAGAGCTCTAAGGCCATGTTCAGGCCAACATTAGCGCTTTGTGAAAAAAAATAAATAAATGCAAGCCTCTCATCCATTTTAATGAGATCACTGCACTGGCATAGTGGGAGTGCCCACCCAGAGGGCTCAGACAAAAAAAAGAAAAAGACACCAGTATGAACTCGGCTCAACTTACGCTGCAGCTGCAAATCAACACACTCCTTGTAGATCATGTTGTTATGCAAAGGCTGTAATTCTACTGGTGTATTTCACTGTAGCCCACCTGAAGCAGCACACCCCCACCAACCCTTATTTTCAGACACCCAGCGAGAGTGTAAATGGTTGGGTTGGGCCCCCCAATGCAGTTGAAATCACATCCACAGCTGGCATAGCAAGAGTGTTTACATCGGAAATTGAACCTATATAACAACTGATTCAAGACAGAAAAAATAACAAGCAATTGTTCCCTCCAACTGCCCACCCAGTTCTTCCACCTTTTAATACTGCACACAGTGCTGGATAGTGAGATTGTAGCAGAAAGACAGTCTTGCTCTTTGCACTTAAACTCAGTTGGAGGGGTTTAAGCAGACTGACTAGCACTGGCACTCTTTGAGACATGCACTCTCACTAACAGGCTACAAATTCCACTAAATGCTGGTCCAAGTGATTAAACCACCGTCAGTCCTTCCTAATACACTCCAACATGTGCACGAATTGTACTGACAAAAAGACATGAAAGCACTCTCTGATTACCGCCTGCACGTTAATGTGAACCGCAACTTCATCCGACATCTATCTTAATAATACTTGAACATCTTATGATAATTATTTAAAACACGTCTCATCCTATCTGGATAACGACAGAATGACACTAGTGTGGTTTCAAATAAAGTTAAAGTGAATGTCTGGATCTCAGGCTGCAGATTTCCAAGGGTATATGGCAAAAATAGAGCAATATTTAGCAGTATGTGGCGTTCTCTGGTGCAACTTTCTGTGGTGTTTAAACTGTAATTCACACAGTCAAAAAAGTCCTCGGTTTTATGACAAATAAAGCAGATTACTGGAGACTAATCCCCTGAAAACCTGTTAAAAAGTGACAAATCTAACATCTAATGCACAATAAGCATTCACCACGTCTTGACAAAATAAACCTTTACCTATAAATCCCATTAAAACAAGAAAACAAGCCCAACCTTTCACTGCAACACTGTAATAAACTTAGCCTTTAGCAGACACAAAAAACAAAAAAAACATTGCTCCAGGGCTTTGTTCAGCCTGACATTTAAAAAAAAACAACACCTTGTCTCTCAATACTAAACTTTACCCCTGACACCATTATTTGCGTAAGGCTTTGAATCCTCCAATAAACCAATAGGGCACTACGGAGCGCTTTATGTTCATAACACCAACAAGACTCCAATCTCCAAATTCAACACTCTCAGATCCCAACCTCATCTCATTCACACACAATACAGATAAACAGTATCAGCATTTTCAGTGTAAAGCTGCAGATAGAAGAACCAAGGGGCTGGTCTGGAGCTAAAACCTTAAACCTGCACACGATTTTAATCCTACAACAGTCCTATTTTCTCTCCTGTCTGCAGAAGGAATTGGGTTTCTGCTGAGGGAGATAAATGAAAGGCTGCTAACTCAAAGTCCTTGTAACCAAGTGGTTTTGAAACTGTTTCCAGCCTGCCCCTCTTCAGAAGCTGAACAAGGTGTTTGCCCCCCACCACCTGGCCATGTTTATCAGACATTAACAATGACAGCGGAAGCAACTAATAAAAAAGGATCCAAGTTGAATTTTAGTCAACAAAAAGTCAGCATGATAGCATTTGCAAACTCTTGAGTATTTTCATTACGTAAATCATATTTGTCCAACTTAGTTTCACTACATTTTTTGCACATGACTGGAATCTTCTACAAGGCTAGATGTATGTGGCTCAAGCTTGTTTTTTCTTACATGTGTTACATGTGTTTTTTAGCTTGTGTTTTCTTACATGTGAATGAGACATGAGGTAGTGGGATGCGTTTAGCAATAATAATGATGAGCCTGTTCTTCAGAAGCTATCTAAGAGAGTAGCACAAAACATGCAGCCACTGAGCCTGCTGTTCAGGAGCTAGCTTAGTCACTAGCACAAAGCACACAGCCACAGAACCAAAGAACGGAGTCACTGCGGCTGCAACAGCTTTGTTCGGTGGCTAATCCAGTTAGCACAAAGCACACAGCCACAGAACCAAAGAACAGAGTCACTGCAGCTGCAACAGCTTTGTTTGGTGGCTAATCCAGTTAGCACAAAGCACACACCTACAGCCGTAAGGACTAACTGTCACGCCAGCTAGTCTTTTCGAACTGAGGTACGTTGGTGATGGCTATTTTCCTTGTGATTAATATGATTCTGGCATTTCACAGACTTTATCAGTTTACTTATGTATTTATCAGACTAAAAAAGCCAAGAGAGCTAATGGGATGTAGTGAACTGCTCTAGGGCAGTTGGTGTATTTATAGAAGTTGCTTGGAAGGAGGCCTGAAGGCAGGAGGTGGGATTCTTTCTGTTGGATACTTTCAAAATTTAGTTTGCTGTTGCTGGTTTCTACAATCTTACCAGCTTTAAGACTTGGATGCAATTATGAGACTTTACAAAGTGACAAATAAACAGTAACACACTGCATACACATGCAAATGGTGTGGGGGAGGATGCTTGAAATTGAAGTTAAACTACATTACTTATGTCATGCTGCATTAAATTGAATTTATTTTTCTAGTGAGTATACCACAGAAGTGATGCTACAGGTTGATACAGTAAATCTACATAATGCTGCATCAGTACAGGCTGCTTTGCAAAACGTTTCTATTACAGCACAACACTGCACAGTGGGCTCCTGCTGAAAAGTACACTACACAGTGCAGTGACTACCCTGGACATGTCCATCCCTGATACAGAGTTTGAAGTTAGCACTAGGAAGCTGCAGCCATTTATATGTAAATTTGTTGAAAGGCGTTTTCTGTATAGTGCTATCGCATTTGTTTCTTTTCTTTTTATTTGTTTGCATCTGTATCCTAAAGGTGCACCTTGAATCGAACAGTTCCAGTTCTGTGCCACTGATGAGTTGCAGGTAAAGCTGGTGTACGGCAGAAAGCAAAGAGAGAGAGTTTTACCTCAACTAGTGCTGAGTGGTAAATCTACAGCATCCAATTATAGCTCCTCTCACTGCAGCCACCGCACTGATCTCTGTCTCTCTCGCTTGCAACACAATTGACTTTTACAGGTCCGTGTATCACTAAATGTCACCCAGTTTCGCTTGCTATCCTATTTAATTTTTAAAACGGTTATAAATATAACTGCTGCTTCCTCATTTGCATCCCAGGCTCTCAGTGCCAATTAAAGATTATTCTGCTGCCCTGAACGAGAAGTTTAAATCACTTTCAGTGCTGCAGTATGTGCAAGTATCTGACAGATGTGCTCGAATGAAAAAAAAAAAGAAAAGACAGTGCTCACAGCCAACAAAACCATCCAGTAGATTCAGCACTGTCTCGTCATTTAAGTGTTGTTTTCATTGTTAAGAAATTGTGCAAATATACTGAGATCAGTGTAAAAGCGTTGGTACACTGATGTAATGTTCCAAAGTAGGAGTCATCAGAGTTCATGTTTTTGGCTTCAGATCCTGAAATCGCTCCATTTGACGGTCTAAGGGTTGGTGGGCTGTGGGTATTTACTGAACACACAAACCGACAACAGTGCTTTTAAACAGCTGAATATGCCGCATCACTGACCTTCACAAACTGATGCTGGAACACTGAGAGCGAGATCTTTTGCCGGACAAATCCCAGTGGTGCTCACATTTTAGTGCTCAACACTCCCCAGAAAGCACCTTTTTTTTTCTTTTTGAGGCTACTTCAGGCCAGTTTAGTATTCACAGCTTTCCAGATGCGTCTCCCGGGTGTGCGACTGACAGAAATGTCAACTTTTCCAGTATGACTGACGCATGAATCAATCCGCTGAATAACTCGCACACTCAAAGAGGGACACACTCATTCATGCAGAAGCATCGTCACGTGTCCGGGCCTCACAAACATACACGTATCAATTGGAAGTTGCCCGATCTTTCCACGAGAATCTGTTTTCTGAATATGGGTCCGTGTTTGTTCAGCTGAGCGCGTCATGGGCCTCGCTGTCAAGATCTTTTTTCCTCTTTCAACCATTTAAAAGAGGGATAAGGAGTCACACAATAAACACGCACAAAAATAAACATGCACTGTGTGCATGTGTGTACGTTGTGTCATCTATTATTCACAATAGCGTGTTTTCTTTCTGAGGGACCAAAGGCACCTCTCAGCACAATACAGCTGCAGCTCAATACACACTGGGTAATCCTCCGCACATCCCACTCGCTGTTCTCCTTCTGTTTTCCCCTCTATTCCTCTTCTCGTCCTTTTCTTCAACTTCTCCTCCTCCTCCTTTTTACTCTTGCCCAACGTCTTTGCATCTCCTCTCCTCCTCCTTTTCTTTAATCCATGTCTTGTCGTCCTTTACGTCCTCTTATTTATAAAGCTGATTATCTCGTACGGCCTCTCCCTCCCCATTTCGCTCCTCTCTATGAAGCCATGCTGGCACAATAAGTTCACTGGTGGGGCATCCAGCAGACCATGTCAACCAGCAATAAACAAGCTAAATCTGAAATGTCACCTTGTCCTCCTCCTCCTGTTTCTTGTTCTCCCTTGTATAATCTATTTTTAACATTTCTTCCCCACATTCTCACTTTATCCCTCGTCTCCCTGCTCTATCTAGCCCCCCCATCTCTCTTTTCTCTCCCCACTTCCTGTTCTCCATCCACGCTTCCTTCCCACTTTTGTCTTTTATCTCCTCCTCCTTTCTTCCGCTCATCTCCTCCTCACCGCAGGCATCGCTCACCTTGTCATGCTCTTGTAGGACACTCGTCTTACATCACCACAGGTCAGACACACACATTTATACAGTAGAGATATGTACTCTATCTTTGCGTATGGGCTCCACATGTGGGCTCTCCCTTTCTTCTTTTGAGTCGTTCTCACTCGCGCAGCTGGAAAGCCATGTGTAAGGAGCGCAGGATCCAGCGGCGACGTGTAGGAGAACCCACGGTCATTTTTAGATATGTAAGTGCGTGTATGTGTGTGTCTCTGTGTGTGTGTTTTTGAGAGTTTTATTCAAATGCAGTAACGTATGCATGGCCACGTCTAGCTACATTACTGCCACACCAGCCGCCAGATGTGCCATGCTCCTTAAATCGAAGTCATAGCATGGCCCATCAGCTCACACGCAGGGAGCACACACTGCATCTCCTCTACTATTAAGGTGGTAATAACAACTACAGTCAGTGTGTATCTCACTGTGCGTGTTTTAGCCTCCATAAATGAAATAAACTGAATGGTTGCTAGAGTGGAGTCAGTAAATGGTGCTGCGAGATGGCCACAGATGGAAGCTGCGACATTACGTGAAAACAGTGCCACGCTACAGTTCACATGCAACGTTTAACTGAAGAGACGTGGTCCGATATCAGTTACCAGATCAATCCTTGCTGATCTGGGAGGCTTGGCAACGTACAAACTTCTCTTTTCTCGACAAATCTGTCTGTGGCGGAGCAGTGTAACACACATCTGGTGAACGTATTTAAAGGAATAGTCCGACATTTTGGGAAATGCTCTTGTTCACTCTCTCTTATAGAAGAAGAGAGAAATCTGATACTTGTCAGTTCAAGTCCACCTCCAGGCAAAAATGTGTTTTCTTTCTTGTTCCTTCAGTTGATTGTTTGAGCTTCACTGTGCAGAATGATGTATGTGGAGAGTTTAACTGTACAAGCCTGTTTTTTTCACATTTATGTGCTGAAAGTGTTAGTGTTCCATGTACTTATTGAAAATCGTTTTTAATTCGTGACATCACAAATAGTTTGGAAGCCGGTCCTGGTCAAATATTCAGCATGCACAAGTGTGATGTGGAAACTCGAAGCCTCCAGTGCACACATACAGAGAATGGACTTGACAGTGAAATAGGGGACATCTTGTGTGCGGCAGTTTAACTTGTGAAACTTGTGCATTTTCATACATTTAGGAATTTTTAATGAGGAAGACGGAATAAGTGTCATTTTAAGTATTTTAATGTGGTAATTATGAGGAGATCTGTAAGTATATAATGCTGCATTCAGCAGCTGGTTAGCTTAGCGCATAAAGACTGAAAATGGGAAAAGGTATAAAAGTATAAAGTGTAAGTTTGGTAGTGACCTCCTGCACCTACCCAAGAAATAGTCCTGCACCAAACATAGAAAAAAATGTTTTCATTTTTACTTTGCATAAAGGCTTGCTCTTTCCCACTGTTTCCAGTTATATTCTAAGCTACACTAACCAGCTGCTGGCTGAAGGCTCATATTTAACAATTTGCAGGTGAAATTATTCATCTCACGCAACTCTTGGCTACAAAGAAAGTCAGGTCATTTAAACAAAAAAAGTCAAACTTTTCATTCAAGTGTTTTTTCCCTCAGAGCTGAAAGTAGAAAGCACAAAAGAATCATACTGATGAAACTTTCATGAAAATCTAATTGGTGCACATATGGCTGCCTCACACTCCCCGTATTTGTAATCACACAAGTTGGACATTTTTCAGTGAGGATAATAAGCTCTTAATGTGATGCCTGGGTGACCGCTTCACTTTAGGGAGGAGGAAGCAGCAGTGAACTGTGTCAGGGAGGAGGGAACAACACGCGACAGTCATTCATCATCTTCATTATCAAGGTGTCCGCAGAGCGTTGAGCAAGCTTCATTTACTTTTATGACTGAGGGGGAACAAAAGGGGGGGAAACTAAGCCAGGATTTATTCCTGGAGGTGACAGTGCAGACTTTTTCCCCTGCAAAAGAGATCTTGATCTAAACTAGATGCATTTTTTTCTCATGAAGCCACACATGACTTAAACAGATCAACCACATCTGTCACGCTAGCGGACCAAAGGTGTAAACCAGTATAATCTATCCAATATTGAGCTAATACTGTGCAGTCTTGAAGGGCTATTACGAAATCTGCCATCATATGTTTCATATTTACATTTACAAGAAACACATTGTTTTTAGCTAATGTGGTGCCAAGGATGAGTTCAACCTCTAAAACTCTCCAAAAAGTTGGACTTGCAGTTTGCACTGGAGCTGTATTGATTGTAACAAAGAAGATCACAGTGATCAAATGTCCTTTCCACCTGCTCTCCCACTGCCACCTCATCCCTGCGGTGTAACAGAAAATATCATTATATTTTGAAGATGAGTTAGATACTGTAAATAACTACAGGCTAAAATCTATTCATCCCATCACCTTCCCGCCAGCCAATGAGCTTCACAGTCAAAAAAATTTAAAATACAGCATCCATCAGAAGGTTTTATGAGAATGAAAACAACAACAGCAACTGCAACCGGAGAGTCTGAGATAATTCTCCTTCAACTTTGAGACACAACTGAGGCACTTTATGAAGCTATTTTAATTCCATATGGGATCTATTTTTATAGCATGCTTTTAGTTTGTGTATTTGTCTCATGTTGTCTCTCGCTCTCTCTCGCGCATGTAAGAAATGGACAAGATGGCTTAAACAATCACCAGCAACGACCAAGAGAGAAAATGTTTGTTCGCGTAGACAGCTTCTACTGCCTGACATCAGCAATACTGAGGTCACACACACACACACACACACACACACACACACACACACAGATATACAGTCATAGGTGTATATATAAATAGATAACTATGGCAGAAAGTGCCCTTGATAGCCACTGTTCTTGTTCTCTGTGTACAGGACTAGAAACACTGACTGACTGATTCATTGCTATTATCACTGAGTGAACAAAGTGGTTGTGTTTTATTGAAATGTACAGTGAGTTAAAGCTGGAGATAGTTGTTGAACTGGCGGCCTTGCAATATATTGTAACCATTACTTACTGGGGAAAATAATGCCTCTGGTTCACTGTCTCATCAAAACAAAGCAGAAATCATACCGTTATATACAGTATCACTATGCTTTCTGCACTTTGAATATTACAAATTCTTTCTTTCTTTCTTTCTTTCTTTCTTTCTTTCTTTCTTTCTTTCTTTCTTTCTTTCTTTCTTTCTTTCTTTCTTTCTTTCTTTCTTTCTTTCTTTCTTTCTTTCTTTCTTTCTTTCTTCACCCAATCTACTTCAAACTTGGCAGGTTTGTTGCTGAGGATCCAGGGAACAGCAGTGTAAAATTTATACCCTAATATAAACCAGCACCAGTCAAATGCTGTTCCTGAACCATGCTGTTGAACGATTTTTTGCAAAATATCATGATGTCACAGTGAAGTTGACCTTTGACTTTTTGGGTACAAAATTTAACCACTTACACATTTTATCCTAGGAGACATTTGTATAAAATGTTGTTGTGATTGTCACTTGAATTGTTGAACAATGGCCAAATATGTGTTTTGTGAGGTCGTTGTGACCTTTGACCACCAAATTCTTATCAGTTCATCCTCGAGCCCAAGTGTACATTCGTTTCAAATTTCCCTCAAGGCATTCTTGAGATATTCAGTTGACAAGAAATGCCTCCGGCCATTTAAAGCAGCTGTAAAAACACCCTCTTAATGGTTTGCTTATGTGGGTGTGTATTCAGGCGGACGGGCCAAACTGAAATTTACTAGTCAAGAAAATCAATTAAACGTACCACTGCACAAACAATGATTCTGATTTTGTGTCACAGAGAACTGCTGCAATTAAGGGAAACATATCCAACCATGATGAAAGTAATTCATTATAATTATATTCTGTGCTAATTATGTACTCTGAAAAGCTTATTACATAGCGTGTAAATAACATGGTTCTATTACTTAATTTAAGTCTGAATGGATACGATGCAGTCTGAAAAATCAATATAAGTCCAGTAAAGAGCACTTTAGTCGTTAGTTGATATATGACCTGTTGAAACAGCAGGTGTAAACCAGGAACATAACATGGCCATCAGTTAGGGCACTGCCACAGTCTCACATTGTCCCACATTTGAAACAGAAAGACAAAAGGGACATGCTTAGTAACGTTGGATCATGAGTAATTTAGTATACCGCTATCCAAAATTGATAAACAAACAAAAAAAAACCTTTATTTCTCAGAATTGAAGCAGAATTACTGAAAACTGACGGTCATAACATGAACATATTGTATTGTTGAATTAGTAAAGATGTTTTCTTGTTGAGAAATGTTGAGGATAGCATTAAAAACCCTTAACTTGGTAGCAATATATTAGCTTGCTGGAAAACCAAAGAAGAAGAAATGCAACCAGCATAACCACAAAAGAAAATGTTGCATTTTAGCTGTTTTCTAGCGAAACTTGGATAAATCTTCATAACCATCATAAAGAGTATTAAAAAAAAACATTTATTGCTAAAAATTATTATCAAAACGCATTTTCAAAAAAATATTTTAGAAAATATCTCAAAATAAAGCATGTCCCACCGATAACGAAAGAAACGTCCTCCATGTTATGTTTTGTTCGACAGACAGAAACTTGACAGTGACATGACATGGACACAGGACAATAGAACAGAATGGGCAGAATAAAAAGTATGTGTCTCACAATTGTAGAGTCATTATTGTGAAAACTACTCATTCTGCTGTAGATTGATGAAGCTATTACATATTTTGATGTGAGACTGGGTTCACTGATAAACTACTGATGCGCTGTTCTTGTTTAAACCCACATTCAGGTAAGAATGGAACAAATAATACTTCTTCTGAAGATTTATTGTTAAACAGGTTTATAACTCCAGTCAGTGGGGAGCTACAGTAGAGTACTGAAATTTGACTTCTTCTTAACAGAATATGCTATTGATTTCCTCTAATAACTGTGTCGCTTCATCTCAGTGAGAATCTCTGTGGCCTGGGGAGTTCTGCAGTGCTGCAGCATCAGACAGCAGCCTCTGTCCATAATAATTAAAGAGTTATTGCTGACCCCCCCTTCTACAGGCAAAGTCCATTCCTGAGGCTGTACTGTTATAGCTCATAACCATATCCCCCCTAGCATATTATACCCTCCACCAGTATTTGATCAGTTACTCGGGCAGGCGGCAGAAAAACAACAGACATCTGATGGGCTGAGAGAGGGAGAGAGAGGAGCAGGAGATAAGGAGTGACTCACACACAAAAAGAGCAAGAAACAAACAGGAGGGGGGGAATGCATTTCCTGTCGCCTGTTGTGATATTGTCAGCGGAGAGAAGTAACGGAGCGGCTCGTTTAGCCAAGGTGGCTCTCTAATTGTCGCGCTGACAGCAATTAGATGGCGCTCGTTAAAGCGCTGCCCTCATTAGGTTACAGACCACTCGCGGCAGGAGGAGACACTGCAAAGTGCGAGTGTGTCTTAAACAATGGGGCAGGATCAAGAATTGGTGGACGGCCAAGGTGACTGCCAGCGGGTTAGCATATGTCATGCTAATTAACGGGATCTGATCTTTGGGTGAAAGAACTTCTTCATTTGGCTGCTTGTTTGGTTAGGTTCATGGGCTAATCGGCGGATTACTCACCTGTTTAAGTGGGCCTGGAGAGATGTGAGAAAGCTGGTAAAAGGTCCACGAGGTCCTCACCAGTCCCATCCAGTGGAGAGCAGAAGGAGTGGGAATACACAGGCTAGAGCAGCCGATAACAGGCCTGTCTTGTCTAGTCCGTTTTTAATCCTCATCAGATCAGTCTGAGTCCTTTAGCAGTGTACTCTACTCAGGCTCCACTGGGAGGTTTATTCAGGTCTCTCCAGGTCAAATCAGTTCACTTAAGTCCCCATATATGCGCTTTGTGCTTTCCAGAAACAGAGTTATGATTGGGAGTCCAGTCAGGGTTAAGATCCAGCTCCAGTGAGCCATTAATGTCAGAGTATGTAAGACATGTTCATAATCAAAACCATCCAGACGTTTTCCTGTCGGACTTCATTCCCTTTCTGTTTGTGCAGTCTAACATATTGTATATCCAGGTTGAGTGTGATTATCTATGCATCCAACTTTGACTGTTTGTGTGTTTTTTAGCCATCCACTTAGGGATCTGTCCGTGCATGTTGATGCTGCGCCAGATGGTGAAAAGTTCCTTCTTATTATCCGACACGTCCATATGGCTCTCTGTGTCGCTGTTTCAATAATCTACGTCCACTGTCTGCACGTGCACGCTGATGAAACACTTTTCAAAGTGGAAAATTTGATGATGATCACGTCGACGAGCTTGATCCTGCAGCATCCAAATCCAGACACGAGAACCAAGATTAGCAGTTAAACATAAACCAGACGGTACAGGTCCATGACCCCATGATATCCATGGAAACAAAGTAATGGGTACAGTAAACAGGAGATATTAGGGAAGGAGCTATAGGGCCTTTTTTTTCTTCAGAGTTTTCACCAGCTTGTCCCTGGTGATGACTCTCCACATCTGCCACTCAGAACAACATCATCAGGGTTCTGGAAAAACAGGAGAGCAAGAACACAAAAGTTTGAAAGAAGAACATTAAAACCACTGTATTAGATGGAAAAGGACATTAGGTGCAAAGGTATGACTTCTAACAACAGAACAAGGAGGTTAAATAATAGGGATCTGGAGTAGAACATTAAGTCTTGAGAAAAGGATAGAAAACCAAGGTTCTGGGAACACAATGTTTAAAACAGCAAACGTCCAAGAGGCACAATTTAGCACCTGTGACATCTGGAGAACACCAATTAGAGGTATAATAACACCAAACATTAAGAGCATCGCTGCATTTAATATGTGTCGTGAAAGCACAATTAAAGTCCTTTATTGGCTTTAACTTCTGTTGTTTGGAAGCACAAGTTGAACCAGACTTGATCCTACCCACAGGCCTGATTTATAAAAACCTCTGAGGGGTTCATTTGTTTTCATGACGCATGTCACGACTTGAAGTTGAAACATTTCTTATATTCACAGACGAAACTTTTGTGTTTTCAGAGAGTGTATTACCTCCTGAGGGGAGAACAGAAAGAAATGACACAATATGAAAGTGGAGGTTCAAATGTCATGTTTTTTTCCCGACTTTGTGGGAACGTCAGACTTGTCTTGGAGCCAAACAAATGAAAAGGACACGGATCACAATTCAGTAGTTTTTTGACTTGTTTAGTCAGGCTGTTTCTTTTTTTTTTAAGGTTTTAAAGATTCAATGATGAGTCTTACTTCCTATCTAAATGCCACTGAAAGCATGGAATTGTACCTTAATTGGCAAAATGTTATATGTTATATCCTCATATAAAATTACATCCAAAACTCTTCACTTTTTTAAACTCGGAGAATCTGTTTCTCTCCTTTTGTGAGAGCCGCTGTGAAGTCGGCAGATACAACAAATGCATCAGTGAGGCGTGCTGACAAGCGAAAGCAAAGAAGTGCCTATAGCTCGGAGAGTGATGAAGCAGCGTCGTGGTGGTATACTGCCGCAGCTGTTATTTGTAATGTGCGTGTTTGTCAGGAGAGCATTTCTTAAGTGTATTTGTCAGGACGAACATTTCCTAACTGCATTTATGTACAGCCAGTACTTATTGTGTCAGTTTAAGAATGAAGCAGAGTCTTCTTAATGCCTCAGACTGTATTCATCTATCACAACCACTGCATATCTCCCCTGTCTGCTCCCCTCCATCATCATCCTCTCCCCCCTCTTCTCCTCCATCACTCTGTACACCATGCAGATGGATGAAGGAGATGGGAGAGGAGAGAGGAGAAGGCAGTACGGGAAGATGATAACAAGGTGTGAGAGGCAAGGAGATGGATGGAAAGGAGAGAAGAAATGAAAAATAACTACACAGACAAAGGTGTTATGAATAGAGAACAGACAGGGAGAGGAGAGGTATTACAGGATTAAAAATAAACAGTATATGCAAACAGAGCATTAGAGGAAAAAAAGGATGCGCCAGCAGAAAGGAGGCCGGGAAGGAGAAAGTGTGAGGTTAGATGAGAGGAGCACAATACAAGCAGGGATATCATTTTAGAGAAATAAGAAAACAAGGGAAGAATAGAAATAAGAAGGCAGATCATGGAGAGTCCAAAAAATACAGACATAATCAATCAAGGGGGTGAAAAGGAAAGAGGAAAACAAACAGGGAGGGTTTCAAGGGCGAATGAAAGAGACTGCAAATGTGAGTAAGGAAGGAAAGGAAAAGAAAGGGCATGAATTAATGGATCAGTTCAACCACATTACAAACACACTACAAATAAAAAAGTTACTTCCTCGGTATCTAGCCATGCAGGTACACTTGTTAGGTTTAATCTGCTCAGGTAGAGCAGGTTGTCGCTCATCTCTGGGTTGGCACTTTGAGCCCCAACTCTTCCTGTCTACATGTCGAAGTGTCCTAAGTCACGACACTGGACCCTTAAAGGTGTGTGTGGGACCTCTAGACGGGCAATTGACTCTTTTTTACACAAATGTAAAGGTATGACTTTCAAGTACATCTAGAAATTCATGTTTACAATGTTTAAGAATCGATCGATAAAGCCCTCACATGACCTGATTATCTGGGACAAACAATAGTTCCAACAGAGGTCCCAGACCAGATTTCTCCTCCAGTTGGACAGAATGAGGATTACATTGGCCTTCCTTATCATTTACCATATAGGGCCGTAAAAAACTTGTATAGTGCAGCTTTAAGTTGCACCATCACCAATCTGTTTGTGTGTGTTTGAATGAGAGGACTGTAATAAAGTGCAGTCCATTTACCATTTTGAGATGCTTCCACGTCAGATTCCTGCCATAATCAAATACATGTGAATGAAATTGTTTGTGGCAGGGTCATTAAATGTAATTTCTCAATTACATTTAATGACCCTGACACCTTTCTAGCTTCAAACAGTGTTCTGGGGACCTTATTTCCCTCTGAAAACGATTCTGAGTGCTGCTTTAAATCCTAAGAACATACAGTTTTCATAGGAACTTTTTCTTCAGTACACAGTCTGACATTGTCAGTACTGTAACAATTATTTCCATCATCAATTAATAAGCTGATTACAAACACTGGATTGGTCCAACTGTTGAAAAATGGAAATCCTACACAGTATGGCAAAGAAAAGCATCAAATCCTCACATTTGAAATGCTGGAATCAGGGAATGTTCACCATTTTTATTTGAATAAACAGACTGAAGTTATCACTTAATTATCAAGATAGATTACATTTCTTTTGATCAACTAATTGATTCATAAATTAATTGTTGCAGCATGAACATTTACATTTCTATGCCATGAGCACCACAGATGAAATTCCATTTTACTGTTTTAGAACGGAGGCTGGAATCTCATGAATGGATACTCGGAAACCTTAACACACTAAAACCACTGGAGGAAAGTAACAAAATTTGTTGTTTTTGTTGTTCTTCGTGCGATCTGACCCGACCAGAAAACAAGACACAACAGAAAGGAGGGGTCAGATGGGAGCATGCTACACAAGAGCGAGACTGCAGTCGGAGCAGACAGGTGAGGTGAAGCATCACAGGGTGGGAGAAAGGGAGAAACTGTAGGGAGACTGTGGGAAAACAAATCCAGGGAGAGCTGAAGTTTTAAGTGCCAGTCATTACTCTTTGTGTGTGGTGTTGGCGCGCTGTCTTTGTGAGGCAGAGAGACCTTCAGATCTTAAAGTCTCTCCATTCGACACTATGAGGCCGCCAGACGTCTGCTGCTGGAGTCGTCCAGGAGAAAGAAAGAGAGAGAGAGAGAGAGATAGTAGAGATGGAGAAAAAGAGAATGAGCAGCGAGAGAGACATGGAGAGAAACAATAAGAAACAGTGAAACAACACTGACACAGATGCAGCAAAACAGCACTGAAAAATGGAGGAAGCAAAAACTGTCAGGGCGGTCAGAAAGCTGGGAGAAGAAAGACGAGAGAAAGTGGCGGAGAGAGCTTGAGAGACACAGCGGGAGGGGGAGAGAGGGGGAGAGAGAGGGAGATTCCGAGAGATGAATTCAGACCGACAGACGGCGGTGAGGAATGAGGCCGGGCATACGGGATGACACTGAAAGGAGTGATGATAGATTAAAATACACAGAGGACAGACAGGCTACAGGGTCATGGCCGGGCTGTGGGGAGAACACACACTCGCACTTCACACAAGGTCACACACACCCTTGTGTTATCCTCGGCTATTTTTCCATCTGGCCTAACCTTGTGGGAGCATGTGTGATGGCTCAAGGCGGTTGCACATAACAACACACAACGGCATGCACGGACCAGCGGGGACTTTGTAGGCGACCCTGAACTTGCAGACAAACACTAGTTTTGTGCCACGCTGAGGACATCGTATTAAATTACATTCAAATGAGCCAAAATGTAATTCTTAACCCCTTGAAATGAACTGTTTAGCTGGAGGGAACCCAGCGGTGTGACTTTAAAAAGAGATTTTCATCCTCGAAAGACTGTTAATACATTACACATACACACTCATATTCAATGTTTGCTTGGCTGTTCTTGAACTAATAGCACTTTACTTGACATAATCACAATATGTTTGTGTCAAGCATATAATTACCACTAATCCCGTTGGAAAATTCCCCACTTAGCATTCAGGTTAAAGAGCTACTTCTGAATCTGAATCCACATGCAGCATCCTGTCACGAGCTAGATCTCAAGCTCCAAGCGACACAGTGACTCACAACATGCTCTCTACTCGGTATTTGTTTAATTGATTTTTTTGGTGCAGATTTTTTCAGTGACACTAATACCGCATATCTCTATCTGCTAGTTATTTGCTTGCTGTATTGATGCCCGATTCCTTCCTAGCGCAACTGAACTGCAATGGACAGGGGTCCAAATCCACAGTCTACATCCGTGCAAGAAATTCATTATGAGGTTCGGCAGAAGATCAAGTGAATATGTCTTGAAGTTATTGCATTTTTAGTAGGATATTCCCTCTTTGACGGCTGAAAATTCAATGAGGATTTTGTCTCCTATTTAGTTGCATTGATCCAGGGAGGGATTCCATAGCACCTTTAGGAATGATTACAGCTCCTTCAATATTAGTCTCTCTTATTAGGCTAGACTTCAAAAATGTCCGTATCAACCTGCCTGAGGCAAAATTCCAATTTCCTATCATGTAATTTTAAAAAGTCCTAGGACCTCAAAAAAAAAGAAGAAAAATCCAAGAAGCACTTTTGAAAATAACATTTAAGAATGGCATTTAAAAAAAACAACAAATTCAAACTGATGTATCCATTGTTCCACTGGGAACAAAACTGTCTATGAAAAGCAAACAAACAAAAAGAAAAAACTATCACCCACAACGTGCATATTTCTCATGTTGGGTCACACTTTTGACAACCGCGGGCCTTTAATGGGGTCTCTCTGTGTAGCTGTCAGTTGCCGTGTTCCTCAGGCGCTCTGACTCACTGCGGCTCCCTCTCTCTGATCAGATCAATGTTGTCTTTCCCTGCAATGCAGCAACCAGTGAAACACATCACAGGCACAGCTACACCCTGAGAAACCCCAACAGCCTTTGTACAAACACAGGAGCATTATCCCTCATTGCAGGTTGCCCTCAAAGTAGCAACCGTCGTGGAATCAAAGAGAGGAAACAAAGAACAGAAAGGCCAGCAGGTAACTTTTCCCTCTATGGGTAAAGTGTCAAAATAAAAACTCTAATAATTGTCTTGTGTGTCTGTCTTGGTGTACTCGGAGATATTCTTTTCGGAGGCTCCCGTGACTGACACGCTTCAATCAGTAAAGGTTATGATGAGGTTAGAGCTGCTAATTAGGCCTTTTGGGAGAATGCTGGGAGTTTGTGCATATGGTGGTACCTCAACGCTGCAACAAAGTACAAGTTCTCGATCCCAGCTTGTGAAATTCTAGCCTGTTACAGCCCTAATGAGCACCCATCGACTTGTCTCCTTTCAAACTCCAATTTGGCCATCATCCTCTCATCCTGCACAAACTTCCCCCTCATTCAGAGGTGAGACAAACAACTAGAAAACAACTTGTTATCTTAATATCCAGGGTAAGGATAGCACTTGAAGCAATCGGAAATCTGTGCTACTCTTCTTCCATTCAATAATTATGGACTCTGATGTCCAGCACATTGAATTGTTACAAATGTCAGACTGACTACTCATCCGGCAGAGTTCACGAAGATGATAACTTTCCCTGAACTCGTCGGCTGAGCTGCAGCGCTGCGCACACAGATCTCCCGTCTCCTCCCCGCTATCAACGTGAGGCTCAATGACACCTCATTTCAGCCCATTCAGAGAGGCCAATTGAATGACATATCAGCCGCTGATAAAGTATTTCGACTCAGCTGTTTAAACCACTCCTGTGTAATGGTGTCTCCATTTATTCGTTCTAATGAAAGCCCAATTTCCTGAGTGGATTAGTGTTAAAGGGGAAGTGTGCTGGAGTGGGCTTAGCACAGGGAAAATCTACCCGCAAAGAAAAATTCACATGCTCTTGTGGATTCCTGCTATCATAGCTCGATTGAGCACTTCGAGCAGTCTTTGTGAGCATGTGCAAGTCACTTCAACAGCTCGAATCGAGAGAACTGGAGCCTGATTACATAAAAAGTAGGTTCTATTTAGTAGCCTTTGCTGGCAATCACTGAGTTACATAAAGGCAATTTCCCATCAGTGTCTTGCTTGTTGAGGAAGACGTATATCATAATAATACAATCATACAGCATTGTGCTTTTACTGTCATGCTTTTTTGCACTGCTTGGATAATACTGTAAATGCACAATGACAATTTGAGATAAATTATTGAGAAAGGTGTCATCCAGCTTTCTGACAACTATAAGAGAGGGTAAGAGATCAAGAGATACATAAAGGAAGCCTGAAGTTCAAGTGTTTCTAAGTTCTGAAGCTGCAATTGAACCATTTTCAATGCAGCAAATTGGTCTGTGACTGTGTTAAACATTATTCTGTCATTCGCACTCACTGCAGCTCTTCAGAAGTTAGTTCTTGGTAACAGCTCAGGCAAGTTTTGATCAGGAATCTTGATTACACTGTCAAAGGTCACCCAGACTTTTTCTGGTGAAGACTCTCTGTTATAACAACTTGCAAATGCTGCCCATGCTGATTAATGTGCATTGTCCCTTCTTAAAATAAAAAAAAATATATTGTATAATTAAACTTCACTTAATGCTCCAGGCTTTTTCGTAGTGCTCCCCTGACAGACTGCTTTTACTGGTCATGTTGATTCTCCATGTACTTCTCTCCTCTGCTCTACGTCTTCTTACAGTTTCTTATACTACAATATATACATTAATAATAGTTGTGACTGCATCAGTAGTCTTGTGCATTATGCATAGGATATTCCCTTGAAATTATATGTCTGGCTGATTCTGCCTTGTTACCCCTGGAGGGGTTCAATTACACTCCAGCTGAATCTTGAGCAAGTTGCTAGGGTTTATATCGAGAGCACCCGAGGGGCAGAGCGGGAACTGTCAGTGTATACAGCTAAACATAAATATATATAAAGTTTTCAGTTTAAGGAGAGTGCTGTCAGAATGTGTTGTTTTTAATGTATATGTGTTTAATTTATATATATCTTATAGGGAAAGGCATTAAAACAGAATATTCACGAAGTTTATGCTTCTTGCTTTTACATTTGGTTTGGTTTTACCTTGCGTCCTGAGTGATCCGATCACAAATGGACAGCTATATGCTTGTCAATTCACACCTGGGATTAAATGCGTCTCGGATCGGATCGAATCTGACTTCCCCCATCTATATGCAAATATACACCTACATCATTGGGACAAACAAAACGTTTTTTAAACAGCAAACAAAATATCTTCATGTAAAATGTTTGCTGATTTAACAAGAAGGCCCAAATAGTTAAGAATTTGTTGTAGACAGCGTTTCACATAGTTAAAAAAGTTTCTGCTAATGCAGCCAGTCTCAAAATTGAGTGTTTTTTAAAGGGAATCTGGGGACTTACTCCATGGGCGTCAAAAAAGTAGCCTTTATTAGTTACTGTTTGCTGCATTTGTAAAATTTGACTTGCTTACCGTCAAAATTTTATATAATTTAATATATTTGGTGCAAACGGCCTGTTGTTGTGGCGTCTTCTTATTGCTATGCGGAGGACGTCAGCTGAGTAGGTGGTCCTTTAGTGTGGCCCAGGACACACGTCTGTACACACTGCTAAAACAATGTGGTCACATCCGGCCCAGAACACCTCCGAATGTGATCCGTCTAATCGGATCTCAAATGCGTCCTCAATGCATCTTGGGAGTGTTCACACCTTTAGTTAGAGCTGTCCGCTTGTGACCGATCACTCAGAACGTATGTTGATACCAGACTCTGCATGTCTCATAGTGTGGCAAATATTCGTCGTACCAAAGAAGACACACAGATGTGGCAAATTAAATGTCAATACTTTAACTTAAAGACAAGACATTTCTACTTTTCATAATAGGGAAAGGAGTGTCCTTGGATATCCTTCAATCTAGTGTTGAATTTCAGCCAACCTTCACTAGCTTTTCTTTTGCACCAAAGTCATTTTCCTTTTCCACTCCTGAGCACTCTGCTTGTGTCATTCTTAATGGCCAACAAGCCCTTTCCGGGTGCTTAAAGTGCAATAGTTTGTAGTACCCTAATGGAGGACACACAGTGAAAGATTTCCTCTGCCACTGGCACTGTCAAACTACCAGTGCATTGGAATTACGCCCCAATAGTCCAGTGTCTGGCAACAAGGTCACAGCGCCTGGCACAACTCACTTTGGCCAACAAAATAAACTCAATAGACATTAAGCCTGGTAATTGGCAAGAGCTGAAAACAAGAATCAATGAGGATTGGGATGTAGGGTTAAAGGTTAATTCCGCTACACTGTAGGATGGTTAATTCAAGATTTAGTGTCGTGAAAACAAATACAAAGTTTGTTATAGTGAGCGACTCTCTGATCTGATTTGTCGACAATCGCAGAGAAAAGAGTTAACTACAACTTCAGATGCTATCGTCTCTACACACACCCTTTGTCTCTCTTACTATCTTCCCAGTGCAAAAGGATGGCGTCTCTCTTATTCATTCTCTTGTTCACACTCACTCAGTTTCTCACTGTTCCACTCTCTGTTATTGTCTTGCTCAATTTCACACCCTCAATTGCACATTGTCTATTTCTCATCCTCCATCTCTCTGTTTCTCGTATGTCTCCCACCCACTCTCTCTCTGTCAACTTCTTTTTGTCTTTCTTTCCACCTCTCTGAAATGCTTCCTCCTTGCTCTGCTGCTAGTCTATCGCTTCGTCCCTATCTGTCTCTCTATACCTGCCAGTTCCTTGGGGGAGGTGGGCTCTTTGGCGACAGATGGCGGCCTGCTTTTCATCTCAATGGCGACCCTGGAGGAGAAACGGGCCTTGGTGGGCGAGAGCAACTCCTCATTGGCAGAGGAGTCAGTCCTTGTCATTATGCTCCGTCCGCTGCTCTCCTCCTCGACCAATGCCACAGTGTCTCTCATAGTGTTGCTAGGCGACATGGCCCTGGACGGCGATAGCACTTGGTCGTCCTGACTGTCAGGCATTTTTGAGGCAGAGCGAGGGAGGACTTGGACCTGCCCGCCTCCTCCTTGTCCGTTGCTCTGCGGCCTCGCCGGAGTTGCAGCAATGGCCGCTTTTCCATGGCCTGTCCCTTGGTTACTATAAACTTTGTATCGTATCATTAAGATGATAATAAAGACCAGCACAGAGGCAACAATAATCCCTCCAATGATGATGATCATAGTACCACCTAGGAAGTGGCTGTGCAAAGCTTGGCACTGACTGAACTCTGTGTCTGTGGTGAATGACAGACAGCCCAAAGGGCGCGTGGCAGTCAGTGATGTGACGACGTCATCAAACACGGCCAGGACACAAAGATCGTAGCTACGTCCAGCGGCAAGGTCCCGAACCAGGAAGTCATTGCTGCTGGATGGAATCATCCTGCCAAAGCAAAGACAAAAGAGAAAAAAAAGATATTATTGTCAAATGTCATAACTTAAAATCAATTAACAGACATCAATAAAAAAAATTCACTTAAAAAATATGAAATAGAAAAAAATCTAAATACACGGAAGGGGGGCTTTAATTGAAAAACAGTCAAACAAATACTTAAAATTCATTAATTTCACATCAGTTGCTAACATGACAAACAGTGTTTTGCTCTAGTCAGTGTACAAAAGGTCAGCTGAACATGCAGAAGGGTGAAAACTATCAACAAGTGTGCATTCAAATCAACATACACAGAGAAAAAAGTTCCAAGAATGAATTAATTGAATGAATGAAGCTTTCCTTTTACAAAAAAAAAAAAGAAGTCTATATAGGGCAACTTTAAGGACTAACTAAAATAAAATAAGTGTTAATTAAAAATAAAGCATTATCAGCAAAGCTGGACATAATACCAGTTTAGTCCGACATAGAAAATGACAGTTGCAACACAAGGCTGGGTTGGGGTTAGGGCTGGGTTATGGTTAAACAAATGTACAACAAGAAAGCAGCACCTAAACCTGGAGAGACATTTCAGTTTGCACATGATTGAAATGAAAATTCTGATTCAGGCAACTTGTCCTTGGTAAATCACCTACTCAACAGTGATAGTTTCTAGTGTACTTTTATCCTCTTCACTTTAAGTTCTCTTTTGAGTTGCTTCAGCATTTCTTGACAAATGATGAGATATACAGGGTTTAAGCAGGAAGGACAGGAAGTTAAACCATGGGACGCCTTGATTGTGTTACAGTGAAAGACAAATGTGCCTGACATTATTACACAATATCTTACAACAGTGCTCTCAATGACATTGCCCTGTAGGATGGCTCTCATATAAGCTAGTTTGAATAACAATCAGAGAGCCAAAACACCTGCCAACACAAACCAACTGCGTCCAACTCTGTCTGTCTACCCACCGTTACACTGTACCAATCAAACAAGCAGGGTCATATAACAAAAACAAACCAAACCAAAAAGAAAAAAATCCATTCCCAAAATGACTTATGATTACGTCTGCTGGTATTGCTCTCTTGTATTCTGTTGTGCGCTATTATACGAAAGCCGCAGCAGTGACACATGCACTATCATCATATATTTTCATGCGGTGCTTCTGCCCGTGGCACAACAGCCACCTCATCGCTCTTATTTCCCCACAGAGTTCGAATTCATAAGCCTGTGATCTGACAAACACTCACGCGGATCCAACCCCCCCACTGCTGCAGAAATTGTCGTTCTCTGATTAAACACATTCCTGATTCGCACCATTGTCGACTCCTATCTCAGTCTTTCCCAAGGTAAACACTGTACATCCAGTTTTTCCTTGTCAGAGCAGTTTCCTGGGGGAAATCCAGGGGGAAAATATCACGCAGGTAAACAGGAGGCAATGCCTCTTCTCTTTCTCTCTCCTTGTGTCTTTGCTCTCTCCAGGGGTCTTTAGGATAACTAGTGGAATTGCCAAACACCCATATGTCACCGCTACATTTGATCTAAATCATATTTCCCTTCTGCTTCATTCACATTTTCCCCAATGCACTTTCAGTCATTCTGCCTCTGCCCATCCCTCCCCCATAAATTTGTTTCCACCTCTGCACAGAGACAGACAGGCTTTGCAGTAAAGTCAGAGTGAAATAGAAATGATGGGAGGTTTGTGTGCTTGTGAGAGCCAGTGGGCAGCAGGGTCTAGTCTCGGTGCCAAGCTCATCGATGGCATTGAACCTCCACCAGGAAGTATATCTTGGCAGATAGCTCTGTGTGTGTTTCAGTGTGTGTGTTAACTTGTGTGGTTGTGAAAAGATCCCTGGACTGAGTTCTTAATAAGAATCGAACCAGGGAACTTTAACTGCCGTGATGTCTTGCCGTAGGGTAGCAGCATGATTTGAGAGCTGAGCTGGACCGGGGTTCCCGGAAGCAATTTTAAAAGAGGGTGTTGAAAGCAAAAAGTTATAGAAAACAGCGCTGCCGTCAACATTATTAAACTTCACAAAACTACAGACTAGGACATCTCCTAACTGTGTTTGAACAAAATGATGCCATGGTTGTTTGTCTCTCTTCTCATCTTCGCAGTGTGACAAACTAAATCATAGTTTATTAGGAGGAGAAGTCAGTGGGAGACCCGGGCTGGCAGTGTCCTTCAGTGAAATCCTCAAAGCACATGTGGGCTTCTAATCAGACATCTGCGCTCTGACACACCGCTTTCGAATTTTAACAAACAACTTATTGCTCAAACTTGCACGACATCTTTGATGTTGTTGAAAACCGTGATGAGCTGTGATTCTCATGACACACAGTGAGGTGTGTAAAAGTGTTGCTTAGGAGCTAAATAATGTGACTCAGCACACATTACGTAAAAGTCGTGACTGGTGATAATTAAATTGTCATGGAGACAGCTGGAGCAACCTTCATCATAATTTTTCACAATATGCATACAGTTGTTTGAATATAAACCGGCAATGGACACGGAATTTGCTTTAACGCACCATCTTATGTAAATATTGTGTAATGGCTTTAGAAAATTAACACTGTTGGTGTTCAATTTCACTATGCAATTTTGTCTACAACCAGGCACAATATCTCCCAAGACTGACTGGTGATCCACTTAGGCTGGCAGCCTGGCTCCATTTCTATCAGCTTAGACTAAATGATTGAATAAACTCATGTTTTGTCCTGTGCTGTTGGTAGCTGTTACTCTGAGGAAAACAGAAAGTTATGTGGTTGTCTTTGCGACAGTGGCGGCAACAATAACACCACTTAGAAATGCTAGAAAGTCATCTGTTTCTACTAAAACGTGTCATTTCAAAGTAAATATTGACTGCACAATGTAATGTTGTAGAATAATGACACCATTGGCATTTAGATTGGACTATAAACCTCACTTTCACTATGCTTTTTTGTCTGCCACTGGGCACAAAATCCTTGAGGAAAATGAAGACTGATTGGCGATCCAGTCAGACTGGCAGCCTGGCACCATTTCTATTGGCTTTCACATCTCCATTAGAGACTAAATGAGTGAATAAACCCAGGTTTCTTGGTCACTTGTACTGAGTCTGTCCTGATTGAAATAATGGTAAAACTTTCATGTTTTGGTGCATTCCTTCGAAATGAAGAAAGTGCTAATAAAGGGATTCCATTGCCTTCAGTTCAAAAAGTGAGAATCCAACCGAGAGACCAGTATGAGTTATTATTTTCCCAATATATACTGACAGAGAAGAACTAATGAAGGAAGTTCAGTGTGTACTGAAATATATTCTTACCAGTTCTTGACATTTCCAATTTGGTGTGATTTTCTGTTAGTCAGATTCATTTCAAGGAGCTCTCTTTCTTGTTTATTTGACTTGTTTCATTCTATTTCATAATGACAAGGCTACAATGAACAAGACAGTCGCATCCTTCTGTATGCACCCAAACATCAATCTGCAGAATAATACAAAGTCAAATAAATTGTTAAATTAAGAATAAATGATAAAACGAGAATCTGGGTAGACCATGGAGGACATAAAGACCCCAAATGTAATAGTAAGCTGACCGCTTAACTCACATTGGCTAGAAGAATCTGTTATTGGCATAAATCTGTAAACCCCACACACCACTGGGCTTGATCAGTGCAGATGTCAGGTCATAAATATCAATTATGTTTATCACTGAAGCGACTCAAATCAATCTAATCCAATCCAACCAAATTGGCTGAGACTGAATCAGTGAACCCCTTTGCGCTGGCCAGATGATCTTTGCCAACCATCAACATCGCCTCCAAACACAATTCCTCCTATGATTGTCACACAGAGCGAATCGGGTGGAAATCAGCTCGGAAATACCCCCGGTGTGCCCCCAACCACCCACCCACCCACTCATCAGTGTTCTCTTCTTAATAGGATTCAAACCAGGGAACTTGCACTGGCCCGAGGCTTTGCCAAAAGGCAACTACACACGAACTGAGAAGTGAGTGGGAGGGATGACTAGGAGAAAATTCTTGGGGGGGATGTTATTAAAACAAAATACCACCACCATCTGCCTTGTCGAACTGAGTAGAAGTAGTAGAATTGAGTAGAAGATTCCCTAAATGTTCTGAATGAGATGTAACACTTTAATACCAACTCCTACATTTGTGTACGTGTATTTTTCTTATTGTTCTTTGGATGTTTTTCTTTCTTATTTCAACCATATTGACTTCAAAAAGGGTTGGTTCCAGAACAACATTGGAGCAATGAAGGACTTATTGTCTTGCTCAAGGATACTTCAATAGATTGCTTGTTTACCCCCCTACAGCGTAGACAGATGTACAAAAATGATCGCAGCAACTTCAGTTATTTCTAATGGAATTAGCACATGGTATTTGATTTGCTCATTGGCTAGCATCTGTTTGTGTTTTGAACATCAGCAGTTATACAGATGTGCGAGGGCTGGTGTCACATTTCGGACAAATCAATAATTTGGGGCTTGTGCACTTGTGTGAAAAAAAAAAAGGACTGCTGGGTAAAATAGAAGTGGTTCTGAAAGCCCATTTGACACTGCGATCGCACTGGATGATTTATTCAGTTAATGGGTTCAACCCTGGGATACACACATGCACTGACATACACTCAGGGAGAGTTAAACAGCTTGATGGATTCCTTCGCTACACAATTCAGACACACAAATTGAAAAAAAAAATCATGGTTTGTATGACACTGCTGTTCTCTCACACACAACACACAAACAGATCAACAGTCAGTAATGTTTTGTCACTCCTCGGTTTATCCTCACACCCGCAGGAACACGTGTAAACACACACGTACATGAACGCACGCCCACACACTACTGCGACCCTCATTCTAATACACAAACAGATAAACTATCTTGCTGTTTGAATTGAACAGATTAGCGCTCGCCATGTGATCTGGCTCTGTGTACACATGCACAGGAATACTACAAGCATGACAATAGCCTGATTAATGTGGTGAAATGACTGCATGAGCTGACAGCTCCTCAAAGTTATCCATTTTTCAACATCAGTTTTTTATTTCTTTAACATGAGGAAGGCTTTCTGCACACGATAACTGGCAAAAGACCTGCATTAGTGTGAGCCACTGTTTTCATATGGGAGAGCGCAATAACACCAAACAACACTCAGATTTGACACCTTGCTGCTGCAGTTAAAGTGCAGATTTTTCAGACTTTATCCTTTTCAGACTAACACCTTTTGATGCTGACCTTTAAAAAGCATGTCGAATTGGATTGTGTCAACCAAGATGATAGATCAGGTAGATCTGATAGATCTGACGATCAGGTGTTACACCAAAAGTCACAGCCATAAAGCAGCAATTCTTAACATCCGTGATCAAACACAAGTTATAGAATATTATAACAGACGTGACAACAAAGAGCAGGATGTGCAAATAGATGGACTTAAGCCCAAACAATTCACAGAACATACTAATGAAATGTAATTTGCTATCAAATAAGTTGTGTAAGTACTATAAAAGATAAAAATCTGTGTACAGCAGTTGGGAATACAGGAGAAAACGCCATGCACGTGTAATGCAATATGTGTGGATATCCATTTATGTAGTGGAAGTAAGGTGAGAGAAAAAATTGCATAACGCAATGCAATACTGTATGAAATATGTATTGCACATGAATAAACTGTACCGTGTAACTGCAGGTGCACACTGGATGAGGCGTGCAACATAACACATACTGCTATTATGTTACCGGACGCTCGGAAATGCAACTGGCCTGTTGTCTTAGAATAGCTAAAGGAATTCAATAGAAATGAAAGGGAAAACCTTGGCCACTGTGGATATCAGTAAGAGTAACCCTGGAAATAGTAGAGGGCACACTGTTTTCTACTCTCATACGAACATAATTCAATACATCCACTACAAGTGTGTAAATGCCATCATGGTTGTTTCAATCTAATTTGATTAAAAGCACAGTGGGTCGCGTATCCTGTGATTGAGCTTGAGATTGAACCCTTGTTTACACTGTTTATAAAAATGTTCCCTGTGTTCATATTAATTTCCACCTCAGCCAGCATCTACACCACCTGCCGCTGGTGCACTACTGCAATGCATTACTCAATTTTTGCTGTATTTTCAACATTCAAATGCTGATCAGTGGCATAGGGTGAAACCTTTGGGAGGAATGCATATGTTAATTCAGGTGGTGTTGGAAACTTACAACAAGAAGTCATGTTGGTGAGAAAGAAAAAGTCCAAAGCTTGGCTTCATTTTACAGAAAAAGATGACAACAGTGCCAGTTGTAATGTCTGTAAAACGATTATTTCAAGTACGGGTGGAAACACCAGCAATATGCTAAAACACCTTTTTACACAACATGGGCTTAAACTAAAGGAATGCCATTTATTTAACTCTCTATACACATGTAATCGCTTCCTAACGTACAGTATAAAGAGGTAAAAATCCATATAGGGAGGAGGTTGGGGAAGGAAGGTTGGGTTAAACAAGCACAGGACTTTCACTGTTCACGTCCAGTGTGAAACCAATAAAGTTGAGTTCTTAAAACTTACTAAGATAGTGAAGTTACATCCCATACGTAACGTAGGTATTCTTGTAACTGAAGTTACAGAAGTAACATAATGTTTTTAACCCTTGTTGTCCTATACCTAATCAAAGTGTGATGGGACGACGGAGTCTGGTACGCCTGTAAATGATACACTGCAATGGTCATGTAGTTATGGGGAACTGTGATACATGTCATTTTGGAAGTTGCTGGCAAATCGACCTATTCAGTCCTTTTGATATGAGGATGTGTTGGTTTTCTTGGTTTAAGAAAACCCAAATGAAAATGAATGCTGTACAAATATTCTCTTTTTTCATCCATTTTAGATGATAACCAATCTATTAATAAAGAATCAGACCGATAAGCAGAATCAATAATGGCACTGGTCCCATCCTTACTAATCACATCACTTGCACATTTTTCTGAGCACGTCAAAGGTGGCTAAAAGAAATTGTCTTATAAACATGATGGTAAGCCATTGTCATGGAACAGTTGAGCCCTTTTTCTAATGTGTTTCCTTTTCAACTCTGGTGATGTGTTTGCATTAATCTTCAGCTCCCTCCTTTGTTTCTCCTTCTTAAGTCAACCCAACTTTCAACAAAGCAACTTCAATGGACCTTTAATGCATTAAAGATCGCTGCCATTAACTAAGTTGTCTTTTTCTCTCTTCACAGTTCACTCCTAGGCCTCCGGTGTTAATGACGCCTGTTAAAACAAATTGCACCCCTAATCTCAACTGACTATTTTTAACTGCGACTGAGAGCCCAATGAGATTTCACAGAAATCAGGTAGAACT